>NC_041388.1:513678147-513767059 GCF_002162155.2 Triticum dicoccoides
GCCCTGGGCGCGGGCGGGCATCCAGATCGAGCGGGGCAGGGGGTCATGCGGGAGAGAGAGGGGGTCATAGGGGTGGGAAGTGGATCGGGAGTCGAGCGCTCTCTCCTGCGACGATGCTGGAGGGAGAGGGTGGAGATCGTGGGGGAGTGGGTTGGTTCTAGGGTTCGGTTGGGGGGTTGGGGTTATAGGCCAGGGGGTGTGGGGAGTGGGTCATCCTGGTCGGCTGTGGCCAACTGGGCCAAGGTCCACTAGGGGGATGGTTGTTTTTGTTTTATTTTTAGTTCCTTTTATGTTTAGTTTTATAAACTATAAAAATAGTCTTTAAGTTAGCGTTACTAAATATAATACTCCCGCTACAATTTGGTTACCCAACAGAAAGTAGTTTAACATTTTATAAATTATAAAAGGCTTTTAATAATTGTTTTGCTGCTGTTTTATTTATTTTAAAGCATTTAAGCATTTTATAACAAAGTGGTTTCTTCACCGTATTTACTTATGAATTATTTAGCACATATAGAACATTTTAGCTTTAATGTTTGAAAACTTTATTGTTTGACTTTATTTTAAATTTGAATTTTGGATCGGTTTTGAACTAACGTGAGATTAATCACATTAATCATGGTGACGTGGCATCATTAGTAGAGGGTTACTATAGCTTAACGATCCGGGCGTCACAATTCTCCTCCACTACAAGAAATCTCGTCCCGAGATTTAAGAGATAGTGAAAGGGAAATGTTTGGTAACGAATCTAGCGGGTCTTCTCATTCTGGCTTGCTCTTCTCGAAGAAGCCGGTCCAATACGTTGATGTCTTCATTTCTCTGCTTTAGGTCATCATGATGAAGTCAACATCCTTTCTTCGGAAACTCCATCGTACTTACAAAAGAATAAAGGGTGGCATTCCGGGAGAACAGACCTCTGCAAGGTCGACTATCTGGTCGATGACATCGAGGACGGTGGCAGAAAGTAACTCTTGAACTAAAACTTAAGAAAATATCGAGAGCAAAGTAAGAAAGTACCATGAGAAGTTTCGAGCGGGAAGGCAATCGTTCGATGCCTGTTACAGGGCGTGGAAGGGGTTCAAAGCAATGGGAATAAGTATTGTGTCTGATACCAGAATTGTTGATCTCTCGGAAGGTGGCTCGTGAATTACATACGAGGCCACACACGAGGAACAACCTTGGAAACATGGGGTGTACAGGAGAGTCAGGTTTTAATCCTATGGACCTGTGGTTTATGGGCCTGCCATGTGTGTTAAAAGTAGAAAAGTGGTGACATCGTGCATGGTCATGATAGAAAGGTATGTCAGAGAATAACCGGTCAGTTATGTTGGCAACATCGTTGGTACCAAGGGTGAGGGACGAAGAGAATCATTTTCCTGCTCGTTAAACGAGGCGGACCAATAGGCAAAGTTCTCGTCCATCGGTGGTTTCCGAAATGTTATCAACGGTAGTAACAGGGTCTTACTGACACGGTTGTACACCAAGGTGTTTATATAAGTAGAAGAATGTTACTGCTTAGATCATATAGATCATAAGAAAGGTTAAAAAACAATGGAAAGTAAAATGTGATCATCAGATTAAACAGAACAATGGAAAGGAAAAATGTGTTTAAACACATAATTCAGGGGGTATATCCTTCCCAAGGACAAGCAGAGCATGATATCCCTGACATGATAGAAAGTAGAAAACCCTTTAGGAAAGGGGAGATAAATTTCATGACATTACCCATACTACGATGTTTGGATAATTTGATAAAGAAAATTTAGCATTGTGCTTCAAATGTTCTTATTGAAAACCGGAGTACCACAGACATGCTTCGAGATAGCATTGACATTGTCAATGGGTAAAGATCAGACTTTGGATTCACAAGGATCCGTCAGGAACAACTTATAGAATAAGTCTTACAATTTCCTCATGGAAGAATGGCTAAACTTGCTAAAAAGGAAACTATAACAACATGTCCTCCGCCAGGTGTTCTAGGCATGACATCACCTTACCAGGTCATATAAGGACCAATATTATGACTCTTGGAAAATATCCCAACCATCATATCTGACCGAGTTTCAGATTTGGTTGGCGTCAGGATACCTCAGAATCAGGATGCCTAAGAATAAAAAGGTGCAACAGAAATTGTCAAGATGACATTGTAAGATTCTCGGGAATTGAACTACGGAAGCGAGTTCCAAAACAAGAGTTCATCATTAAATGAAGGAGAGGTGAGGAGGTGGCTGATTGACTCAGCGACAATTCATTGAGATTTTCAAAAGATGGATTTCCACACTTATGTGAACAAGGGGATAACATTTGTCGGATCAAATGATATAATGATGTATGTTAGAGGAAAAACATACACAATTAAACATTGGCTGAAAGGTGCACCCGAAATATGGGCTTAGGTAGTACGATCAATGTAAGAATGGTGATTCGATAATCAGTGGCCTAAGGATGTAATGTTGACCATTAACTCCAAAGCAATAGGGTTGATAGAAGGGCAGAATCCAAACAGCACCGTTCACCTGTTGGTATCCCGGTTAGAAACAACACAAGAAAGAATGGTGATGGTGAGAAGTATCACCATACCAAGAATTCTTAAGAGGTGGAGAAATTCTCACAACATTCTTGACATAAAAGATGGTAATACTCCAAGGTAAAGAAGAACATATGCTGGATAGCAAGGGACTCAAGATTCAATCCAAAACATGAACACATTTGTGTTGAGGGAAGACAAGGATGCTGTCGATGATAACATAAATCATCAAGGGGCAAGGATGGTATTTCTCACCATGAATTTGATCGGTATCTTGGAAGACCTCAGAATGTTGATGATGATCACAACACAGTTGTTGAGAGGTTTCAAGAAGATGTAACCTCAGCGATGACATCAAGTCAACGGAATGATGAAGCAAAAAATTATTGGAACCACGAGTACGACACAAACTCGAAATCAAGCTTGTTGTTCAAGGCAAAATGATATGACGAGGAAAATCGACGTACGCTTAGCTCATCGTCGAAAGTGGTGCTCCGGGAATAAGGACCAGGTAGCACAGTTAAAATCATCATGACAATGATATAGCCAAACAGGCTAGGAATTACGTGATTAGGTACAAACTCGTACCTAAAGAAGACTAGTAGACTGCCCGTGCGTTGCTACGGGCATTAAAAAATATTGGTTGTGGCTATTTTTAACTTTTTACTGGTTCCATATGTTAACATAATGCATGTCAAATTTTACAGCTATATAAAAGATAGCTAGTAATAGACAATTTTTTTAAAAAATCCTTACAATAAGAAAATGTAATTTGACTATGTTTACATAGAAAGACTTATCAGATCTGATGCAAAAAATAAAGTAAGTGTTACATAAGCGCTGATAGCACTTGGATGCCTTTTCTGCTTAAGATCGACTGTCTTAGGAATCTGGTCCATTGTTACTATCCATTAATTAAAGACAACACATGGAGGATGAACCCTTCAAACAAATGCTCCAATGTACTACTACAACCAGAAACTTGATTGCATTATGCAATTGCCTAGAAAACTATTACATACAAAATGAGGGACTTAGAACCATACCATTTAGGAACCATGGAAACACAAAATATTTGAGCCCTTCCGCATCTATTATTCATAGCTCACAACATTTTGGACAGACCTCATCTACTTTTCTTGGCTCAAAAGTATCGAGGCCCCTCCGGCTGGGCTCAACTTCTAGGATATTTCTTCTTTGAAGGCCAGGAAAATAGTCATCCGGTATCCAATATGATCGCTGGCGATCGCAAATAATACTTATAATTACTTGATGTTTTCATGAACAATATGTAAGTAGTAAAGTATTTATAATCAACATCTTTCATTTACCATCTTCTCATCTCGGGTGCAACTGTAGTAGCTTGATCTAACAACACCCTACTAGAATATAGTCACAGAATGTGCTTTAATTAGAAACACAACAATCAAGTATTACGCAATCACATTGAATGTAATAATTTAAGTTCAACAATAATGAATAACATGATATTGTTTAACAATAGGGTTTGCTCTTAGCATGGTAACCATTTCAATGACCATTGCACACAACTTCAACCATATGGATCTCTAACATTACATAGCCCCATGTAAATTGCACACATGTAATCCTTGTAAATATTTGCCCAGTAGGCTTTTAACCAACTGTTTTTTATGAAAAGGCCAGTTAAGTGAATGATAACATTGTGAGTTGATTCATGGTAAGATCATGCCAACTTTCACAAGTATATCAGCAAGACAACTCCATCTAGGAGATTCTCTAAGGAGAAAATCATATTCTACACATATAGCAAACCTGCATCATATAGCACTACAAATTAATGCTTGACATTCAATTTGAGTTTATATTTTGTTCCATCCATATACATGGTATATAATGTTGCATTTAAAAATCTCAATTTGTATCATTATGAGCAGCAAATATTGCATCATACTAATTTAAATAAGCCAAACTTAGAGCATGAAATTATGTCGTGGATCATCTTCTATTGAAGAAAAATAACCCCGAGGTTTATAGATCTGATTCAAGTGAAATAAGGAGGGAACAAATGAATGAATGAATCACGTAATATCTCATTTCTACAAGGGAACCCATCAGCCTCCTCACTGGCGTCGAGGAATCCCATTTGGCTATTTCCTCCGCCCCAGGCCTCAACATCTTGTATAACATGTCCTTTGCCGCCCTTGACATATTCTCCGCCACCACCATCGCAAAGCCATGTCAACCATGTTTCACTTCACGCCTCACGTATCACAAGTACTATTACTCAGCCATGCATATGAGTGAAGTATAGGAATGGATCACTATTACAGTACTATGCACACACCATAATTAGTTTTGCCGAGTGAAAGGGAGGGTTATATCGTCCCTATATGCCATTGACAAGACCACCTCGGGTATGGCTGTTGGTATGATTAACAATGACTCAAAACAGAGAAGGGGAGGCAGATTTGCATTATTGTATTGTTCACTCTCCTGATTAATTGACATATGAGCTACCATGGCCAATAATATAACCACTCGTCAGAAATCCAGCTAAAAGTGTAAATAAAGGACTACGCTCAAATCTCATTCCTATGAACACTCCAAACTTGTACATAAGTGATCATAAATAAGGTCATGACAACATCAAATTAATGCAATACTCCAGGTATTGTCCAAAGGCCCACTAATTTAGTAGCAGCCCGTTCATGGATTTCCCAAACCTGACCCTTTATACAAATTAACATAGATATTGACGAGAATCTAGTTGTTACAATCGGTTTAAGCAATATCATAGCTATGTGGAGGTCATTGGCAGCCCTGACACCCCTACCGGAGTTCGGTGAAGCCCTTGAGCTCCTCCTCGAAAATACCACAAAATATACCAACTTTGAAGATTACCCTTTCTATAGACATAACTAAGTTTTGACTTACATAGATTTGAACCTGCACAATTCCAAATAAAATCAATGCTTGGGAGATGACTTACCTTCTATATGACTCTGGTAGTTGTCATTGAGCCTTTCACTACTGATGATGGGATGAGTTGCCTTTTTGTGAGGTGTGTCCCAATTTAAGTTTTGTTCAGAACTGCATGCTAAGTAGATCATAGAAACAAAATCTTTAGTTCTGAATCCTACAATCTTAAGGAAAGTTATTTCGAAGTAATGGACTATATACACAAACTCCAAATCTCTAAGAAATTCCTGTCAGTAAAAGATGCTCTTACACTGTTGGACACTATATCCTTCAAAAACACATACAGTTCTGTGCTAAAAAAACCTACAAGTCTTCTCTCACAGCAGCAACTCTATCTTTTCCTTGTTCACCATATACCTATGCAAGAACTCCGCAAGGTACACATCCACCTCCCTCTCCAGCAAGAACTTGACCGACTGCCTCTCCTCATACTTCCTGCACCTCAAGGCCATATCAGAAAATATAGAGAAACCACATACAACCAGAGTACATGAGTTTATATTTTGTTCCATCCATACACATGGTATATAATATTGCATTTTAAAATCTAAACTACCATAATTATTAGCAGCAAATATTGCATCATACTAAATTAAATAAGCCAAACTCGAAGCATGAAATTATGCCCTGGGTCATGTTCTACTGAAGAAGAAAAACCTGAGGTTTATATATCTGATTCAAGTGGAATAAGGAGGGATCAAATGAATGCATGAATCACACAACATCTCATTGCTACAACGGAACCCATCGGCCTACTTCTCGCTGGCACCGAGGAACCCCATTTGGCTATTTCCTCCACCCCCGCCCTCAACATCTTCTAAAACATGTCCTCTACCGCCCTTGACGTCTTCTCTGCCAGCGCCGTCGCAAAGCCATGTCAACCATGTTTCACTTTACACATCACGTATCACAAGTACTACTACTCAACCATGCATATTAGTGAACTATAGAAATGGATCTCTATTGCAGTAATATCTACACAACATAATTAGTTTTGCCGAGTAACACTTGTATATTTGAATTTTTGAGGGTATTACAAATCACTAAAAACCGTGTCAGAAGCTATTAATCAATATTTTGTCTATAGTAGACCTACATACCATCTGGAGAACTCTCCACGTGGCTGCATTTTTTGATTGGGTATACATTGTCATGGCTGACAATCTCCCACGGGCTAAAGTTCTCACAAGTGTTAAACATCATAGTTATTATGGATTTTCTAGATAAAAAAGATTGTAAGATTGCCATGTCTGACAATCTCCCATAGGCTAAAGCTCTCAAAAGTGTTAAACATCATAGTTATTATGGATTTTCTAGATAAAAAAGATTTTAAGATTGTCATGGCTGACAATCTCCCATAGGCTAAATCTCTCAAAAGTGTTAAACATCATAGTTATTATGAAATTTCTAGATAAAGGACAATGTATGTGTCCAAACTTGTAGACCCTAATGATCTGCTCACAGTGATATAGTAAACAACTGATTTCAAGTTCTTCTTTACCAATAGTCTGCAACCAACCTGTGTATTTAGTTATAAAATTGTTTCTAGAAATATTCATACTAATTCGCTGAGTTCCGAGACACGCAAAAGATACTTTCAACAGGGCTACAATATTAATCAAGATAAATTTATGGCTTCAGATCTAATACTATAGTGGTTCTCTCGCATCGTGCACGTTGTAAGATTTTTTTGTTTAGTTAAATAGTGGATAAAAATCTAAGCCACCCAACCAAATTTGTAAACCGCTTCTACAAAATCGAAACAAAACTTAGTACTTCAATTAGACAATTTCACAATCAAACAAAGCATCAATTAAATAGTGTTAGTCCCAAGTGTATGAATCACTTACAACAAAGCTTGCTAACCCGTCCAGTTACATCATCAATCTCGTATCCAAACTTCTTCGCTGCCTCTGTGTAGTCGTTGGTGATGTCGAGGTTGCCCAATGTTGTCGGTTAGAATGCAGGCCTGCAGGTAATCCATGAACATGTTGTAGTTCTGCTTGGGATCAATCTTTGGTAAGTGTCAATCCATCTAGTATAAGAGTGATCTAAACTCATTTATCAAATACCATGCTCTAAACAAACTCATGTGAGAAATGAATCTAGGAAGTGTAAATTAGTAGCAGTAAGAATTGTAAGAAGCCCTCAGCTCAAACTATAATATAGCTAAAATAATAATTAATTTAACAGTTTTGATACATATGAATTAAACAACCACTTGATGAAAGACTCAATAGTTGGAACAATACAATTTTCTTTATATGGACATATATTAAAGAAAATTTAGGCATTTATAGTTGGAACACCATATCTCGTTACTTCTGCTGCCACACTGTTCTCTCTGTCAAATTAATATGTGATTGCAGCAGAACATAGCAGATATCTTGATCAACTCCTAACAGGATTCAAGTCAACATTGAAATCTGCAGGAAGATCGTGGATCAGCAATGTGAGAAAGGAAATAATCATAAAAATAATAATCAAGATGTTGTAATCCCTTGATGTGTACGCATGGCGATTACATAATAGTGTAAAAACAGATTGGAACAATACAAACAGAACTGGAAGTTTCCTGTTAAGTTAGGAAATCATAAGCATTGTTCAGCTTGATAAAATCATGCTTCATTTAACAACATGAGAGCTCAAAGTAAGTTCATGTGGCTTTTGTTCAAGAGTGGTCATGAATTGTTCAGCAAAACAAAAACAAGTGCATGCGATTTTACTAGACAGCACGACAGCAAGCGCATAGAACACACACGTGCTCAGTAATGACAGCAAGCACACAGTGGCAGGGGCACACCACACACATGCGAAGTAGCAATAGTAACAAGTGAACATCAGCAAGCAAGCATGCATGCTAGAGGCTACAAAAAGCTATACGGCGGCTTGTCTCCCTCAACCTCACCGGCAACCAAATTGACCTCGTCACCTCATGCCCAACCTGTCTCTCCCGCTCTCCCTTCCATCCAACGCCGTCCAGCCTTCCACCTGTCGTTGTCGTATTACTCCGGACCGAGACCATCCCGTCTATCTCCGATTAGCCTCCTTCCTCTCGTCTCCTCTCTCCAATCCCCGGTGCCACCAGCCTTTCTAGCAGATCAGGGCAGAGCAAGGCATCGAGGGATGGTCCAAACCTGTCTTCCAAGGGATCAAGGTCAGGTCGGCCCCTCCGATGTGACGACGGTGATGGGTGGAGAAGGGAGACTGTCGACGGCCCGAGAGACGGGGACCGAGAGGAGTGGAGTTTCATGCGAGGGTGGAGTATTTTTGTGCGTGCGTAGGGGGAAGTGGAGATGAAAAAAACTACAAATAAACCATATGAAAGTGGGATACAGAAAAAAACCAGGGAGGCTATCCCACCAAGTGAGACATTAGGAGTAGAGATCCTTATGGTTTTACACTGAGAATGTAGCCATAAACCACAAAAAAACCGGCATGTTTCTTTTACTAAAAGGAAAACTTAAGTCAGCACATAGCAAGTTGTGGTAAGTGTACTTCATATCCAAGTGGTTTGAGTTAGCTTGATTAGTCAGATGAACATGCTCTAGGCTAGGAGGACATTATCTAAGAAACTTAATATTAGCAAAGAAAAGATGGATAATCTTACCTGGACTTCTTGCCATGACGACACCTTGACAGAGAGCACAAAAGAGTACTACATCAAAAGAGTACTTAATATTAGCGAAGAAAAGATGGATAATCTTACCTGGTTATGTAGTATACTACATCAAACAATGATCACATTCTTTAAAGAAAAATATGTAGTATATGACACGTCCATTTTGCATCATGCTTTTATATCAATATTTATTGCATTATGGGTTGTAATTACACATTATGTAACAATACTTATGCCTATTCTCTCTTATTTTACAAGGTTTACATAAAGAGGGAGAATGCCGGCAGCTGGGATTCTTGGCTGGAAAAGGAGCAAATATTAGAGACCTATTCTGCACAGCTCCAAAAGTCCTAAAACTTCACGGAAGCTATTTTCAGAATATAAAAAAATACAGAGCGTAAGAAGTTCCAGAGGGGGCCCACACCCTAGCCACAAGGGTGGGGGGCGCGCCCTACCCCCATGGGTGCGCCACCCTGCCTCGTGGGCCCCCTGGTGGCCCTCCGATGCCCATCTTCTGCTACATGGAGTCTTTCATTGAGGAAAAAAAAATCATAAGCAAGCTTTCGGGATGAGACTCCACCGCCACGAGGCGGAACCTTGGCGGAACCAATCTAGGGCTCCGGCGGAGCTGTTCTGCCGGGGAAACTTCCCTCTGGGAGGGGGAAATCATCACCATCGTCATCACCAACGCTCCTCTCATCGGGAGGGGGCCAATCTCCATCAACATCTTCACCAACACCATCTCCTCTCAAACCCTAGTTCATCTCTTGTATACAATTCTTGTCTCTAAGTCTGGGATTGGTACCTGTAGGTTGCTAGTAGTGTTGATTACTCCTTGTAGTTGATGCTAGCCAGTTTATTTGGTGGAAGATCATATGTTCATATCCTATATGCACATTAATACCCCTCTGATTATGAACATGAATATGCTTTGTGAGTAGTTACGTTTGTTCCGGAGGACATGGGAGACGTCTTGCTATTAGTAGTCATGTCAATTTGGTATTCGTTCGATATTTTGATGAGATGTATGTTGTCTCTCCTCTAGTGGTGTTATGTGAACGTCGACTACATGACACTTCACCATTATTTGGGCCTAGAGGAAGGCATTGGGAAGTAATAAGTAGATGATGGGTTGCTAGAGTGACAGAAGCTTAAACCCTAGTTTATGCATTGCTTCGTAAGGGGCTGATTTGGATCCATATGTTTCATGCTATGGTTAGGTTTACCTTAATACTTCTGTTGTAGTTGCGGATGCTTGCAATGGGGGTTAATCATAAGTGGGATGCTTGTCCAAGTAAGGACAGCACCCAAGCACCGGTCCACCCACATATCAAATTATCAAAGTATCGAACGCGAATCATATGAACGTGATGAAAACTAGCTTGACGATAATTCCCATGTGTCCTCAGGAGCGCTTTACTTCATATAAGAGTTTGTCCAGGCTTGTCCTTTGCTACAAAAAGGATTGGGCCACCTTGCTGCACTTTATTTATTTTTGTTACTTGTTGCTCGTTACAAATTATCTTATCACAAAACTATCTGTTACCTATAATTTCAGTGCTTGCAGAGAATACCTTGCTGAAAACCGCTTATCATTTCCTTCTGCTCCTCGTTGGGTTCGACACTATTACTTATCGAAAGGACTACGATAGATCCCCTATACTTGTGGGTCATCAAGACTCTTTTCTGGCGCCATTGCCAGGGAGTGAAGCGCCTTTGGTAGGTGGAATTTGGTAAGGAAAAATTTATATAGTGTGCTGAAATTTACTGTCACTTGTTACTATGGAAAGTAATCCTTTGAGGGGCTTGTTCGGGGTATCTCCACCTTGACCGGTAGAGCAAAGAGTTGCTCCGCAACCTACTCAACCTACTGAACCTACTGAAAATGAAAATGTCTACTTTGAAATTCCTTCGGGTATGATAGAAAAATTGCTAGCTAATCCTTTTGCAGGAGATGGAACATTACATCCTGATGAGCACATAGTATATGTGGATGAAGTTTGTGGATTGTTTAAGCTTGCAGGTATGCCCGATGATGTTATCAAGAAGAAGGTCTTCCCTTTATCTTTGGAGGGAGATGCATTGACATGGTATAGGCTATGTGATGATATGGGATCATGGAACTACAAACGATTGAAATTGGAATTTCGTCAGAAGTTTTATCCTATGCATCTTGTTCATCGTGATCGTAATTATATATATAATTTTTGGCCTCGCGAAGGAGAAAGCATCGCTCAAGCTTGGGGGAGGCTTAAATCAATGTTATATTCATGCCCCAATCATGAGCTCTCAAGAGAAATGATTATCCTGTTGGAAATATGCCCTAGAGGCAATAATAAAAGTATTATTATATTTCATTGTTCATGATAATTGTCTTTTATTCATGCTATAACTGTATTATCCGGAAATCGTAATACACGTGTGAATACTTAGACCACACTATGTCCCTGGTAAGCCTCTAGTTGACCAGCTCGTTGTGATCAACAGATAGTCATGGTTTCCTGACTATGGACATTGGATGTCGTTGATAACGGGATCACATCATTAGGAGAATGATGTGATGGACAAGACCCAATCCTAAGCATAGCATAAAAGATCGTGTAGTTCGTTTTGCTAGAGCTTTGCAAAGTGTCAAGTATCTCTTCCTTCGACCATGAGATCGTGTAACTCCCGAATACCGTAAGAGTGCCTTGGGTGTATCAAACGTCACAACGTAACTGGGTGACTATAAAGGTGCATTACAGGTATCTCCGAAAGTAGCTGTTGGGTTGACACGGATCGAGACTGGGATTTGTCACTCCGTATGACGGAGAGGTATCTCTGGGCCCACTCGGTAATGCATCATCATAATGAGCTCAATGTGACCAAGGTGTTGGACACGGGATCATGCATTACGGTACGAGTAAAGTGACTTGCCGGTAACGAGACTGAACAAGGTATTGGGATACCGACGATTGAGTCTCGGGCAAGTAACGTACCGATTGACAAAGGGAATTGCATACAGGGTTTGATCGAATCCTCGACATCGTGGTTCATCCGATGACAACATCGAGGAGCATGTGGGAGCCATCATGGGTATCCAGATCCCGCTGATGGTTATTGACTGAGAGCGTCTCGGTCATGTCTGCATGTCTCCCGAACCCGTAGGGTCTACACACTTAAGGTTCGGTGACGCTAGGGTTATGAAGATATGTATATGCAGAAACCCGAATGTTGTTCGGAGTCCCGGATGAGATCCCGGACGTCACGAGGAGTTCCGGAATGGTCCGGAGGTAAAGAATTATATATAGGAAGTGCTGTTTCAGGCATCGGGACAAGTTTCGGGGTTATCGGTATTGTACCGGGACCACCGGAAGGGTCCCGGGGGTCCACCGGGTGGGGCCACCTGTCCCGGGGGGCCACATGGGCTGTAGGGGGTGCGCCTTGGCCATCATGGGCCAAGGGCACCAGCCCCTATAGGCCCATGCGCCTAGGGTTTCCCCCTAGGAGGAGTCCTAGTGGTGCAAGGCACCCCTAGGTGCCTTGGGGGGGGGGAGGGAAACCTCCCCTAGGCCGCCGCCCCCCTAGTAGATCTCATCTACTAGGGCCGGCGCCCCCCCTGGCACCCCTATATATAGTGGGGGAGAGGAGGTACTTCATACACCAGCCCCTGGCGCCTCCACCTCCCCCCGTTACGTCTCTCCCTCGTAGTCTCGGCGAAGCCCTGCTGCTGTGACGCCCTGCATCCACCACCATGCCGTCGTGCTGCTGGATCTTCATCAACCTCTCCTTCCCCCTTGCTGGATCAAGAAGGAGGAGACGTCTCCCGTCCCGTACGTGTGTTGAACGCGGAGGTGCCGTCCGTTCGGCGCTGGTCATCGGTGATTTGGATCACGTCGAGTACGACTACATCATCACCTTGCAAGCTTCCGCACGCGATCTACAAGTGGTATGTAGATGCAAACTCTCTCCCTAGACTCGTTGCTTAGATGAACTCATAGATGGATCTTGGTGAAACCGTAGAAAATTTTTTAATTTTCTGCAACGTTCCCCAACAGTGGTATCAGAGCTAGGTCTATGCGTAGTTCTCTTTGCACGAGTAGAACACAACTTTGTTGTGGGCGTGGATTTTGTCATCTTACTTGCCTCTACTAGTCTTTTCTTGCTCAACGGTATTGTGGGATGAAGCGGCCCGGACCAACCTTACACGTACGCTTACGTGAGACCGGTTCCACCGATTGACATGCACTAGTTGCATAAGGTGGCTGGCGGGTGTCTGTCTCTCCCACCTTAGTTGGAGCGGAATCGATGAACAGGGCCCTTATGAAGGGTAAATAGAAGTTGACAAAATCACGTTGTGGTGATTCATAGGTAAGAAAACGTTCTTGCTAGAACCCAATTGCAGCCACGTAAAAGATGCAACAACAATTAGAGGACGTCTAACTTGTTTTTGCAGCGATTGATCATGTGATGTGATATGGCCAGAAGTTGTGATGAATGATGAATTGTGATGTATGAGATCATGTTCTTTGTAATAGGATTCACGACTTGCATGTCGATGAGTATGACAACCGGCAGGAGCCATAGGAGTTGTCATTATTTTTTGTATGACCTGCGTGTCATTGAATAACGTCATGTAAACTACTTTACTTTATTGCTAAACATTAGTCATAGAAGTAGAAGTAGTCGTTGGCGTGACAACTTCATGAAGACACGATGATGGAGATCATGATGATGGAGATCATGGTGTCAAGCCGGTGACAAGATGATCATGGAGCCCCGAAGATGAAGATCAATGGAGCTATATGATATTGGCCATATCATGTCACAACTATATAATTGCATGTGATGTTTATTATGTATTATGCATCTTGTTTACTTAGGACGACGGTAGTAAATAAGATGATCCCTTATAAAATTTCAAGAAGTGTTCTCCCCTAACTGTGCACCGTTGCTACAGTTCGTCGTTTCTAAGCACCACGTGATGATCGGGTGTGATGGATTCTTACGTTCACATACAACGGGTGTAAGACAGTTTTACACAGCGAAAACACTTAGGGTTAACTTGACGAGCCTAGCATGTGCAGGCATGGCCTCGGAACACGGAGACCGAAAGGTCGAACACGAGTCGTATGGAAGATACGATCAACATGAAAATGTTCACCGACGATGACTAGTCCGTCTCACGTGATGATCGGACACGGACTAGTCGACTCGGATCGTGTAACACTTAGATGACTAAAGGGATGTCCAATCTAAGTGGGAGTTCATAATTTGATTAGAACTTTATTATCATGAACTTAGTCTAAAACCTTTGCAAATATGTCTTGTAGATCAATGGCCAACGCTAATGTCAACATGAACTTCAACGCGTTCCTAGAGAAAACCAAGCTGAAAGATGATGGCAGCAACTATACGGACTGGGTCCGGAACCTGAGGATCATCCTCATAGCTGCCAGGAAACAATATGTCCTAGAAGGACCGCTAGGTGACGCTCCCGTCCCAGAGAACCAAGACATTATGAATGCTTGGCAGTCTCGCGCTGATGATTACTCCCTCGTTCAGTGCGGCATGCTTTACAGCTTAGAACCGGGGCTCCAAAAGCGTTTTGAGCATCACGGAGCATATGAGATGTTCGAAGAGCTGAAACTAGTTTTTCAAGCTCATGCCCGGGTCGAGAGATATGATGTCTCCGACAAGTTCTACAGTTGTAAGATGGAGGAAAACAGTTCTGTCAGTGAGCACATCCTGAAGATGTCTGGGTTGCACAACCGTATGACCCAGCTGAACATTAACCTCCCAGATGAGGCGGTCATTGACTGAATCCTCCAGTCGCTCCCACCAAGCTACAAGAGCTTTGTGATGAACTACAACATGCAGGGAATGGAAAAGACCATTCCTGAAGTGTTCTCGATGCTGAAGTCAGCAGAGGCTGAAATCAAGAAAGAACATCAAGTGTTGATGGTCAATAAGACCACTAAGTTCAAGAAGGGCAAGGGTAAGAAGAACTTCAAGAAGGACGGCAAAGATGTTGCCGCGCCTGGTAAGCCAGTTACCGGAAAGAAGTCAAAGAATGGACCCAAGCCTGAGACTGAGTGCTTTTATTGCAAGGGGAAGGGTCACTGGAAGCGGAACTGCCCCAAATACTTAGCGGATAAGAAGGCCGGCAACACCAAAGGTATATTTGATATACATGTGATTGATGTGTACCTTACCAGTACTCATAGTAACTCCTGGGTATTTGATACCGGTGCCGTTGCTCATATTTGTAACTCACAGCAGGAGCTGCGGAATAAACGGAGACTGGCGAAGGACGAGGTGACGATGCGCGTCGGGAATGGTTCCAGAGTCGATGTGATCGCCGTCGGCTCGCTGCCTCTACATTTACCTACGGGATTAGTTTTGAACCTTAATAATTGTTATTTAGTGCCAAGTTTGAGCATGAACATTGTATCTGGATCTCGTTTAATACGAGATGGCTACTCATTTAAGTCTGAGAATAATGGTTGTTCAATTTATATGAGAGATATGTTTTATGGTCATGCTCCGATGGTCAATGGTTTATTCTTAATGAATCTCGAGCGTAATATTACACATGTTCATAGTGTAGATGCCAAAAGATTTAAAGTTGATAACGATAGTCCCACATACTTGTGGCACTGCCGCCTTGGTCACATTGGTGTCAAGCGCATGAAGAAGCTCCATGCCGATGGACTTTTAGAGTCTCTTGATTATGAATCGTTTGACACGTGCGAACCATGCCTCTTGGGCAAAATGACCAAGACTCCGTTCTCCGGAACAATGGAGCGAGCAACCAACTTGTTGGAAATCATACATACCGATGTGTGCGGTCCAATGAGCGTTGAGGCTCGCGGAGGATATCGTTATGTTCTCACTCTCACAGATGACTTGAGTAGATATGGATATGTCTACTTAATGAAACACAAGTCTGAGACCTTTGAAAAGTTCAAGGAATTTCAGAATGAGGTGGAGAATCAACGTGACCGAAAGATAAAATTCTTACGATCAGATCGTGGAGGAGAATACTTAAGTCACGAATTTGGTACACACTTAAAGAAATGTGGAATCGTTTCACAGCTCACGCCGCCTGGAACACCTCAGCGAAACGGTGTGTCCGAACGTCGTAATCGCACTCTATTGGATATGGTGCGGTCTATGATGTCTCTTACCGATTTACCGCTATCATTTTGGGGATACGCTCTAGAGACAGCTACATTCACTTTAAATAGGGCACCGTCTAAATCCGTTGAGACGACACCGTATGAATTATGGTTTGGAAAGAAACCTAAGCTGTCGTTTCTAAAAGTTTGGGGATGCGAAGCTTATGTGAAGAAACTTCAACCTGAAAAGCTCGAACCCAAGTCGGAAAAATGCGTATTCATAGGATACCCTAAGGAAACTGTAGGGTATACCTTCTACTTAAGATCCGAAGGCAAGATCTTTGTTGCCAAGAACGGATGCTTTCTGGAAAAAGAGTTTCTCTCGAAAGAAGTAAGTGGGAGGAAAGTAGAACTCGATGAAGTACTACCTCTTGAGCGGGATAGTGACGCAGCACAGGAAACCGTTCCTGTGATGCCCACACCAACTGAAGAGGAAAACCATGATAATGATCAAGGTACTTCGGATCAAGTTACTGCTGAACTTCGTAGGTCCACAAGGACACGTTCCGCACCAGAGTGGTACGGCAACCCTGTCCTGGAAATCATGTTGTTAGACAACAATGAACCTTCGAACTATGAAGAAGCAATGGCGGGCCCGGATTCCAACAAATGGCTTGAAGCCATGAAATCCGAGATAGAATCCATGTAGGAAGACAAAGTATGGACTTTGACAGACTTGCCCGATGATCGGCGAGCGATAGAAAACAAATGGATCTTTAAGAAGAAGACGGACGCGGATGGTAATGTTACCATCTATAAAGCTGGACTTGTCGCTAAGGGTTATCGACAGGTTCAAGGGATTGACTACGACGAGACATTCTCTCCCGTAGCGAAGCTAAAGTCCGTCCGAATCATGTTAGCAATTGCCGCATACTATGATTATGAGATATGGCAGATGGACGTCAAAATAGCATTCCTTAACGGGCATCTTAAGGAAGAACTGTATATGATGCAGCCGGAAGGTTTTGTCAATCCTCGGAACGCTAACAAAGTATGCAAGCTCCAGCGATCCATTTATGGACTGGTGCAAGCATCTCGGAGTTGGAACATTCGCTTTGATGAGATGATCAAAGCGTTTGGGTTTATGCAGACTTATGGAGAAGCCTGCGTTTACAAGAAAGTGAGTGGGAGCTCTGTAGCATTTCTCATATTATATGACATACTCCTGATGGGAAATAATATAGAATTTCTGGACAGCATTAAGGCCTACTTGAATAAGTGTTTTTCAATGAAGGACCTTGGAGAAGCTGCTTATATATTAGGCATCAAGATCTATAGAGATAGATCGAGACGCCTCATAGGTCTTTCACAAAGCACATACCTTGATAAGATTTTGAAGAGATTCAGAATGGATCAGTCCAAGAAGGGGTTCTTGCCTATGTTACAAGGTATGAGACTGAGCTCAGCTCAGTCACCGACCACGGCAAAAGATAAAGAAGAGATGAGTGTCATCCCCTATGCTTCAGCCATAGGATCTATTATGTATGCCATGCTGTGTACCAGACCCGATGTAAACCTTGCCGTAAGTTTGGTAGCAAGATACCAAAGTAATCCCGGCAAGGAACACTGGACAGCGGTCAAGAATATCCTGAAGTACCTGAAAAGGACGAAGGACATGTTTCTCGTTTATGGAGGAGACGAAGAGCTCGTCGTAAAGGGTTACGTCGACGCTAGCTTCGACTCAGATCTGGATGACTCTAAGTCACAAACCGGATACGTGTATATGTTGAATGGTGGAGCAGTAAGCTGGTGCAGCTGCAAGCAGAGCGTCGTGGCGAGATCTACGTGTGAAGCGGAGTACATGGCAGCCTCGGAGGCAGCACATGAAGCGATTTGGGTGAAGGAGTTCATCACCGACCTAGGAGTCATACCCAATGCGTCGGGGCCGATCAAACTCTTCTGTGACAACACTGGAGCTATTGCCCTCGCCAAGGAGCCCAGGTTTCACAAGAAGACCAGGCACATCAAGCGTCGTTTCAACTCCATCCGTGAAAATGTTCAAGATGGAGACATAGAGATTTGCAAAGTGCACACGGATCTGAATGTCGCAGATCCACTGACTAAACCTCTCTCGCGTGCAAAACATGATCAACACCAGAACTCTATGGGTGTTCGATTCATCACAATGTAACTAGATTGGTGACTCTAGTGCAAGTGGGAGACTGTTGGAAATATGCCCTAGAGGCAATAATAAAAGTATTATTATATTTCATTGTTCATGATAATTGTCTTTTATTCATGCTATAACTGTATTATCCGGAAATCGTAATACACGTGTGAATACTTAGACCACACTATGTCCCTGGTAAGCCTCTAGTTGACCAGCTCGTTGTGATCAACAGATAGTCATGGTTTCCTGACTATGGACATTGGATGTCGTTGATAACGGGATCACATCATTAGGAGAATGATGTGATGGACAAGACCCAATCCTAAGCATAGCATAAAAGACCGTGTAGTTCGTTTTGCTAGAGCTTTGCAAAGTGTCAAGTATCTCTTCCTTCGACCATGAGATCGTGTAACTCCCGGATACCGTAAGAGTGCCTTGGGTGTATCAAACGTCACAACGTAACTGGGTGACTATAAAGGTGCATTACAGGTATCTCCGAAAGTAGCTGTTGGGTTGACACGGATCGAGACTGGGATTTGTCACTCCGTATGACGGAGAGGTATCTCTGGGCCCACTCGGTAATGCATCATCATAATGAGCTCAATGTGACCAAGGTGTTGGACACGGGATCATGCATTACGGTACGAGTAAAGTGACTTGCCGGTAACGAGACTGAACAAGGTATTGGGATACCGACGATCGAGTCTCGGGCAAGTAACGTACCGATTGACAAAGGGAATTGCATACAGGGTTTGATCGAATCCTCGACATCGTGGTTCATCCGATGACAACATCGAGGAGCATGTGGGAGCCATCATGGGTATCCAGATCCCGCTGATGGTTATTAACTGAGAGCGTCTCGGTCATGTCTGCATGTCTCCCGAACCCGTAGGGTCTACACACTTAAGGTTCGGTGACGCTAGGGTTATGAAGATATGTATATGCAGAAACCCGAATGTTGTTCGGAGTCCCGGATGAGATCCCGGACGTCACGAGGAGTTCCGGAATGGTCCGGAGGTAAAGAATTATATATAGGAAGTGCTGTTTCGGGCATCGGGACAAGTTTCGGGGTTATCGGTATTGTACCGGGACCACCGGAAGGGTCCCGGGGGTCCACCGGGTGGGGCCACCTGTCCCGGGGGGCCACATGGGCTGTAGGGGGTGCGCCTTGGCCATCATGGGCCAAGGGCACCAGCCCCTATAGGCCCATGCACCTAGGGTTTCCCCCTAGGAGGAGTCCTAGTGGTGGAAGGCACCCCTAGGTGCCTTGGGGGGGAGGGAAACCTCCCCTAGGCTGCCGCCCCCCCTAGTAGATCTCATCTACTAGGGCCGGCGCCCCCCTGGCACCCCTATATATAGTGGGGGAGAGGAGGGACTTCATACACCAGCCCCTGGCGCCTCCACCTCCCCCCGTTACGTCTCTCCCTCGTAGTCTCGGCGAAGCCCTGCTGCTGTGACGCCCTGCATCCACCACCACGCCGTCGTGCTGCTGGATCTTCATCAACCTCTCCTTCCCCCTTGCTGGATCAAGAAGGAGGAGACGTCTCCCGTCCCGTACGTGTGTTGAACGCGGAGGTGCCGTCCGTTCGGCGCTGGTCATCGGTGATTTGGATCACGTCGAGTACGACTACATCATCACCTTGCAAGCTTCCGCACGCGATCTACAAGTGGTATGTAGATGCAAACTCTCTCCCTAGACTCGTTGCTTAGATGAACTCATAGATGGATCTTGGTGAAACCGTAGAAAAAAATTTAATTTTCTGCAACGTTCCCCAACATATCCAACATTTTTATGCTCGGCTTTCTGATAACAATCACACCATGCTCGATACTTCTTGTGTGCTGGCTCTTTTATGGTGAAGACTATTGAATTCAAATGGGATTTATTGGAAAGAATTAAACGCAACTCTGAAGATTGGGATCTCGATGAAGGTAAGGAGTCAGGTATGACACCTAAGTTTGATTGTGTTAAATCTTTTATGGATACCGATGTTTTCCGTAAATTTAGCACTAAATATGGACTTGACTCTGAGATAGTAGCTTCTTTCTGTGAATCTTTTGCTACTCATGTTGATCTCCCTAAGGAGAAGTGGTTTAAATCAATGTTGCACATATCGCTTATCGGGAACTTATCGGTCGACCCATGATAAGGGGTAAATCGGCTAGTTTATCGGCATATCAGCCGATTTATCGCCATATCGGCTGATTTATCAGCCGATTTATCTTATCGGTCTGACAGCGGTAAGCGATAAATTGGCCGATTTATCGGCATATCGGAAGATATCTTGAACAGTGGTTTAAATATAATCCTCCCATTGAAGTAAAAGTAGTTGCACCTATTAAAGTTGAAGAAAAGACTATCACTTATAATGATCCTATTGTTCCTACTGCTTATGTTGAGAAACCACCTTTTCCAGTTAGGATAAAAGATCATGCTAAAGCTTCAACTGTTGTTCGTAAAAGCAATATTAGAACCTATACACCTCCTGAGCAAGTTAAAGTTGAACCTAATATTGCTATTGTTAAGGATCTCTTGGCTGATAATATTGATGGGCATGTTATTTATTTCTGTGATGAAACTGCTAGAATTGCTAAATCTTGTGCTAAAGATAAACATAGACCTGTGGTAGGCATGCCTGTTATTTCTGTTAAATAGGAGATCATTGTTATCATGGCTTGTGTGATATGGGTGCTAGTCCTAGTGCAATACCTATTGACTTATACAGAGAAATTATGCATGATATTGCACCTGCTGAGTTAGAAGATATTGATGTCACAATTAAACTTGCCAATAGAGATACTATTTCATCAATTGGGATTGTTAGAGATGTTGAAGTATTGTGTGGGAAAACTAAATATCTTGCTGATTTTCTTGTTCTTGGTTCCCCACAAGATAGCTTTTGTCCCATTATATTTGGTAGACCCTTCTTAAACACTGTTAATGCTAGGATAGAATGCAAAAAGGATGTTGTTACTATTGGTTTAGGTGATATGTCTCATGAGTTCAACTTTTCTAAATTTCGTAGACAACACCGTGAAGAGGAATTGCCTAGTAAAGATGAAATTATTGGTCTTGCTTCTATTGTCGTACCTCCTAGTGATCCTTTGGAGCAATATTTGCTAGACCATGAAAATGATATGTTTATGAATGAAAGAAGGGAAATAGATGAAGTGTTCTTTAAATAGGGACCTATTTTGAAACACAACTTGCCTGTTGAAATCTTAGGGGATCCTCCTCCACCCAAGGGTGATCCCGTGTTTGAACTTAAACCATTGCCTGATACTCTTAAATATGCTTATCTTGATGAAAAGAAGATATATCCTGTCATTATTAGCGCTAACCTTTCAGAGAAGGAGGAAGAAAAAATATTGAAAACTCTGAAGAAGCACCGTGCTGCTATTGGATATACTCTTGATGATGTTAAGGGCATTAGTCCCATTCTATGTCAACACAAAATAAATTTGGAGAAACATGCCAAACCAGTTATTAATCACCGACGACGGCTGAATCCTAAGATGAAAGAAGTGGTAAGAAAATAAATACTAAAGCTCCTTGAGGCATCTATAATTTATCCCGTTGCTGATAGTCAGTGGGTAAGTCCTGTCCATTGTGTTCCTAAGAAGGGAGGTATTACTGTCGTTCCTAATGATAAAGATGAATTGATTCCGCAAAGAATTATTACAGGTTATAGGATGGTAATAGATTTCCGCAAATTAAATAAGGCTACTAAAAATATCATTATCCCTTACCTTTTATTGATCAAATGCTAGAAATATTATCCAAACATACACATTTTTGCTTTCTAGATGGTTATTCTGGTTTCTCTCAAATACCTGTATCAGCTGATGATCAATCTAAGACCACTTTTACTTGCCCTTTCGATACTTTTGCTTATAGACGTATACCTTTTGGTTTATGTAATGCACCTGCTACCTTTCAAAGATGCATGATGGCTATATTTTCTGAGTTTTGTGAAAAGATATGTGAGGTATTCATGGATGATTTCTCCATTTATGGATCCTCTTTTGATGATTGCTTAAGCAACCTTGATCGAGTTTTGCAGAGATGTGAAGAAACTAACCTTGTCTTGAATTGGGATAAATGACACTTTATGGTTAATGAAGGTATTGTCTTGGGGCATAAAATTTCTGAAAGGGGCATTGAAGTTGATAAAGCTAAAGTTGATGCTATTGAAAAGATGCCGTGTCCCAAGGACATCAAAGGTATAGGAAGTTTCCTTGGTCATGCCGGCTATTATAGGAGGTTCATTAAGGACTTCTCAAAAATTTCTCGGCCTCTGACTAATTTATTGCAAAAAGATATACCATTCGTCTTTGATGATGATTGTGTAGAAGCATTTGAAATACTTAAGAAAGCATTGATCTCTGCACCTATTGTTCAAGCACCTGATTGGAATTTACCTTTTGAAATTATGTGTGATGCTAGTGATTATGCTGTAGGTGTTGTTCTAGGGCAAAGAGTTGATAATAAATTAAATGTTATTCAATATGCTAGTAAAACTCTAGACAATGCCCAGAGAAATTATGCTACTACTGAAAAAGAATTCTTAGCAGTTGTATTTGCTTGTGATAAGTTCAGACCTTATATTGTTGATTCTAAAGTAACTATTCACACGGATCATGCTGCTATTAAATATCTTATGGAAAAGAAAGATGCTAAACCTAGACTTATTAGATGGATTCTCTTGCTACAAGAATTTGATTTGCATATTATTGATAGAAAGGGAGCCGAGAACCCCGTTGCAGATAACTTGTCTAGGTTGGAAAATGTTCTTGATGACCCACTACCTATTGATGATAGCTTTCCTGATGAACAACTAAATGTTGTAAGTGCTTCTCACACTGCTCCATGGTATGCTAATTATGCTAATTAGATTGTTGCTAAGTGTATACCACCTAGTTTCACATACCGGCAAAAGAAAAAGTTTTTCTATGATTTACGACATTACTTTTGGGATGACCCACACCTTTATAAAGAAGGAGTAGATGGTGTTATTAGACGTTGTGTACCTGAGCATGAACAGGAACATATCCTACGCAAGTGTCACTCCGAAGCTTATGGAGGACACCACGCCGGAGATAGAGCTGCACATAAGGTATTGCAATCCGGTTTTTATTGGCCTACTCTCTTCAAGGATGCCCGTAAGTTTGTTGTATCTTGTGATGAATGTCAAAGAATTGGTAATATTAGTAGACGTCAAGAAATGCCTATGAATTATTCACTTGTTATTGAACCATTTGATGTTTGGGGCTTTGATTATATGGGACCTTTTCCTGCCTCTAATGGGTATACACATATTTTAGTTGATGTTGATTATGTTACTAAGTGGGTAGAAGCTATTCCAACAAGTAGTGCTGATCATAACACCTCTATTAAGATGCTTAAAGAAGTTATTTTTCCAAGGTTTGGAGTCCCTAGATATTTAATTACTAATGGTGGTTCACATTTTATTCATGGTGCTTTTTGTAAAATGCTTGCTAAGTATGATGTTAATCATAGAACTGCGTCTCCTTATCACCCACAGTCTAGTGGTCAAGTAGAATTGAGTAATAGAGAACTCAAATTAATTTTGCAAAAGACTATTAATAGATCTACAAAGAATTCATCCAAGAAACTTGATGGTGCATTATGGGCCTATAGAACTACATATAAAAATCCTGTGGGTATGTCTCCGTATAAAATGGTTTATGGAAAAGCATGTCACCTACCACTCGAACTAGAACATAAGGCATATTGGGCTATTAAAGAGCTCAATTATGATTTCCAACTTGCCAGTGAGAAGAGGTTATTTGACATTAGCTCACTTGATGAATGGAGAACCCAAGCCTATGAGAATGCCAAATTGTTTAAAGAAAAAGTTAAAAGATGGCATGACAAAAGGATACAAAAGCGTGAATTTAATGTAGGTGATTATGTATTGCTATACAACTCTCGTTTAAGATTTTTTGCAGGAAAACTTCTCTCTAAATGGGAAGGTCCTTATGTTATCGAGGAGGTCTATCGTTCCGGTGCCATAAAAATCAACAACTTCGAAGGCACAAATCCGAAGGTGGTGAACGGTCAAAGAATCAAACATTATATCTCAGGTAATTCTATAAATGTTGAAACCAATGTTATTGAAATCGTAACCCCGGCAGAATACATAAGGGACACTTTCCAGAACGTTTCAGACTCTGAAAAGGAATAGGTATGTGGTACGGTAAGTAAACCGACTCCAAAACAGTTCTAATGGCAATTTTTCTTCGTTTTGGAATATTTAGAAAAATAGAAAAATAAGAAGTAGTCCGGGAAGGACACGAGGGCTCCATGAGGGTGGAGGGCGCGCCCTACCCCCCTGGGTGCGACCCCTGCCTCGTGGGCACCTCGTGTGCTCTCCGGACTCCGTTTTCTTACACGATACGTATTTTGGTCGGTAAAAATTCATTATATAATCTCCCGGAGGTTTTGACTCCTGTATCACGCAATTGTCCTCTGTTCTTGTTTCGAGCTGTTTTCTGTCAGGGTTGTCAAGGCCAGGCATCATGTCGTCCCCCTCCTCCAACAATGGTGACAATGATGCTTGGCTAATGAAGATAGATCAGAAGAGGGAAGAACCTGTGGAGATCAACAAGGATGAAGGGATCAAGAAGGCCACGGAGGACCAAGTTCCAGCAGCAGAAGACATCCTTCAACTTGATCACAATCTTCTTACCCTGACTTAGATCGAAGCTTTCAAGATGATTGAGTTAGCTCGTATACAAAACAAGTATCTCACACGTGAAAATATTTTGTTGAAGGAGCATATAGTTGCACTCAAGGGCATTATCCGCAAGTTGGAGGATCTCTTACGCTCGATGTGCGACTACCCATCATCACCACCATCTTCTTCACCAACAAAGAAGAACTGAGCATCGGGTATGGGCACTCCCCTTGGCAACTGCCAAGCTTGGGGGAGTGCCCCGGTATCGTATCACCATCACTTTTATCTTTACCATTTTTCTTAGTTCGATCCTTTTGATAATATTTTGATCTAGTAGAATAAAGTTTTAGTATGATCCAGTTGTGAGTTTTGCTTTATGATCTTCCTATGTAATCGAGTCCGTGAGCTATATAATAAAGATTAGTGTTGAGTCAAAGGCTTGATTATCTTGCTATGATCTTGAGGGAATAAAAGAAAAGAGAAAAGAATAAAAAGAAATAAAAGAGATCATGAGGATCGTATGGAGAGTAATGAGCTCACATATAAAGAGTATTATGAATAAAAGTTGTTGAGAGTTGACAAACATAGTTTTGGTCATCGTTGCAATTAATAGGAAGTAATAAAGAAAGAGAGGTCTTCACATATAAATATATTATCTTGGACATCTTTTATGATTGTGAGCACTCATTAAAATATGATATGCTAAAGAGTTGACGTTGGACAAGGAAGACAATGTAATGGGTTATGTTTTCTTACATCTAAGATAAATTATATTGCCATGGATCATCCAACATGGTTGAGCTTGCCTTTGCCCCTCATGCTAGCTAAACTCTTTGCACCAAGTAGAGATACTACTTGTGCTTCCAAATACCCTTAAACCCAGTTTTGCCATGAGAGTCCACCATATCTACCTATGGATTGAGTAAGATCCTTCAAGTAAGTTATCATCGATGCAAGCAATAAAAATTGCTCTCTAAATATGTATGACTTATTAGTGTGGGAGAAAATAAGCTTTAAACGATCTTGTGATGTGGAAGAAATAAAAGCGATAGACTGCATAATAAAGGTCCATATCACAAGTGGCAATATAAAGTGATGTCCTTTCGCATTAAGATTTTGTGCATCCAACCATAAAAGCGCATGACAACCTCTGGTTCCCTCTGCGGAGGGCCTACCTTTTACTTTTATCTCCTACCTTACATAAGAGTCATGGTGATCCTCACCTTTCCTTTTTACATTTTATCTTTTGGCAAGCACAATATGTTGGAAAGATCCTGGTATATATGGCTAATTGGATGTGAGTTTTCATGAACTATTATTGTTGACATTACCCTTTAGGTAAAATGTTGGGCGGCAAAACTATAAGCCCCTATCTTTCTCTGTGTCCGATTAAAACTCCATACCCATAAGTATTGCGTGAGTGTTAGCAATTGTGAAAGACTATATGATAGTTGAGTATGTGGACTTGCTGAAAAGATCTTATCTTGACTCTTTCCTATGTTATGATAAATTGCAATTGCTCCAATGAGTGAGATTATAGTTTGTTAGTTTTCAATGAAGTTTATGATTCATACTTGAAATTGTGATTGAATTATTACTCTAGCATAAGAGGTCATATGAAAATAATTATATAAGCTGCTGTTCTAAGAATGATCATGATGCCCTCATGTCCGTATTTTATTTTTATCGACACCTCTATCTCTAAACATGTGAACATATTTTTCGATTTCGGCTTTCGCTTGAGGACAAGCGAGGTCTAAGCTTGGGGGAGTTGATACACCCATTTTGCATCATGCTTTTATATCGATATTTATTGCATTATGGGCTGTTATTACACATTATGTAACAATACTTATGCCTATTCTCTCTTATTTTACAAGGTTTACATAAAGAGGGGGAATGCCGGCAGCTGGGATTCTGGGCTGGAAAAGGAGCAAATATTAGAGACCTATTCTGCACAGCTCCAAAAGTCCTGAAACTTCACGGAAGCTATTTTCAGAATATATAAAAAATACTAAGCACAAGAAGTTCCAGAGGGGGCTCACACCCTGGCCACGAGGGTGGGGGGCGCGCCCCCTGGCTCGTGGGACCCCTGGTGGCCATACAATGCCCATCTTCTTCTATATCGAGTCTTTCGTTGAGGAAAAAATTATAAGCAAGCTTTCAGGACGAGACTCCGCCGCCACGAGGCGGAACCTTGGTGGAACCAATCTAGGGCTCCGGCGGAGCTGTTCTGCCGGGGAAACTTCCCTCCGGGAGGGGGAAATCACCACCAACGCTCCTCTCATTGGGAGGGGCCCAATCTCCATCAACATCTTCACCGGCACCATCTCCTCTCAAACCCTAGTTCATCTCTTGTATCCAATTCTTGTCTCTAAGTCTGGGATTGGTACCTGTAGGTTGCTAGTAGTGTTGATTACTCCTTGTAGTTGATGCTAGCCGGTTTATTTGGTGGAAGATCATATGTTCAGATCCTATATGCACAGAAATACCCCTCTGATTATGAACATGAATATGCTTTGTGAGTAGTTACGTTTGTTCCTGAGGACATGGGAGAAGTCTTGCTATTAGTAGTCATGTGAATTTGGTATTCATTCGATATTTTGATGATATGTATGTTGTCTCTCCTCTAGTGATGTTATGTGAATGTTGACTACATGACACTTCACCATTATTTGGGCCTAGAGGAAGGCATTGGGAAGTAATAAGTAGATGATGGGTTGCTAGAGTGAGAGAAGCTTAAACCCTAGTTTGTGCGTTGCTTCGTAAGGGGCTGATTTGGATCCATATGTTTCATGCTATGGTTAGGTTTACCTTAATACTTCTATTGTAGTCGCGGATGCTTGCAATGGGGGTTAATCATAAGTGGGATGCTTGTCCAAGTAAGGACAGCAACCAAGCACCGGTCCACCCACATATCAAATTATCAAAGTACCGGACGTGAATCATATGAATGTGATGAAAACTAGCTTGACAATAATTCCCATGTGTCCTCGGGAGTGCTTTACTTCATATAAGAGTTTTTCCAGGCTTGTCCTTTTCTACAAAAAGGATTGGGCGACCTTGCTGCACTTTATTTATTTTTGTTACTTGTTGCTCGTTACAAATTATCTTATCACAAAACTATCTGTTACCTATAATTTCAGTGCTTGCAGAGAATACCTTGCTAAAAACTGCTTATCATTTCCTTCTGCTCCTCGTTGGGTTTGACACTCTTACTTATCGAAAGGACTATGATAGATCCCCTATACTTGTGGGTCATTAGTATACTACATCAAACTGCATGAAAATCCCAATCAATATGAGGCAATGTGGTGCATAAATGAGTGCAGAAACAAGAGTATATTCATTTATATGAAAATAAAATAAATATGCTCTATGAAAATGACTCACACTTGATCTATGATATGGACTTCTGCGCAACATGCTTTATATGAGTCCCCTACTGAATGACTTAAATAAATATACTATAAAAATTTCAGATGTGTCATGAATAGCTCACAAGAACTCGGTACAAGTTAATGCATTACAAGTTCTTAGAATTCACCCGGAAATATAGTCGATAGAGGAGCAACAACAGGCTTGTTTATCTTGTTTATCAGTGTCTGCATATTGTGATCCTATTATGAAAAAAATCATCTGACGTACAACTTTTGGTGAAACATCATATATTACAACTTACAACAAGGATCTGTAATTTTTTCTTTTATTTTTGCGGGGAAGAAGGAACTGTAACTTAAAGAGCATGTCAACATAGCTACCTAGAAATGCTTTGAATCCATGATTCAGCGCAGTCATCTCATAGATGCAGCAACCTGAAAATTGCAGATGTTTAGCCAAGAGAATAATGCGAGCAACACATGCAACAGAATGTTAATTAGATTTGAATACTTGCCTAGCAACCATATGTTGGACTTGGAGCCATATGGAATGTCAGCAAGAAGTTCAGAGAACATGTAACTGGTTCCTACAACCTCAGAAGCGACATAATGTATCAAATCATAAGCAACTTAATTAGAACATCTACCTATGGGTTGAGCAAGAACAACTTAATTAAGGGCTCTAATAAATCATCAAAAGTCGATACTTTGGGCGGCCCAAAATCACATGTTTCAGACAATATATTCGGAACACAAGATAATCCCGTTAATTATTTCAACTATTCACAGTGCAATTATTTTTCAGGTATTTTTCCTACCTGGTTTTAGTAGAGCATACTTACCAATCCATATATTTTGGTCATTGGCAAGAAATATATCCGAACAGTGAAAAAAATACAATGAGTGGTGAGTAATCAGCTAGGATTAACTAAACTATGAATTAAGATAAGGCTGCTACTGTTATCACAAGTTCGGCAGCTAAAAATGCATAGACGGACACACTCAACTTATTAGCGATCCAAGCCATCCAACTAAACCAAAGAAGTCGGGTAAGTAGAAGCAGCCAGGATAATTTTCCTCGGGTTCTGAAACCGCTGCATGTGCAATACTAAATCATAGAAACCAGTGAAATTTCGTGAACTCGGGATGGATCATGAGATGCTTGCCGTTTTTATCCAAGTGCCAGAACCTAAACGCATGGGTGGAGGCGCCGCTGCTATATGAAACAGCAGGCGCATACGAGCCAAAGGGGCTGTCCGCAATGCCATCAGGGGACATCGTGCGACCCTTCTCGCTGCAAGGGTGGAATACGGAGGCACCGCCGCTGCTGATAGGTCAGCGGTGGAGGGCAATGGGAAATATGGGGTTGGACGGGATTGGCAACATCGATCTGGTGGTGTGCAGAGGAGAGGCACTTCCAGACCTGGCCGACACTACTCTTGTTCCCGGCAGAGCGGGAGATGAGAAGGCCGCCACCGATCCCGTTTCCGGCCTCTTTATATTTACCCTCGCACAGCCGATCGCGACCGCCTCTCGTTCCCGGTGGCACCACGGAGACTGAACGCAGGAAGACGTGGAACAAGGGGGAGCGGGGGCAGCATGGCGGCCGGAGGCGACGACTCCTCACCCGCCTCGGTGGCCTCCGCAGCCACCCTCTCCCGGTTCTTGGCGTGCTCGTAGATCAATGTCATGAGGTACTACCGAAAGAGAAGCGACGAAAGGTGAGAACCATAGCCGGGTTAGGGAAGAAATTAGGGAGGGGGCAAGGAAGAACCGTGATGGAGGAGAGCCGGAGGTGGAGGGAGGAGAATGGCCGGCGGCGGCACACTGGGCATGGAGGCGGCGGCGTGGAACCCTAAGGGGACGAGAGGGATGAGAAAGATCGGGGGTGAGACTGTGAGAGGATGGAGCGTGGGATGGGGTATTGGCTTTACGGCATGAGGAATGAGACGAAAAAAACCCAGCGAAAAAAACCCAGTGAAAGTGTGATAACCCACAAGTATAGGGGATCGCAACAGTTTTCGAGGGTAGAGTATTCAACCCAAATTTATTGATTCGACACAAGGGGAGCCAAAGAATATTCTCAAGTTTTAGCAACTGAGTTGTCAATTCAACCACACCTGGAAACTTAATATCTGCAGCAAGGTGTTTAGTAGCAAAGTAATATGATAGTAGTGGTAACGGCAGTAAAAGGTAACCGTAGCAGAAGTAATATTTTTGGTGTTTTATAGTGATGATAACAATAGAAACGGAAAAGTAAATAAGCGAAGAACAATATATGGAAAGCTCGTAGGCAATTGATCGGTGATGGAGAATTATGCCGGATGCGGTTCATCATGTAACAGTCATAACATAGGGTGACACAGAACTAGCTCCAATTCATCAATGTAATGTAGGCATGTATTCCGAATATAGTCATACGTGCTTATGGAAAGAACTTGCATGACATCTTTTGTCCTACCCTCCCATGGCAGCGGGGTCCTATTGGAAACTAAGGGATATTAAGGCCTCCTTTTAATAGAGTACCAGACCAAAGCATTAACACACAGTGAATACATGAACTCCTCAAACTACGGTCATCACCGGGAGTGGTCCCGATTATTGTCACTTCGGGGTTGCCGGATCATAACACATAGTAGGTGACTATAGACTTGCAGGATAGGATCAAGAACTCTCATATATTGATGAAAACATAATAGGTTCAGATCTGAAATCATGGCAATCGGGCCCTAGTGACAAGCATTAGGCATAGCAAAGTCATAGCAACATCAATCTCAGAACATAGTGGATACTAGGGATCAAACCCTAACAAAACTAATTTGATTACATGATAAATCTCATCCAACCCATCACCGTCCAGCAAGCCTACGATGGAATTACTCACGCACGACAGCGAGCATCATGAAATTGGTGATGGAGGAAGGTTGATGATGACGATGGCGACGGATTCCCCTCTCCGGAGCCCCGAACGGACTCCAGATCAGCCCTCCCGAGAGAGTTTAGGGCTTGGCGGCGGCTCCGTATCGTAAAATGCGATGAATCCTTCTCCCTTGTTTTTTCTCCCCGAAAGTGAATATATGGAGTCAAGGTTGAGGTTGGTGGAGTGTCAGGGGGCCCACGAGGCAGGGGGGCGCGCCCAGGAGGGTAGGGCACGCCCCCCACCCTCGTGGATAGGTGGAGGCCCCCCTAGCGTGTATTCTTCTTCTAGTATTTTTTATATATTCCAAAATAATTCTCCGTTGATTTTCAGGTCATTCCGAGAACTTTTATTCCTGCACAAAAATAACACCATGGCAATTCTGCTGAAAACAACGTTAGTCCGGGTTAGTTCCATTCAAATCATGCAAGTTAGAGTCCAAAACAAGGGCAAAAGTGTTTGGAAAAGTAGATACGACAAAGACGTATCAACTCCCCCAAGCTTAAACCTTTGCTTATCCTCAAGCAATTCAGTTGATAAACTGAAAGTGATAAAGAAAAACTTATACAAACTCTATTTGCTCATGTTGTTGTAAATATGTAAAGCCAACATTCAAGTTTTCAGCAAAGATTATGAACTAACGATATTCATAATAACATTTAGGTCTCATGTTTACTCATATCAAGGGCATAATCAACTAGCGAGCAATAATAATAAATCTCGGACGACAACACTTTCTCAAAACAATCATGATATGATATAACAAGATGGTATCTCGCTAGCCCTTTCTACGACCGCAAAACATAAATGCAGAGCACCTTTAAAGATTAAGGACTGACTAGACATTGTAATTCGTGGTAAAAGAGATCCAGTCAAGTCATACTCAATGTAAACTAACAGTAATGGATGCAAATGACAGCGGTGCTCTCCAACTGGTCCTTTTTTTGACTATTTACTGTGAGGCAACAGCCCCACAGTCCTTTATTCATCTCACAAAGTGTCCATACAAGAGTTACAAATATAAACAAAGAAGCAAAAGAGAACTAACCTAAGGGAATACAAATGAGCTTACCTATATACAACATAGTACAGGGATAAGACTATGGAAGGCTCTGAATCCAACCAATAAGTTTTGGCTTGATGCTATCCTTAACCCTATGGACCAACAAAGAGATATCATGGATAAACAAACATCTCCAAGAGCTAAAGGAGGGCCTAATGTGCCTGAAAGTTCTTCCATTACGTGTGATCCAAATGCACCATGCAGCAGTGAGGAAAACCTCAAAAAAGAAAGGCTGCCCAAAACTAGTATGAGCATGAAGTAGGCAGTCTCCAATCTCCCCCTGGTGAGACCAATCAATTTGCAGATAGTTCCAAACTCTGAGACTGAAGTTGCAAGTGAAGAACAGGTGGATTCTATCCTCATAACTCCTGGCCGGACACATGACACATAGATTGTCCTCTTCATTATTCCTCCAGTGTCTCCTAACCAGTAGATCCTTTGTGTTCAGCCTATCAAAAAATAACAACCAAGCAAAACATTTGATCTTCATTGTACATTTACTCTTCCATATCCATTTACAGGGGGGAATAACTAGCAAATTAGAGTGCATGAGAGTGTAATAACTCTTTGCAGTGTATGCTCCCTTATCCAACCAAGACCAAACATCATTTCCCAATGGATCACGTTGCAAATCAGAAATCCACCTATGCAAACAATCCAGCTGTGCAGCAGCAATTTGAGAGATGGGCAGGGTAAACAACAAAGACAACTCAGGATTAGCGAGGAAATCTGCCACTGAGATTTTATCATCAAGAACAAAAGAGAATAAATGTGGCAGTCTATCCCGAAGGGGGCGAGCAGAATCACCCACAAACCAACCATCCGACCAGAACAGTACCGAATCCCCAGAGTTGACAGAAACTGTGGCTACTGCTCTGTAATTATCAGCCAACCTGAAGACATCTTTCCACCAGAAAGATCCACACAACACTGTAGCTTGTGGCACAACCCCATAATAATAAGAGTCCCAAATGAGGGACACCCAAGGAATATCCTCTTTGTTGAAAAACTTATGGAGGTGCTTGATCAAGAGAGCCTGGTTCTGTAAATGGAGGTTAATTACCCCGAGACCCCCATTCTGCTTAGGTCTACAGACCATGTCCCATGCAGCTAAAGATTGTCTAGGTGTGTCTGAATTCCCTCTCCAAAGGCATTGCCTCTCAATCCTTTCCAGCTGCTTGATAATACCCAGGGGAATATCCAAAGAGCATAAAAAATATATTGGCAAGGAGGATAGCACAGAGGTTAGAAGTTGAAGTCTTGATCCTTGATTGAGCAGAGCAGAGCTAGCAGTGAGGCGCCATTCCAATTGATCAACCAGAGGCATGAGATCCTAAATTCTTGGTTTTGTTGTCCCCATTGGTAGACCCAAATAAGTGAAAGGGAGAGTACCAATTGAGCAACCAAAAACTGTAGCAAGTCTGGCAGCCTCATCATCAGCAACATTGAGGGGCACCATCATGGACTTATGGAAGTTAACTTTCAACCCAGTTGAAGCATGGAAAACATGGAGCATGTTCTTAACAGCAAGCAATTGAGACTCCTCAGCAGGTATCAACAAAATTGTATCATCAACATATTGGATGATAGGAAAGTTGGGATCACTAGATGGTATAGGAAGAGAAATCAGACCATCTTGTAGCATTTTATTAACCACAGACTGCAACAGATCAGCTGCCAGGACAAAAAGCAAAGGAGAAAAAGGATCTCCCTGCCTGACTCCTCTCTTGCATTGGAACTGTTTTCCAGGTACCCCATTAAGCAAAACAGAGGAAGACCCAGATGACAAAATCTCCTTAACCCACCTAATCCAGTGATCATTGAAACCCTTGGCTTTAAGAATTCGAAGGATGGCCTCATGCTCAATAGTATCAAAAGCTTTTGCAAAATCAAGCTTCAAGATAAGAATAGGCCTTTTAGATTGCTTGCACTGATGGATATATTCAAAAGCCCAGGCTAAACAATCATGAATTGATCTAGAGCGCAGAAACCCATATTGATTTCTATGAATACATTTGAGGATCACCTTCTGCAGCCTATTAGCCAATAATTTGGTTAAAAACTTCAAGCATGTATTAGTCAAAGATATTGGCCTAAAATCATTAGAACATTCAGGGTTTAAGATTTTAGGGATGAGTGTGATAAAGGAGGCATTGATCCCCTGCAAGCTAATGTTACCATGGGCAAACTCATCAATTAACTGCAAAAAATCCTTCTCAATAATGCTCCAGCATTGTTTCACAAAAAACCCATTAAAGCCATCCGGCCCAGGAGCGCGGTCAGTTGGAAGATCCTTAAGAACAATAGCAATTTCCTCAGTAGTGAAAGGTTGTGTCAAATCCTCCAGGCCATCCACTTTGTCAATCAACTCTTCAAGATTAAAGCCCATGTGCACTCCCTAAGCCTGGCCCATTCTATTTTTGAACGAGGCCCAAAGCACTCCCGCCATTTGGTCATGATCAGTGACCAGAACATCAGCATCAGATCGGAGGCTGGCTATCGAATTCCTCCTCAGCCGCTTTGTCACCATAGCATGAAAGAATTTAGAATTTTCCTCACCGACCTTTATGTATCTGATAGTGCATCTCTGCTTCCAATAGATGAATTGTAACTTAAGAAGATCCTCATAGTGCAGCTTCACTATCTTCCTAAAATTAAACTCCAAAGTAGTAAGAGGACGTAACTCCTCGAGAGAATCAAACCCCAGAATCACCACTGAGCACTGTTGAATGAGATTTTTGATAGAAGACAAGTTTACCCGCCACCTCTTCAGGTCATACCTTAAACGTTTAAACTTCTTGGAAATGACTGCAGTAGCAGAGATGCCCAACATTCCTAAAGGTGCAACTGGTCCTTTTTAATAAGAGGATGGATGATGACTCAACATAGAAGTAAATAGATAGGCTCTTCGCAGAGGGAAGCAGGGATTTGTAGAGGTACCAGAGCTCGGTTTCGAAATAGATATGAATAATATTTTGAGCAGCATACTTTGGTTGTCAACATAACAACCAAGAGATGGCGATATCTTCCATGCTACACACATTATAGGCAGTTCCCAAACAGAATGGTAAAGTTTATACTCCCTCTCCACCAACAAGCATCAATCCATGACTTGCTCGAAACAACGAGTGCCTCCAACTAACAACACTCCGGGGGAGTTTTGTTTGCAATTATTTTGATTTGATTTGCATAAAGCATGGGACTGGGCATCCCGGTGACCAGCCATTTGCTAGTGAGTGAGGAGCGGAGTCCACTCCTCTTGAGAATAACCCGCCTAACATGGAAGATACGGACAACCCTAGTTGATACATGAGCTATTCGAGCATACAAAACAGAATGTTTATTTGAAGGTTTAGAGTTTGGCACATACAAATTTACTTGGAACGGCAGGTAGATACCGTATATAGGTAGGTATGGTGGACTCATATGGAATAACTTTGGGGTTTATGGAATTGGATGCACAAGAAGTATTCCCACTTAGTACAAGTGAAGGCTAGAAAAAGACTGGGAAACAACCAGCTAGAGAGCGACAACAGTTATGAACATGCATTAAAATTAATCAACACCGAATGCAAGCATGAGTAGGATATAATGCACCATGAACATAAATATCGTAGAGGCTATGTTGATTTTGTTTCAACTACATGCATGAAGATGTGCCAAGTCAAGCCACTCGAATCATTCAAAAGATAATACCACCCTATCATACCACATCACAACCATTTTAATAGCATGTTGGAACGCAAGGTAAACCATTATAAGCTCCTAGCTAATTAAGCCTGGCATAAGCAACTATAATCTCTAATTGTCATTGCAAACATGTTTATTCATAATAGGCTGAATCAGGAACGATGAACTAATCATATTTACAAAAACAAGAGAGGTCGAGTTCATACCAGCTTTTCTCATCTCAATAAGTTCATCATATAATCATCATTATTGCCTTTCACTTGCACGGCCGAACGATGTGGATAATAATAATAGTGCACGTGCATTGGACTAAGCTGGAATCTACAAGCATTCAATTCAAGAGAGAAGATAAGGTAATATGGGCTCTTTGTTAGATCAACAATAATGCATATGAGAGCCGCTCAACATTTTCATTATGGTCTTTTCCTCTCGACCCCCAAAGAAAAAGAAAAGAAATAAAACTATTTACACGGGAAAGCTCCCAACAAGCAAAAGAAGAACGAGAAATATTTTTTGGTTTTCTTTTTAATTACTACTACAAGCATGGAAAGTAAACTAATTAAAAGCTTACAACCAATTTTTTTGTTTTTCTCAAGGTTTATCAAACACACAAGAAGAAAGCATACAAAGGAAAATAAACTAGCATGGATGATACAATGAAAAAGTATGAGCACCGACAACTAGCATGAGTGTGTGAACATGAATGTAATGTCGGTGAGAAATATGTACTCCCCCAAGCTTAGGCTTTTGGCCTAAGTTGGTCTATGGCCATGGCTGGCCTGGCGGATATCCAAAGTAATAGTTGGGGTCGTACTGAGATGCAACGGCTATTGCATCTTGGGCTGCAGCATGGAGGCGAGCTGTCTCCGCCCTCCTCTCGTACTCGGTCGCCTCCTCCTTGGTTATAACATATCCCCCCTTTGCCTGAAAGTCAAAGAAAGTAGGAGCAGGGAGAGAGATGTGATAGGTGCGTCGTCTGTCAAAGATTTGTCGGTACTGGAGGAACTGATCATTCCTCTCAACAAACTGATGATGAACCATAGCATCATAATCTAAATAAGTAGGAGGCAACTCAATATCATATCCACGTATGGGTATCTCAAGAAAGTTAGCTGTATGAGTTGCATAAATTCCACCAAAGAAATCTCCATGAATACGATTATTATGCAACCTATTGGGTTTCGTAGTAATTTCTAAAAATTTCCTACGCGCACACAGGATCATGTGATGCATAGCAACGAGAGGAGAGTGTTGTCTACGTACCCAACGCAGACCGACTGCGGAAGCAATGACACGACGTAGAGGAAGTAGTCGTACGTCTTCACGATCCAACCGATCAAGCACCGAAACTACGGCACCTCCGAGTTCGAGCACACGTTCAGCTCGATGACGATCCCCGGACTCCGATCCAGCAAAGTGTTGGGGAAGAGTTTCGTCAGCACGACGGCGTGGTGACGATCTTGATGAACTACAGCAGCAGGGCTTCGCCTAAACTCCGCTACAGTATTATCGAGGAATATGGTGGCAGGGGGCACCGCACACGGCTAAGGAATCGATCACGTGGATCAACTTGTGTCAACTTGTGTGTTTAGAGGTGCCCCTGCCTCCGTATATAAAGGAGGAGAGGAGGGGAGGCTGGCCGGCCAAAGAGGGAGGCGCAGGAGAGTCCTACTCCCTCTGGGAGTAGGATTCCTCCCTCCAATCCTAGTCCAACTAGGATTCCTCGGAGGGGAAGGGAGAGAGGGGGGCCGGCCACCTTCTCCTAGTCCTAATAGGACTAGGGGAGGGGAAAGAGGCTCAGCCACCTTGGGCTGCCCCTTTCTCCTTTCCACTAAGGCCCATGATGGCCCATATGGCTCCCGGGGGGTTCCGGTAACCTCCCGGTAACCCGGTAAAATCCCGATTTCACCCGGAACACTTCCGATGTCCAAACATAGGCTTCCAATATATCAATCTTTACGTCTCGACCATTTCGAGACTCCTCGTCATGTCCGTGATCACATCCGGGACTCCGAACAACCTTCGGTACATCAAAATGCATAAACTCATAATATAACTGTCATTGTAACCTTAAGCGTGCGGACCCTACGGGTTCGAGAACAATGTAGACATGACCGAGACATGTCTCTGGTCAATAACCAATAGCAGGACCTGGATGCCCATATTGGCTCCTACATATTCTACGAAGATCTTTATCGGTCAGACCGCATAACAACATACGTTGTTCCCTTTGTCATCGGTATGTTACTTGCCCGAGATTCGATCGTCGGTATCCAATACCTAGTTCAATCTCGTTAACGGCAAGTCTCTTTACTCGTTCCGTAATACATCATCTCACAACTAACATATTAGTTGTAATGCTTGCAAGGCTTATGTGATGTGTATTACCGAGAGGGCCCAGAGATACCTCTCCGACAATCGGAGTGACAAATCCTAATCTCGAAATACGCCAACCCAACATCGACCATTGGAGACACCTGTAGTACTCCTTTATAATTACCCATTTACGTTGTGACGTTTGGTAGTACCCAAAGTGTTCCTCCGGTAAACGGGAGTTGCATAATCTCATAGTCGTAGGAACATGTATAAGTCATGAAGAAAGCAATAGCAACATACTAAACGATCAGGTGCTAAGCTAATGGAATGGGTCATGTCAATCAGATCATTCTACTAATGATGTGACCTCGTTAATCAAATAACAACTCATTGTTCATGGTTAGGAAACATAACCATCTTTGATTAACGAGCTAGTCAAGTAAAGGCATACTAGTGACACTCTGTTTGTCTATGTATTCACACATGTATTATGTTTCCGGAAAATACAATTCTAGCATGAATAATAAACATTTATCATGATTATAAGGAAATAAATAATAACTTTATTATTGCCTCTAGGGCATATTTCCTTCAGTCTCCCACTTGCACTAGAGTCAATAATCTAGATTACACTGTAATGAATCTAACACCCATGGAGCTTTGGTGCTGATCATGTTTTGCTCGTGGAAGAGGCTTAGTCAACGGGTCTGCAATATTCAGATCCGTATGTATCTTGCAAATCTCTATGTCTCCCACCTGGACTAGATCCCGGATGGAGTTGAAGCGTCTCTTGATGTGTTTGGTCCTTTTGTGAAATCTGGATTCCTTTGCCAAGGCAATTGCACCAGTATTGTCACAAAAGATTTTCATTGGACCCGATGCACTAGGTATGACACCTAGATCGGATATGAACTCCTTCATCCAGACTCCTTCATTTGCTGCTTCCGAAGCAGCTATGTATTCCGCTTCACATGTAGATCCCGCTACGACGCTTTGTTTAGAACTGCACCAACTGACAGCTCCACCGTTTAATGTAAACACGTATCCGGTTTGCGATTTAGAATCGTCCGGATCAGTGTCAAAGCTTGCATCAACGTAACCTTTTACGATGAGCTTTTTGTCACTTCCATATACGAGAAACATATCCTTAGTCCTTTTCAGGTATTTCAGGATGTTCTTGACCGCTGTCCAGTGATCCATTCCTGGATTACTTTGGTACCTCCCTGCTAAACTTATAGCAAGGCACACATCAGGTCTGGTACACAGCATTGCATACATGATAGAGCCTATGGCTGATGCATAGGGAACATCTTTCATATTCTCTCTATCTTCTGCAGTGGTCGGGCATTGAGTCTTACTCAATTTCACACCTTGTAACACAGGCAAGAACCCTTTCTTTGCTTGATCCATTTTGAATTTCTTCAAAATTTTGTCAAGGTATGTGCTTTGTGAAAGTCCAATTAAGCGTCTTGATCTGTCTCTATAGATCTTAATGCCTAATATGTAAGCAGCTTCACCGAGGTCTTTCATTGAAAAACTTTTATTCAAGTATCCCTTTATGCTATCCAGAATCAGTAATATGTCATCCACATATAATATCAGAAATGCTACAGAGCTCCCACTCACTTTCTTGTAAATACAGGCTTCTCCAAAAGTCTGTATAAAACCAAATGCTTTGATCACACTATCAAAACGTTTATTCCAACTCCGAGAGGCTTGCACCAGTCCATAAATGGATCGCTGGAGCTTGCACACTTTGTTAGCTCCCTTTGGATCGACAAAACCTTCTGGTTGCATCATATACAACTCTTCTTCCAGGAATCCATTCAGGAATGCAGTTTTGACATCCATTTGCCAAATTTCATAATCATAAAATGCGGCAATTGCTAACATGATTCGGACGGACTTAAGCATCGCTACGGGTGAGAAGGTCTCATCGTAGTCAATTCCTTGAACTTTCCGAAAACCTTTTGCGACAAGTCGAGCTTTGTAGACAGTAACATTACCATCAGCGTCAGTCTTCTTCTTAAAGATCCATTTATTCTCAATCGCTTGCCGATCATCGGGCAAGTCAACCAAAGTCCATACTTTGTTCTCATACATGGATCCCATCTCAGATTTCATGGCTTCTAGCCACTTTGCGGAATCTGGGCTCACCATCGCTTCTTCATAGTTCGTAGGTTCATCATGATCTAGTAGCATGACCTCCAGAACAGGATTACCGTACCACTCTGGTGCGGATCTTACTCTGGTTAATCTACGAAGTTCAGTAGTATCTTGATCTGAAGTTTCATGATCATTATCATTGGCTTCCTCACTAACTGGTGTAGGTGTCACTGAAACAGTTTTCTGTGATGAACTACTTTCCAGTAAGGGAGCAGGTACAGTTACCTCGTCAAGTTCTACTTTCCTCCCACTCACTTCTTTCGAGAGAAACTCCTTCTCTAGAAATGATCCATTCTTAGCAACAAATGTTTTGCCTTCGGATCTGTGATAGAAGGTGTACCCAACAGTTTCCTTTGGGTATCCTATGAATACACATTTCTCCGATTTGGGTTCGAGCTTATCAGGTTGAAGTTTTTTCACATAAGCATCGCAGCCCCAAACTTTAAGAAACGACAACTTTGGTTTCTTGCCAAACCATAGTTCATAAGGCGTCGTCTCAACGGATTGATGGTGCCCTATTTAACGTGAATGCGGCCGTCTCTAAAGCATATCCCCAAAATGATAGCGGTAAATCTGTAAGAGACATCATAGATCGCACCATATCTAGTAAAGTACGATTACGACGTTCGGACACACCATTACGCTGTGGTGTTCCGGGGGGCGTGAGTTGCGAAACTATTCCACAGTTTTTCAAATGTACACCAAACTCGTAACTCAAATATTCTCCTCCACGATCAGATCGTAGAAACTTTATTTTCTTGTTACGATGATTTTCAACTTCACTCTGAAATTCTTTGAACTTTTCAAATGTTTCAGACTTATGCTTCATTAAGTAGATATATCCATATCTGCTCAAATCATCTGTGAAGGTGAGAAAATAACGATATCCGCCACGAGCCTCAATATTCATCGGACCACATACATCGGTATGTATGATTTCCAACAAATCTGTTGCTCTCTCCAAAGTACCGGAGAATGGTGTTTTAGTCATCTTGCCCATGAGGCACGGTTCGCAAGTACCAAGTGATTCATAATCAAGTGGTTCCAAAAGTCCATTAGTATGGAGTTTCTTCATGCGTTTTACACCGATATGACCTAAACGACAGTGCCACAAATAAGTTGCACTTTCATTATCAACTCTGTATCTTTTGGTTTCAACATTATGAATATGTGTATTACTACTATCGAGATTTAGTAAGAATAGACCACTCTTCAAGGGTGCATGACCATAAAAGATATTACTCATATAAATAGAACAACCATTATTCTCTGATTTAAATGAATAACCGTCTCGCATTAAACAAGATCCAGATATAATGTTCATGCTCAACGCTGGCACCAAATAACAATTATTTAGGTCTAATATTAATCCCGAAGGTAGATGTAGAGGTAGCGTGCCGACCGCGATCACATCGACTTTGGAACCGTTTCCCACGCGCATCGTCGCCTCGTCCTTTGCCAGTGCCCGCTTATTCTGTAGTCCCTGTTTCGAGTTGCAAATATTAGCAACAGAACCAGTATCAAATACCCAGGTGCTACTGCGAGCATTGGTAAGGTACACATCAATAACATGTATATCACATATACCTTTGTTCACCTTGCCATCCTTCTTATCCGCCAAATACTTGGGGCAGTTCCGCTTCCAGTGACCAGTCTGCTTGCAGTAGAAGCACTCAGTTTCAGGCTTAGGTCTAGACTTGGGTTTCTTCTCTTGAGCAGCAACTTGCTTGCCGTTCTTTTTGAAGTTCCCCTTTTCTTCCCTTTGCCCTTTTTCTTGAAACTAGTGGTCTTGTTAACCATCAACACTTGATGCTCCTTCTTGATTTCTACCTCCGCAGCTTTTAGCATTGCGAAGAGCTCGGGAATAGTCTTGTTCATCCCTTGCATATTATAGTTCATCACGAAGCTCTTGTAGCTTGGTGGCAGTGATTGGAGAATTCTGTCAATGACGCAATCATCTGGAAGATTAACTCCCAATTGAATCAAGTGATTATTATACCCAGACATTTTGAGTATATGCTCACTGACAGAACTGTTCTCTTTCATCTTGCAGCTATAGAACTTATTGGAGACTTCATATCTCTCAATCCGGGCATTTGCTTGAAATATTAACTTCAACTCCTGGAACATCTCATATGCTCCATGACGTTCAAAACGTCGTTGAAGTCCCGATTCTAATCCGTAAAGCATGGCACACTGAACTATCGAGTAGTCATCAGCTTTGCTCTGCCAGACGTTCATAACATCTGGCGTTGCTCCAGCAGCAGGCCTGGCACCCAGTGGTGCTTCCAGGACGTAATTCTTCTGTGCAGCTATGAGGATAATCCTCAAGTTACGGACCCAGTCCGTGTAATTGCTACCATCATCTTTCAACTTTGCTTTCTCAAGGAACGCATTAAAATTTAACGGAACAACAGCACGAGCCATCTATCTACAATCAACATAAACAAGCAAGATACTATCAGGGACTAAGTTCATGATAAATTTTAAGTTCAATTAATCATATTATTAAAGAACTCCCACTTAGATAGACATCCCTCTAATCCTCTAAGTGATCACGTGATCCAAATCAACTAAACCATGTCCGATCATCACGTGAGATGGAGTAGTTTCATCGGTGAACATCATTATGTTGATCATATCTACTATATGATTCACGCTCGACCTTTCGGTCTCCGTGTTCCGAGGCCATATCTGCATATGCTAGGCTCGTCAAGTTTAACCTGAGTATTCTGCGTGCGCAACTGTTTTGCACCCGTTGTATTTGAACGTAGAGCCTATCACACCCGATCATCACGTGGTGTCTCAGCACGAAGAACTTTTGCAACGGTGCATACTCAGGGAGAACACTTCTTGATAATTTAGTGAGAGATCATCTTATAATGCTATCGTCAATCAAAGCAAGATAAGATGCATAAAAAGATAAACATCACATGCAATCAATATAAGTGATATGATATGGCCATCATTATCTTGTGCTTGTGATCTCCATCTCCGAAGCACCGTCATGATCACCATCGTCACCGGCGCGACACCTTGATCTCCATCGTAGCATCGTTGTCGTCTCGCCAATCTTATGCTTCCACGACTATCACTACCGTTTAGTAATAAAGTAAAGCATTACATCGCGATTGCATTGCATACAATAAAGCGACAACCATATGGCTCCTGCCAGTTGCCGATAACTTGGTTACAAAACATGATCATCTCATACAATAAAATTCAGCATCATGCCTTGACCATATCACATCACAACATGCCCTGCAAAAACAAGTTAGACGTCCTCTACTTTGTTGTTGCATGTTTTACGTGGCTGCTACGGGCTTAAGTAAGAACCAATCTCACCTACGCATCAAAACCACAACGATAGTTTGTCAAATAGACTCCGTTTTAACCTTCGCAAGGACCGGGCGTAGCCATACTTGGTTCAACTAAAGTTGGAGAGGCAGTCGCCCGCAAGCCATCTCTGTGGAAAGCACGTCGAGGGAACCGGTCTCGCGTAAGCGTACGCGTAAGGTTGGTCCGGGTCGTCTCGTCCAACAATACCGCTGAACCAAAATATGACATGCTGGTAGGCAGTATGACTTGTATCGTCCACAACTCACTTGTGTTCTACTCGTGCATATAACATCAACATCATTAACCTAGGCTCTGATACCACTGTTGGGTTTCGTAGTAATTTCAAAAAATTTCCTACGCGCACACAGGATCATGTGATGCATAGCAACGAGAGGAGAGTGTTGTCTACGTACCCAACGCAGACCGACTGCGGAAGCAATGACACGACGTAGAGGAAGTAGTCGTACGTCTTCACGATCCAACCGATCAAGCACCGAAACTACGGCACCTCCGAGTTCGAGCACACGTTCAGCTCGATGACGATCCCCGGACTCCGATCCAGCAAAGTGTCGGGGAAGAGTTTCGTCAGCACGACGGCGTGGTGACGATCTTGATGAACTACAGCAGCAGGGCTTCGCCTAAACTCCGCTACAGTATTATCGAGGAATATGGTGGCAGGCGGCACCGCACACGGCTAAGGAATCGATCACGTGGATCAACTTGTGTCAACTTGTGTGTTTAGAGGTGCCCCTGCCTCCGTATATAAAGGAGGAGAGGAGGGGAGGCTGGCCGGCCAAAGAGGGAGGCGCAGGAGAGTCCTACTCCCTCTGGGAGTAGGATTCCTCCCCCCAATCCTAGTCCAACTAGGATTCCTCGGAGGGGAAGGGAGAGAGGGGGGCCGGCCACCTTCTCCTAGTCCTAATAGGACTAGGGGAGGGGAAAGAGGCGCAGCCACCTTGGGCTGCCCCTTTCTCCTTTCCACTAAGGCCCATGATGGCCCATATGGCTCCCGGGGGGTTCCGGTAACCTCCCGGTAACCCGGTAAAATCCCGATTTCACCCGGAACACTTCCGATGTCCAAACATAGGCTTCCAATATATCAATCTTTACGTATCGACCATTTCGAGACTCCTCGTCATGTCCGTGATCACATCCGGGACTCCGAACAACCTTCGGTACATCAAAATGCATAAACTCATAATATAACTGTCATCGTAACCTTAAGCGTGCGGACCCTACGGGTTCGAGAACAATGTAGACATGACCGAGACATATCTCTGGTCAATAACCAATAGCGGGACCTGGATGCCCATATTGGCTCCTACATATTCTACGAAGATCTTTATCGGTCAGACCGCATAACAACATACGTTGTTCCCTTTGTCATCGGTATGTTACTTGCCCGAGATTCGATCGTCGGTATCCAATACCTAGTTCAATCTCGTTAACGGCAAGTCTCTTTACTCGTTCCGTAATACATCATCTCACAACTAACATATTAGTTGTAATGCTTGCAAGGCTTATGTGATGTGTATTACCGAGAGGGCCCAGAGATACCTCTCCGACAATCGGAGTGACAAATCCTAATCTCGAAATACGCCAACCCAACATCGACCATTGGAGACACCTGTAGTACTCCTTTATAATCACCCATTTACGTTGTGATGTTTGGTAGTACCCAAAGTGTTCCTCCGGTAAACGGGAGTTGCATAATCTCATAGTCGTAGGAACATGTATAAGTCATGAAGAAAGCAATAGCAACATACTAAACGATCAGGTGCTAAGCTAATGGAATGGGTCATGTCAATCAGATCATTCTACTAATGATGTGACCTCGTTAATCAAATAACAACTCATTGTTCATGGTTAGGAAACATAACCATCTTTGATTAACGAGCTAGTCAAGTAGAGGCATACTAGTGACACTCTGTTTGTCTATGTATTCACACATGTATTATGTTTCCGGAAAATACAATTCTAGCATGAATAATAAACATTTATCAAGATTATAAGGAAATAAATAATAACTTTATTATTGCCTCTAGGGCATATTTCCTTCACAACCTACGTGCAACAATAGCCCCCAAGTTGTATTATTTATCTCCTAAAACAGCGCTCCTGAGAACGCTGAGATCAGGTACACACATGTGACATGCTTCATCTTTACCATTTATGCACCTACCTATGAAGAGAGCAAAATAATGTATAGCAGGTAAATGAATGCTCCCTATGGTAGCTTGTGTTATATCTCTAGATTCCCCCACAATTATACTAGCAAGAAAATCTCCAAACTCAGATTTGTGAGGCTCACTAGTGCTGCCCCATTGTGGAAGTTTGCAAGCAATATTAAAATCCTCTAAGTCCATAGTATAAGGATCAAAGAGGACAATTTGAGAATTGTGTGATGATGAAAATTCAAACCTTCTCACAAAGGAACCAGTGAGATAGTGGTATTGGCGGCACTTATCTGCCTCGAAGCTCTCAAGATCGGCATTACGCACATACGCGTTAAATTCTTCCTTTATTCCTGCTCTATCCATAAGTACTCTGACGGCCATTCACAAGCCCGCACCTGAGCTTCCCTCGGTGGTTCATCGTCGGCAGCGCGTATTGCGAACCTGGGTCCTTGCTTCCTCGAAGGACCACCTTGGTACATTTTCCTAAACATATTTCTTCCTCTGAAAAATTTCTGAAATTTTTAGTAACTTCAAAATAAAAGTGAACCAAACTCAACAAAATTGATAGCAACTACTCCTACAAGTGCCTAGAGGTAATATCATGCATCAAAACTACTTTTGACCATATAAATTTGACATGCAAACTCAAGAACAGGGTCACTTAAGAAGCAAAAATATGCAATGAATAAAGCACTAGAGCGAAAACTAGTTGGACCATTGAAGGAGTCACATACCAAGGAACAATCCCCCAAAGCAGTTTTTGAATGGAGCTTTGAGCAAGGAGATCGAAAATGGCAGCAAAATGAGCTTGGACTCGGGTTTGAGATGGTTGGTGATTTTTGTGGGACGAAGAAGGAGTGTGTGGTAGCTGGAATAAGTGGAGGGGAGCCACTGTGGGCCCATGAAGCGGGGGGCGCGCCTAGGGGGGTAGGGCGCGTCCTGGACCCTCGTGGCCAGGTTCTTGCTCCCCCTTCTGTGTTCACAGTGCCAGATATTCTCAAATATTCCAGAAAAAAACATATTTAAATTTCAGGGCATTTGGAGAAGTTTTATTTTTGGGGTATTTTTTATTGTATTGATAATTCAGAAAACAGATAGAAATTACTATTTTTGCTTTATTTAATATAAATAACAGAATGTAAAAAGAGGGTACAGAGATTTGTGCTTTCTATATTCATCCATCTCATGCTCATTAAAAGGAGTCCACTAACAAGGTTGATCAGGTCTTGTTAACAAACTCATTCCGAATAACATGGAACCGGAGAATTTTCGAATAACACTAGGTTACCTCAACATGAATATGCATGTCCCCAACAATAAGAATATCATATTTCTTCTTGACAGTAGGAAGAGAAAATTCAAAACCTCCAAGTTGAAAAATTTCCAATAGAATTGATACTATGGACTTGAGGTTGTTTTCTCAGAAAGTGTACTGTATGGTCATTACCATTAACATGAAAAGTGACATTGCCTTTGGTGCAATCAATAACAGCCCCTATAGTATTCAAAAAGGGTCTTCCAGGAATAATAGACATACTATCGTCCTCGGGAATATCAAGAATAACAAAGTCCGTTAAAATAGTAACGTTTGCAACCACAACAGGCACATCCTCACAAATACCGACAGGTATAGTAGTTGATTTATTAGCCATTTGCAAGGATATTTCAGTAGGTGTCAACTTATTCAAATCAAGTCTATGATATAAAGAGAGAGGCATAACACTAACACCGGCTCCAAGATCACAAAAAGCATTTTTAACATAGTTTCTTTTAATGAAGCATGGTATAGTTGGTACTTCGGGATCTCTTAGTTTCTTAGGTATTCCACCCTTAAAAGTGTAATTAGCAAGCATGGTGGAAATTTCAGCTTCCGGTATCTTTCTTTTATTTGTAACAATTTCTTTCATGTACTTAGCATAATGATTCATTTTAAGCATATCAGTCAAATGCATACACAAGAAGATATGTATAATCATTTCAGCAAAGCGCTCAAAATCCTCATCATCATTTTTCTTGGATGGTTTAGAAGGAAAAGTCATGGGTTTCTGAACCCGTGGTTCTCTTTCTTTATCGTGCTTCCTAGCAATAAAGTCTCTCTTATCATAACGTTGATTCTTTGATTGTGGGTTATCAAGATCAACAGGAGGTTCAATCTCTACTTCATTGTCATTACTAGGTTGAGCATCAATATGAACATTATCACTAGGTTCATGCTCATTACCAGATTGTGATTCAGCATCAAAAATAGAAATATCATTGAGATTCTCAGGTGTGTCAATAACAGGTTCACTAGTAGCATGCAAAGTCCTATCATTTTTCTTTCTCTTCCTTTTAGAAGGACTAGGTACATCAATATTATTTCTCTGAGAATCTTGCTCAATTCTCTTAGGATGGCTGTCGGTGTCAAAACCGGCGGATCTCGGGTAGGGGGTCCCAAACTGTGCGTCTAGGCCGGATGATAACAGGAGGCAGGGGACACGATGTTTTACCCAGGTTCGGGCCCTCTTGATGGAGGTAAAACCCTACGTCCTACTTGATTAATATTGATGATATGGGTAGTACAAGAGTAGATCTACCACGAGATCAGAGAGGCTAAACCCTAGAAGCTAGCCTATGGTATGATTGTATGTTATGGTTGTTGTCCTACGGACTAAAACCCTTCGGTTTATATAGACACTGGAGAGGGTTAGGGTTACACAAGGTCGGTTACAAAGGAGGAGATATCCATATCCATATTGCCTAGCTTGCCTTCCACGCCAAGTAGAGTCCTATCCGGACACGAGACGAAGTCTTCAATCTTGTGTCTTCATAGTCTAACAGTCCGGCCAATGGAGATAGTCCGGCTGTCCGGAGACCCCCTAATCCAGGACTCCCTCAGTAGCCCCTGAACCAGGCTTCAATGACGATGAGTCCGGCGCGCAATATTGTCTTCGGCATTGCAAGGCGGGTTCCTTCTCCGAATACATCACAGAAGAATTTGAATATGAGGATAGTGTCCGACCCTGCAAAATAAGTTCCACATACCACCGTAGAGAGAATAATATTTTCGTAGATCTAATTTGCTGGCTTGTTTTGGCAGCATGACGTTATGTCATGGCCCGGTGATTATTCGAACCGTTTTTCTTCAACCAGCTCCACACATAACGCGATGCGGTTTCTTGACACGTCTTGTCAAAGCAGAGATCGTGTTCCTCCAATTACGGGATTCTCATTAATACGGTCGTGGGTAACCCAACCGCGTCTAGGACTCCTAGATTATAGGTAAGTCCCAAACGGCTACGGAGAGGACGCTTGATATTCATCCTCTTTATAAAGGGACAAGGTTTTCGCTTTTTCCCTCTCGTGCTCAATCGAACCCCTCCCCCGCCTTGAGTTCTAACACCCAAAGCCCAGGTCAGGTGCTCTGGATCTTCAATCATGTCCGGATCCAGCCTTCAAGGCCGATGGATGCCCTCCTCCATTACGGAAGAGGATATCAAGAAGTTGAGGGAGGCCAGATACCTGACCGCCGAGGTTTCGCATCGGCTGCCTACTCGAGGGCAGGTCGTCCCTACTCCCGAACCCAACGATAATGTCGTGTTCGTCTCCCACTTCCTCCGAGGCCTAGGCCTCACTCTGGATCCCTTCGTCAAGGGTTTGATGTTCTATTACGGGCTAGATTTCCACGATCTAGCTCCGGACTCCTTTCTCCACATCTCGACATTTATTGTCGTGTGTGAGGCCTTCCTCCGCATTACCCCTCACTTCGACCTGTGGCTCAAGACCTTTGAAGTGAAGCCGAAGATGATCGAGGGGCAACATGCAGTGTGCGGAGGCGCATCAATAGGCAAGATGGCAGGAGCTCCATGGCCGAAAGGTTCCTTTCCAGAGGTGTCCGAATTATGGCAACGGGAGTGGTTTTACGTCACGGCTCCCAGAAGTGCCAAGTGGGCGGCTGCCCCCGCCTTCCACTCGGGCCCCCCATCACAACTGATGTCATGGATTAGCAGAGGTCTGAGCTGGGGTCCAGCCAAGGACGTGCATATTGTGACGCCCGGATAATTAAGCTACAGTAATCCCTTATTGATGGTGCCATGTCATCACACTATTGTTGCTAATCCTCATTTGATCCAAAGCATAATTCAAATTCAATTCAAATTAAAGTCCAAAATTTTAAATTTCTCAAACATGCATAATGAAATTTTCAATGTGTGGAAAATATTCCATAACCAATTATGGTGCTGACCCAACATTTTTGTAAAAGTATTTAAATGCTCTTTTACGAATATAACAGTGGCTAAAAACAATTATTAAATGATTTTAAATTATAAAAATACTAAACTATTTTATTTGAACCTCAAACTAAATGCGGCAATGGTATAATTAGTAAAACCAAATTAGGCGTTGTTCCTGTATTTTATAGTGCTAATTGCTACTCAAAAATAAAATAAAACTAGAACAGTAAAAAGAAAAACAACAAAACAGTTAAAATAAAAGAAAAACTCTTCCCCTGGGCCAAGCCCACCCAGCCGGCCCAACGTCCCAGCCAACCCACTCCCCCCTCGCGGTCGTCTTCTCACTATTCGACCGACCGCCCGGTCGCGGTCGCCACCCGACCAGCTCGCCGGCGTCGTGGGCGAGGGGATAAGATCCCCCGACGCCTCGGGCTCCCCTCGTCCCCTCCCACTTGCCATCGCGCTCCCCCTTATCCACTCCCCCTGCCCCCACACTCTCCTCTCCCCCGCGTCCAGATCTACCTTGCGGTGCGCCCGCGTCGCCGGTCATCTCGCCCTATCGCGGCCACCATGTGCCCCGACGCCTAGGTGAAAGTGCAACTATCCCTAGGTGGTTTTGGTAATTCATAACAACATATAGCTCATTGAGCTAATGCTATTCCAGGATGACTATTTCAGGAAAGCTCAATGATTGGCATGGCATGGATGTGAAAGTGGAACCCTCAAAATGCTAAGGACAAAGGATTGGCTCAAGCTCAGAAGCTCAAGACTCTTCATTTTATATTTTAGTGATCCAAGATCACATTGAGTCTTTAGGAAAAGCCAATACTATCAAGGAGGGATGAGGTGTTGCTTAATGAGCCTCTTGCTTCATGTGCTTAGTGATATGCTCCAAAACCCTCAACTACTTTCCCATATCCACATATGACCTAAACCCTAAGCCAAACTCGGTCCTACCGATTCTTTCTATCCGGCGCCACCGAGTTTCACTTGTCATAAGCCACTGCCAAACCCTAGCAATTCGGTTCTACCGATAGGGATCTCGGTCTCACCGAGATGGGATTGCAAACTCTTTGTTTCCCTTTCGTAACTTTTCGGTCTCACCGAAAGAGCGAATCGGTCCCACCGAGATTGCAGTGTAAACTCTTTGTTTCCTTTTTGTAACTTTTCGGTCTCACCGAAAGAGCAAATCGGTCCCACCGAGTTTACCTGACCAACTCTCTGGTTAGCTTATTACCAAACTCGGTCTCACCGAGTTTGTGTAATCGGTCTCATCGAGATTACGTTATACCCAAACCCTAACCATATCGGTCCTACCGAGTTGCATGTCAGTCCCACCAAAAATCTCTAACGGTCACTAGGTTTACCTTTTCGGTCCGACCGAGTTTGTTGATTCGGTCCCATCGAGATTGGAAAACTGTGTGTAACGGTTGGATTTTGTGTGGAGGCTATATATACCCCTCCACCTCCTCTTCATTCGTAGAGAGAGCCATCAGAACACATACACAATTCCAACTCATATGTTCTGAGAGAGAACCACCTACTCATGTGTTGAGACCAAGATATTCCATTCCTACCATATGAATCTTGATCTCTAGCCTTTCTCAAGTTGCTTTCCACTCAAACCTTCTTTCCACCAGATCCAAATCCTATGAGAGAGAGTTGAGTGTTGGGGAGACTATCATTTGAAGCACAAGAGCAAGGAGTTCATTACCTACACACCACTTGTTACTTCTTGGAGAGTGGTGTCTCCTAGATTGGCTAGGTGTTACTTGGGAGCCTCCGACAAGATTGTGGAGTTGAACCAAGGAGTTTGTAAGGGCAAGGAGATCGCCTACTTTGTGAAGATCTACCGCTAGTGAGGCAAGTCCTTCGTGGGTGATGGCCATGGTGGGATAGACAAAGTTGCTTCTTCATGGACCCTTCGTGGGTGGTTGCTTCTTCGTGGACCCTTCGTGGGTGGAGCCCTTCGTGGACTCACGCAACCATTACCCTTCGTGGGTGGAGCCCTCCGTGGACTCGCGCAACCGTTACCCTTCGTTGGTTGAAGTCTCCATCAACGTGGATGTAGGATAGCACCACCTATTCGAACCACGGGAAAAACATCCGTGTCTCCAATTGCGTTTGAATTCTCCAAACCCTTCCCTTTACATTCTTGCAAGTTGCATGCTTTACTTTCCGCTGCCAATATACTCTTTGCATGCTTGCTTGAATTGTGTGATGATTGCTTGACTTGTCCTACAATAGCTAAAATCTGCCAAGAACTAAAATTGGGAAAATGTTAAGTTTTTGTTTGATCAAGTAGTCTAATCACCCCCCCTCTAGACATACTTTCGATCCTACACTAGGACCGCATCCGCCCGCTTCGCCGTCATCCTCTACATTGACCGGTGCCACCCATTGGAGCTCCTCACCGTTGCAGTGCTGGATCGAAACTTCTTCCTCCTCGGGACGCCGGCGAACGACGACGACGCCGGCCACCTCTGCTGCTCCTAAACCACTTGACGGGTGTCCTTGTGCCTGCTCGGTGAGCGCCACTCCCTCTCTCTCCTTCTCCCCGCCTCGAGACGCCGTCGTAAGCCGTTATCACCCCGCGCCCGGAGCCACCGCAGCTCGCGTTCGCCACATCTCTGCCGTGCTCCCCATGCCCCTGGTCTTGTGCCCACAGCTCCCCGACCCCGCGGTGGCCGCGCCGCATGCGCCCCGCGGCCCCTGTATCCGTCACCGCGTGCGGCCTATGACCCTCCCGCACCTGGCACCCCGGCGCATGCCCTGTGCCTGCCTCCGTCCAACGGCGCCGTTGCCGCACTTGGCCCGCGCCCAGTCGCGCCCGCCGTAGCCGCGTTGTGCTGTTGTCGCTGCTACCGTGCTGCGCTCCACTCGCACCCGCTCGCCGTGCTGCTGCCGCCTGTGCACGCACGCCGGCTGCGCCCGGCCCTGCGTCCGTCCGCCTGCGCCCAGCCACCCTGCAACCGCGGCCTGCCTCGCCCATCGCCCCGCGTCGCTCACCAGCCCAGCGTCACGCCGTGCAGCGCCGCGCCCCGCGCCTAACTCGTGTGCATGCCGCCGCTGCTCTTCTGAATCTACTGCTGTTGCTAATTAGTGTAGCTACTAGCTAGCTTTTCAAATTTTACACTGACTAACCCTTTGGACAGCCTCTAAACTGCGGCAAAACCACGATTAACAGGAGTAAAAATAATTTGACTAGGTAGAACACTTGTCAAAGCTCAAATGTTTCCATTGGACCAAATCAATTTGATGTATGGATTAATTCCTATGAAAATCACAAAATGCTATCTTTTCTCAACAGAAAATAGAATTAGTCCCTAGCACTGTGTGTGCGTGTGTGTATTCTGTGTGTGTGTGTGTGCGGTGGCCGGCCGGCTCTCCGTTAGCTAATTAGTACTCCTACTAGTTAGTCTAATCGGCGGTTAGGCATAGTGTAAATGACAGGTGGACCCCTCCTCCAAATATCCACTTAAAAAGAAAATGCAAGATATGTGTGAATGACATCTGGGCCCCATCTACATTTTTGACCAGTCAATAGTCGAGCAGTTGACTGTAGACTGCACTGTTGACTGAGTCAACAGGGACCCCTGGACCCACTGTCAGCCTCCGGTGGCCCCGCTGTGTGCACTCTGCTGGGTGCACATAGCAATTTCTCCTTTTAATTTGAATTAATAATAAATTTAGAAAATGATTTAAAACTTTAAAAATTAATATAAAATAAACCGTAGATCAGATGGAAAAACTTTGTACATGAAACTTGCTCAGAACGACGAGACGAACCCGGATACGTAGCCCGTTCGTCCGCCACGCAGCCCTAACCTATCGAACTCGCAACTTTCCCCCTCCGGCTCCTCTGCCCGAAAACGCGAAACACCGGGGATACTTTCCCGGATGTTTTCCCCCTTCACCGGTATCACCTCATACCGCGTTAGGGCACCCCTAGCACCGATACTTGTCATGCATCGCTATGCATCTGTTAGCATTGTATTTATTGTTTCTTCCCCCTCTTCTCTCGCTAGACACCGAGACCAACGCCGCTGCTACCCAGTACGACTACGGAGTTGACGACCCCTCTCTCTTGCCAGAGCAACCAGGCCAGCCCCCTGTTGACATCAGATTTTGGCATGGTCACGAATCAGGGTTCGTATGCAAAAGTTAGAGGCAACACTTCGCGGGCCGGCTCTGAGTGAGAAAGTATTCGGCTTTTGCCGGCTGAATGAAACCTTGCCGGGGTAAAACCTTGCCGATGTGAGGGCTTACCAGCGTGGAAAGCTTGCCGGTGGGGAAGCTTGCCGGCGAAGAAGCTTGCCGGTGTGAAATCTTATCGAGGGAGAAACCTTGCCGAAGAGGAACTCTTGCCGGGGTAGAAACCTTGCCGAGGAGGAGCTCTTGCCGGGGTAGAAGCCTTGCCGAGCTAGGGAGAACCCTTGCCGGTGTAAAAACCTTGCCGGGGTGAAACCTTGTCGGTGCGAAAGCTTACCCGGATGGAAGGCCTGCCGGGGTGGAGGTTGTGATAGTCAATCCGACCAGAAGCTGAAGATGGGCTCAAATGATTATCTAGATTGACTCAAATGTAGAAGTGATCTACATGAAAGAGTTTCGTATTATTGATATGAACATCTTTGAAATTTGGGTCATCGCCGTCCGATTTCATCTCGAAGGCCGAAACTATGCTCGAAGAACCAAGATCTTATATTCAAAGTACAGTTTAGCCGATTAAGCCCCCAAGACGACCTCAAATGAAAAAATGATCTACACGGGTTGTCTTCGTCTTGTCGAAATGATCGATTTTGATAAAAAAATCGTTCAAATCTGAGTTTGTATGCAAAATTTAGAGCAATCGGAGTGCAGCCCTATCACGAGGCGAGATGTGGCGCGCCCCACCAGACACATGTCTGACGGGTAGCACGAGGAGATAGCCTGTGTTGCGAGATCGACCTGACCCACAAGATGATCTCTGATCAAAAAACCTTCAACATGAAAGTTGTTCGTCTCGTTGAAACGGTCAATATTGCTTTTGGTCTTGTTTTCATCCGAGATCGTTTACCACCGCAAAAAGGACCCGCAAGGTGCAGCCAGTTTAAACCGAACAGTTTTGGAAAGTTCGGATAAAACCAGTCCGAATTTGACTAGGGTTTTGGACGTGAATTGATGTAATTTTCTTGTAAGGAAAGCCTAGATAAATCCTTTGCTTGTACGGGAAGTCCAGCCGCCTCTTATATATGTTGGGGGTGACGGCCGATTGAAACAACACCAATCGAACCAATCTATCAATTACACTTTTGTGTTCATCTACTTTTATCCCTCACCCTTGTATCTTTCTTTCTCATTCTTCGTTCGTTCTTCGCGTTGGAGGGCAGCGACCCACGATGCTCTACGGGCGAGCGAATCGACCTAGGGCAGCCCATAGCCACCGCAATCCCTGACGGGGTCCCTCCCGGGTGCGCGGGGTTTCGGGTCTGCAAAAGCGCCCGCCGACTGTCCTGCGTATCGCGCTGTCGGTCGGGTCTCCTTCAATGTGAGCTGCGGTGCATCACCCCCGGCGTCGAGGGTACACGGGACGTGTTCGTGTGTCAACACACCTTTTGGCGACTCCGCTGGGGACGAAGCTTTGAACGGTCTCCAGCCCGTTCTTCTACGAAGAGATCGTCATCAAGTTGCTGAAATCTACAAAGGTAATATGAATACCGAATTCCCCTTTGTAGATGCAAATAATTCATATATTGTTGCTGGATCACCTAATGAGCATAATGTATCGGCTAGCCCTAGTTTTATCAATCATGCATCTAATTATGCGCAAGGGCCGATGCAAAACAATTTTCATGCTTCAAATTCTTATGATTTTAGCAACGTACAACATATGTATCCAAACTCTCATGCATTGGCAACCGCACAAATCCATATGCCGATGAACAACATGATGGGTTTGGTTAATCAATTCGAAACACCTCATGTTAAAATTTCCAATAGCATACAAGAAAGTGTTTCACCTTTTTATTCATCGGCAACTGATTTGCAATATGTGAATCCAACCTTGCCAATGGATGGGAGAATTGGCCATTCTAATACTAGCTATTCGGCCAGTTACTCTCAACCATCATATGCTACTCCTCATGTTAGTAATTTTTCAGCACCGTATGCAACTGTAGATGTTCATAATTCGGCCCCGCATCTTCATGGTCACAGCCGAATAAGTGAAAATTTTACAGGAACACATGTGCCATCATCAAATACTATAGCATATAATGCATACTCTACGCAATTCAAGAATTTCGGCAACACTCACGAATCATTGCCAAAAGAATCTGAAAGCGTTGCGGAGCAATCCCTTCCAGAAGCGGTTGTGGCTGCATTAAAAAGAGCATGGCACAAAACAAGAGGATTAGTGCTCTTTGCCTTGAACAACATGAAAAGGGGCTATTTCCTGATTATGCTGCAATAAAAGCTAGAGTTTTGCAAGAAGATGAATCTTTGCCAATTGATAAAATTGGCGAGCAAAAATATGGTTTTACAACAATGCATATGCCTTCACCTAGTACTACATCATATTATACACCCCCACTATTGCAAAATTTCAGCAACAACCGTGTGTCATTGCCAAAAGAATCTAAAAGCACTGGGGGGCAATCGTATATGGAGTGGGCTGAAATTGAGAAAAAGCTTAAAGCCAACTTTGACGCTCGCCGTCAGAAACAAATAGAAAAAGAATTGGCTCAGATAAAAGAAGGTTTGCCAATTGGTATTATCAATGAAAAGAAGGATGATTTGGAACTTGAAAGTGCTTCGGTTGAAAAAGCCGAATCAAGTAGCATATATTCCGAATCCATCAAATCCAAAGAGGCAAGCATTATTGAGAAAGGGCATGGCAAGCATAGCAAAACAACCGTGCTTGATTTTTCTGAAGTTAATGGAACCTACTTCCTGCCCTATGAGTTCCGTGCCATAGAAATTGACAAGCCTCAAGGACAAGAGCAGGTAGCCAAACAAAGTTCGGCTGATAAGGATCTTCAAGGTAATGATTCACGGAATAAAGAAAAAGATGATGAAGAGGCGTTGGGGAGCCACCCAAAGATGAAGCAAGATATTGTTCAAGCCACACCACTATCATGCTCTCCCAACATATTTGAAGAGGTATGTTTAGCAAGTAATTTACCTATTTTTAGATTTGGTCTAAACTTTATTGTTGATGCGTCCATCAGAAAAATCCTCTTAAGTAATTCTGAAAGACCAATGAAGAAGGGTAATTTACTTGTTAGCAATAAAATTGTTATGGAACATATCGGTCAACCCATTGTGCCATTTATAAAGACCGATAGTGACTTATTATTACAGCCAAAGCTTTCCCCGTTGCTTTATCTAAAGTTCATATCTATTTGGGTAGCTTTGCTTATTTCATACTTGGATTGCACTTGGTCTCAATTGAGATATGTATGTTCTAACTATTTTTGTTTTAGAAACTTAAAGCCAAGATTAAATTCTGTTGAGAAAACCGATGCTAGTATAATATCTTACCCAAAGACATCAGAGATAGAGTGCAAAACACAATGCATAGCCGAATGGTGTGATGCAAAATCTGAACCATTCGTTTGCTTAATTCCAAAGCCGTTCTCACAGCAAGATCGGCTAGAAAACAAGAAGTATACCTTCAATTCAAGCATGTGTGATCAAATATTTGATTTGTTGCTGAAAAATAATTACATTACAATTCTTGATCACCATGTTAAGCCATCAATCCAAGGACGAATATATTGTAAGTTGCATGTTTCGTCCAAGCATAATTTTGAGGATTGCAACATGTTTCGTCAAATAGTTAAATCGGCCATTGAAAAAGGACGATTGAAGTTTGTTGAAACACCAAGAGATGACCAGTCTATTCCGATTGGTCCCGATGGCAAAAAGTTTTTGCATCGGCTGCTTCAAGCCAATCCATTTAAAGAGAAGGTAAAAATTGCAGGTGATGGGATCAAGCTTTCAAGTAAAGAAGTTGTTGAAGAGCATAATGAACATAATCTTGAGGGTGAGAATTCCATCGAAGCTACAATGGAGACGCCAAGGACTGGGGGGCAGCAAGCAAATCCAATGATCGATGAAAGCAAACCAAAAGAAAACAAAGGCCGAAATATGCGCAAGTGTAAAAGATCAAAAATCACCTTCGCTGAACTATTGGAGAAATATCAAAACAAGAGTGAAGAGAAGAATGCTTATCGGCCCAATCATGCAAAGAGACTAAGATCACCCCCAAGGCGCAAATATGAGGATCGGTATTGGCAAAGTGAGAGTTTCAATGCAACATATTCATATCCTTATTTTGGGCCGCCAATGCCAATGCTGTGGATGTCTCCCTATGCTCATATAGATCCATGTTCATCATGGGACAGGTATGATACAAGGGCACATTCTCCATCTTATTTTAGACCATCTCACCAATATTATGCAGCTCCGAGAAGATCAACATTTGAACAGTCACATGTTAAAGACCATTTCAATTATAAGGAATCGGTCCGGACACCATGGATGAAAAAAGAGGTGGTCAAGCAAGTCTACCGCGTGAAAAGAGATGGTCGTAAGTGTGCTACTTCAGATTTGATCTCAAATAATAAAGAGCCAATTAAAGTGTTGACATTGGCTACAAAAGGCAATGAGACGAAGCAACCAATTATTCAGAGTCAAAGTGCCAAATCTGAAGAAAAGAAGTTGAGAGTGCACAAGGCCAAAAAGGAATTGCCATTGGTCAAAACAGAATCACAGCCGAGATGCCCACTCAGCTTATCGTATTGGCAAAAGAGGGAATTACACAAACTTAGTGCACAAGAACTTGAAGAAAGGAACATGGCATGGGTTCCCAAAGGAAGTGCTCAAAATAATAATTATGTGCAAGCCTCCATTACAAGAAGTGCGGCAAAAGTGAAGAAGGAAAAGAGTAAAAACTATGAAGGACCAAGCCGAAGGTTTCAACATCTTTGGTCTACACATTATCCATATTCTTCAACTATGCCATTAACGCATATGCCATGGAATTCATCATCAGGTATGATTGGTAAACCTCAATGGGCTTATTTTAATCCATGTATGCAATATAATTTCTTACGTCATGAAAGGGTATTACCAAGTCACTATACATTTGATTAGCTACAAGTTTGTTGCTGATCCAAAGGGCCGAAATACTTGATTTGTCATTTCATTTGTTTATTTCGGCTATATGTGCTTTGAATGAAGTTTACATGGTAATGTCTGATATTTATCTATCGTCCTAAGAATATGTCAATGCATGGCCGGTGTAGTATTCTAACATCGTCCTTAGTTTGATTGGAGAGCGAGACAAGGTACATGCTCATGAAAATTTATATGTATGCCTATATTATGATTGAATGGAGTTGAGACATCATGACCGGTGTCATTGAATATATGCTGCATAGACCAATTCATAGCTCCAGAATTGGTTGGTGGGCTTATAATTTGTTTGGATATGATTTGGCTTATGCATCTTTGAGATCTATAAGAGGCCAAATCATAGTTGATTTTGTTACTGAACATCGGATTAATGTCATGCATAATATTAATATTAGCCTTGTCTCTCTAGTACTATGGAGATTATGTTTTGATGGTTCAATTCATAGCAATGGCCAAAGTGTTGGTGTTGTTTATATATTTCTGTATGGTACTATTTTTTGAAGCCTCGTGCCGCTTATAATATTTTTATGCACGATTAATCAAGGCCGAATATGCATTGTTACTCGGATTGACTCTTTTACTTGCTATAGGTGCTATACATATTGATGCTTTTGGTGATTCGTTATGAGTAGTGCAACAAATATCCAAGGGGTATCAATGTGCTTTGATGAATCACTTATAGTTTATCTTGGTTTATGTCTAGATGAAGAATTTACCTTGGGTTGCATTAAAATTGTTCATATATTTAGACATGACAATTGGAGAGAGTTGGCATAGCAAGCATCCGGCTACCATGTTGATCATGGCGTGTTTCATATTTCTGAAAAGCCGATGTCTAGTCTTGCCGACGTAGGGGAGGCCGAACCGGAGCCCACCGTTTCGGCCACTAATTAAATATTCAATGCAGGAGAAAGTCAAGACTGGAGGAAACCCATTGTTGATTATTTGTGTGATCCTAGTAGAAGGGTGGACAGGGCTGTTCGGCGGATGGCTTTCAAGTATACAATGAGAGATGATGATCTCTATCGCCGAACGGTTGATGATGTTCTTCTAAAGTGCTTGGACGAGGACCAAGCGAGAGTTGCTATGGGGGAGGTCCATGAAGGTATTTGTGGCACTCATCAATCGGCTCCCAAGATGAAATGGTTGCTACGACGTGCTGGATTTTATTGGCCGACTATGATTAATGATTGCTTGAGATATTACAAAGGGTGTGAAGCTTGTCAAAAATTTGGTGATATTCAGTTGGCTCCTGCTGCTATGTTACATCCATTATCAAGCCGTGGCCTTTCAGAGGATGGGGTTTATACTTTATTGGACAAATTCATCCGTCTTCCTCAAAGGGGCATCGGTTCGTATTGGTGGCAACCGATTATTTCACTAAATGGTCTGAAGCAGTACCTCTCAAGAACATGACACATACGGAGGTGATTACATTCATAACCGAGCACATTATTCATAGATTCGGCATTCCTCAAACATTGAATACAGATCAAGGCTCCTCTTTCATATCACACCAAGTTAGAGAATTTGCCGAATCTTATAACATAAAATTGCTCAATTCCTCTCCATATTATGCCCAAGCCAATGGACAAGCTGAGTCTAGCAATAAAATTTTAATTAAGCTCGTCAAGAAGAAGATTGAGGATAATCCAAGGAGATGGCATGAGTTGTTGTCTGAAGCTTTGTGGGCACATAGGATCTCAAGGCATGGTGCTACGAAGGTGACTCCATATGAGCTAGTATACGGTCAAGAGGCTGTTTTACCGGTGGAAGTGAATTTGAATGCTTTGAGAATAGCCAAACAAAATGATTTATCGGCAGTAGACTTTTATAACTTGATGATGGACAATATTGATGAGGTTGCCAATAAACGTTTGGCTGCTTTGAGGGCCATATAGAGGGACAAGTTGAGGGTAGCAAGGGCTTACAATAAGAAGGTTAAGTTGAAAAATTTTCAAGTTGGCGATCTCGTCTAGAAAGTAATTCTCCCGATTGGTTCAAGAGACAGAAAATTCGGGAAGTGGTCTCCAAGTTGGGAAGGTCCTTTTAGAATTGCAAGAATAGTTCCCGGAAACTCTTATTTGGTGGAATCCGTACAAGGGGCACTGTTACCTCGAGCTCTCAATGGCAAGTACTTGAAGATATACCACCCAAGTGTGTGGCAAGAAGCCTGAGTGGGCAATGGCCGATATATGATTATCGCCCTTAGCACAAACATGGTCGATACCTGATTATCGCCCTGAGGAAAATAAATGGCCGATGCAGTGTTGACATCGTCCTTAGAACAAACACAATACAAGTTACTTTTCGGCACACAAGCTTTGCCGAAAAACAGGGGGCATGTGTTGACACCAGATTTTGGCATGGTCACGAATCAGGGATCGTATGCAAAAGTTAGAGGCAACACTTCGCGGGCCGGCTCTGAGTGAGAAAGTATTCGGCCTTTGCCGGCTGAATGAAACCTTGCCGGGGTAAAACCTTGACGATGTGAGGGCTTACCGGCGTGGAAAGCTTGCCGGTGGGGAAGCTTGCCGGCGAAGAAGCTTGCCGGTGTGAAATCTTGCCGAGGGAGAAACCTTGCCGAAGAGGAACTCTTGCCGGGGTAGAAACCTTGCCGAGGAGGAGCTCTTTCCGGGGTAGAAGCCTTGCCGAGCTAGGGAGAACCCTTGCCGGTGTAAAAACCTTGCCGGGGTGAAACCTTGTTGGTGCGGAAAGCTTACCCGGGTGGAAGGCCTACCGGGGTGGAGGTTGTGATAGTCAATCCGACCAGAAGCTGAAGATGGGCTCAAATGATTATCTAGATTGACTCAAATGTAGAAGCGATCTACATGAAAGAGTTTCGTATTATTGATATGAACATCTTTGAAATTTGGGTCATCGCCGTCCGATTTCATCTCGAAGGCCGAAACTATGCTCGAAGAACCAAGATCTTATATTCAAAGTACAGTTTAGCCGATTAAGCCCCCAAGACGACCTCAAATAAAAAAATGATCTACATGGGTTGTCTTCGTCTTGTCGAAATGATCGATTTTGATATAAAAGTCATTCAAATCCGAGTTCGTATGCAAAAGTTAGAGCAATTGGAGTGCAGCCCTGTCACGAGGCGAGATGTGGCGCGCCCCACCAGACACATGTCTGACGGGTAGGGCGAGGAGATAGCCTGTGTTGCGAGATCGATCTGACCCTCAAGATGATCTCTGATAAAAAAACCTTCAACATGAAAGTTGTTCGTCTCGTCGAAACGGTCAAGATTGCTTTTGGGCTTATTTTCATCCGAGATCGTTTACCACCGCAAAAAGGACCCGCAAGGTGCAGCCTGTTTAAACCGAACAGTTTTGGAAAGTTCGGATAAAACCAGTCCGAATTTGACTAGTGTTTTGGACGTGAATTGATGTAATTTTCTTGTAAGGAAAACCTAGATAAATCTTTGCTTGTATGGGAAGTCCAGCCGCCTCTTATATATGTTGGGGGTGACGGCCGATTGAAACAATACCAATCGAACCAATCTATCAATTACACTATTGTGTTCATCTACTTTTATCCCTTACCCTTGTATCTTTCTTTCTCGTTCTTCGTTCGTTCTTCGCGTTGGAGGGCAGCGATCCACGAGGCTCTAGGGGCGAGCGAATCGACCTAGGGCAGCCCATAGCCGCCGGAATCCCTGACGGGGTCCCTCCCGGGTGCGCGGGGTTTCGGGTCTGCAAAAGCGCCCGCCGACTGTCCTGCGTATCGCGCTGTCGGTCGGGTCTCCTTCGACATGAGCTGTGGTGCATCACCCCCGGCGTCGAGGGTACACGGGACGTGTTCGTGTGTCAACACCCCCCCCCCTTGATCACCAGATATTGCCTACTCTCCTCTATACTGCTTGCATGAAAGTAGTGTAGCATGTTACTACTTTCCGTTAATCCTATCCTGATGCATAGCCTGTCCTTGCTACTACTGTTGTTACCTGTACCTGCAATTCTAATGCTTAGTATAGGATGCTAGTTTATCATCAGTGGCCCTACATTCTTGTCCGTCTGCCATGCTATACTATCGGGCCGTGATCACTCGGGAGGTGATCACGGGTATATACTTATACATATATACATGCTATATAGGTGGTGATTAAAGTCGGGTCGGCTCGTAGGAGTACCTGCGAGTGATTCCAATGTTGGGGGCTGAAGGGGCAGGTGGCTCCATCCCGGTAGAGGTGGGCCTGAGTTCTCGAAGGCCCCCGACGGTTACTTTGTGGCGGAGCGACAGGGCAGGTAGAGACCACCTAGGAGAGAGGTGGGCGTGGCCCTGGTCGGCGTCCGTGGTTATTTCATAATAACATGCTTAACGAGATCTTGGTATTTGATCGGAGTCTGGCTACTGGCCTATATGCACTAACCATCTACGTGGGGACAATTATGGGCACTCGACGTCGTGGTATCAGCCGAAGCCTTCGTGACGTCAGCGACAGAGCGGCGCGCGCCGGGTTGGACCGCGTAACGCAACTTCCTTTGTAATGGAGGTTGCTAGGTCTGCTCTCCGGCCGCGTACGCAACGTGCAGGTGTGCAATGGGCGATGGGCCCAGACCCCTGCGCCATAGGATTTAGACCGGCGTGCTGACCTTTCTGTTGTGCCTAGGTAGGGTTGCGACATGTTGATCTTCCAAGGCCGGGCATGACCCAGGAAAGTGTGTCCGGCCAAATGGGATCGAGCGTGTTGGGTTATGTGGTGCACCCCTGCAGGGAAGTTAATCTATTCGAATAGCCGTGATCTTCGGTAACAGGACGACTTGGAGTTGTACCTTGACCTTATGACAACTAGAACCGGATACTTAATAAAACACACCCTTCCAAGTGCCAGATACAACCGGTGGTCACTCTCTCACAGGGCGACGAGGGGAGGATCATCGGTTAGGATTATGCTATGCGATGTTACTTGGTGAACTTACCATCTACTCTCTTCTCCTGCTGCAAGATGGAGGTTACCAGAAGTGTAGTCTTCGAAAGGACTAGCTATCCCCCCCTCTTATTCCGGCATTCTGCAGTTCAGTCCACATATGATACCCTTATTCCATTTGATACCAATGCATACATATGTAGTGTAGCTCCTTGCTTGCGAGTACTTTGGATGAGTACTCACGTTGCTTTGCTCCCCCTTTCCCCCCCTTCCTATACTCGGTTGCTGCGACCAGACGATAGAGTCTAGGAGAAATACGCCACCGTCGACGATGACTACTACTACTCGGAAGGTGCCTACTACTACGTGCAGCCCGTTGACGGCGACCAGGAGTAGTTTAGGAGGATCCCAGGCAGGAGGCCTGCGCCTCTTTCGATCTGTATCCCAGTTTGTGCTAGCCTTGTTAAGGCAAACTTGTTTAACTTATGTCTGTACTCAGATATTGTTGCTTCCGCTGACTCGTCTATGATCGAGCTCTTGTATTCGAGCCTTCGAGGCCTCTGGCTTGTAATATGATGCTTGTATGACTTATTTTATTTGTAGAGTTGTGTTGTGATATCTTCCCGTGAGTCCCTGATCTTGATCGTACACGTTTGCGTGTATAATTAGTGTACGATTGAATCGGGGGCGTCACACCTATACTACAAAGCCGCATTCAAGATCTCTTCGAGGGAGATTTTAATTTGGTTGTGGTAATGCAAGTTATGCTGGTTCGTCAAGTCCAGCCTTGCAAACGCCGCCCTTTGCTTGTGGGAGTTCAACCCAGAAGGACCACGTGCCATTCAAAGTTTCCTCGGCCTGACGCACGAGGAGATGTACAAGTCATTCTTCGGACCTCAAATAGAGTGTCCGGATACTACCGAGGATGTGGGCCTGAGCAGTAACCGCGCCGCCAAACAAGTAAGAAATCCTCTAGCCGAACACACCATCTTTTATTCATCATGAAGTTATTTTTGAGAGTTCGCTCTTTGACCAGGACTGGCTAACAAAGGCGAAGATGATTTGGTGTTTGGCCCCCCTCTGAGGGTTTGGAAAATCCGGTATTGGAAAATATGCTCGAGCTCGCACCTTGCCCGAAGCCCTCGAAGGAAGATACAGGGGGAAATAATACGGGCAGACGCGGGCCCCCATCGCTGCCAGTTCCAACCGAGGGAATGAGCGCCTCCATGAAGGAGGATAACCGGGGGAGGAAAAGGACTGCTTCCGAGGATCCAGAAGCCGAGGCCTCCAAACGGAAGAAGAAGTCTCCAACAGAGGGTCCTGCCTCGGGGGGTGCTCTTGCCGCACAAAGTCCACGGGGGGATCAGCCCTCCAACGAGTCGTAAGTGATCCAAAAATACTTTAATAGTGAAGGTATACTATCTTTCTTCTGAGAAAATGACCGCCGCATATATCTTGCAGTTTGGGCCTTAGCCCCTCTCAGTTGAGCTCGTCTTCGGGGGATCTTCTTCCGAAGATGATGGAGAGCGAAACGCCTCCCCCGGACTCCTCCGCTCAAGAAGCGGGCGACCCCGAAGTGTCTTCATGGAGGGCCTCTCCGGATCCGGTGAGGCCAGAAGATAATCCCATAGACCCTCGAAGTCCCCAGCGTCCGGCTCTCGAAGAAAGCGAACAAAAGAGTCCAACACCATCTGGTATGCGGTCGGACGTTCTGAGGGAGCTGGTGGGGCGAGCGGCCATCTCAGAGGAACACTGTACGCTGATGGGTAAGGTGATGGAGAGAATTTTGTCCGCCGAAAGCGGATTACATGAAGCCTTTATGAGTCTACTGACAGGCTTTGAGGTACGTGAGATAATATGTGATAGTATCGCACATGTTAGGTGTGCCCTATGTAGATAGTAGCCCCTGAGACTCTGGTTGTCGTCGAGAACGACGGCGAACAGAGGATCATAGTCCCAGGCAATAACCAAACTGCCTTTATGTGCAGGTGGTGGAAGCTCCGGTGGCTAGCCGGACTAGTGAGTTTGCCGAATTAAAACGACAACTGGATGCGGCAGACGCCGACATCGAGCTTGTTAACAAGAGGCTTGACGAGGCACCTGGTAAGTGTTATTTTCTAGTGAATGCCACGTAGTAAGAGCAGCATGATGCCAGTATCTTTAATATGTTGTGACTGCAGATGGAGCTGCCACCATGGAAACCTTGCGGGTAGAACTTGCCCGAGCCAAGGAACAAGCGAGGATTAGTAATGCGGCTGCTTTGAAGGCGGCCGAAGAGTTGAAAGCCAAGAAGGCCGCACATTGCGAGAGCAAAAAGAAGATGGCCAAGATGGCCGTAGAGTTAAAAGACACTGCCGACCGTTGCCGGCTCCTTGAGAAAGAAAATCGAGCGAAGGCAACGGACCTTGAGAAGGCCACGATGGCGGACAAAGACACCCGCTCTGCTATGAGAGCGAAGAAGGAGGAGCTGCAGGAATCCGGGGATATTGCAGCTGGGAAGCCCTTCATGCTACGGAGGAAGTTTGGAGATCCACGGTGTGCCCCTCTAGATCGGATGTGGAGTTTGGCAGATGCATATATGGACTTGGCGGCGAGCGCTGCCGATGCGGCCAAATACTTTGAAGGTCAAACAGATCGTGAGGTGGACAAGCTGTTCTGGTCGCAATTCCATGTTCCAGAGCGTCCGCTTCCATTGACTGATCAGCTAGCCGAATGGGCCAAACTAAATAGGTTGTCCGGACTCGCCATGAGGTCTGTCATGGATCAGCTATGGCCGGAAAAGCCAAAGCCGAACAACTATTTCAGCTTAGTGCAGCATTTCCTTGGTGCGGTGCCGCGCATTAGTGCGATGAAGAGGTCGGCGTGCATAGAAGGCTTGCGGATGGCCCTTGCCCGTGTTAAAGCATACTGGGCAGAGATGGACGCTACCACTGTTGCGGCGCAGGGTTCGGCCATAGGCCGAGTGGCTGCCGAGCACTATTTCGAGGAGGTTCTCGAGGGTGCTCGTTTGATAGAGGCCCAGTGCTCGAAGAATATTATGTTTGAGTGATATGTGTTCCCATTGTAAACACAATGTTTTTACAAAATTTTATAAGGCTGTGTTTATACTTTTGCCTGAAAGTAATGTGATGCCTCCTGTGCGGCCATTTATGTATACATGTGTATAACCTGAAAGATTGCAGTCGCCGGCTTCGGCCCCCACGCATATAATGCGGAGTTGCTCGCAAAAAACGCGTGTTCACACTTAACCCAACGTCTTGGTCCTATTAAGGAGGTGATAGCGCAGCGAACGAGGCAACCAGACTATAATGCTTTAACACTTTCACTTAGCCATAGGAGTTTGACAGTGGGGCTACTAGATAGCCCCTGGTGGCTCCGAACTCTCCCGATCTCGGGGTGCATACATGCCTGGCCGGAAAACGACCCTTCGTTAAGGCGGAGGAATTCTAACATTCCGATAGGTCATTGAGTGGTTGACCAGTCTCACGCTATATCATGACAGTCAGATTTCGGCTTTCTCTACTAAGGTGCTCGTCCGGATGAACCAGTGCACAATCGTAGTAGTTCTCCTGGTGATGCCTTAGCCGATAAAGCGGAACGTAAGGCACCAAAACACAGGAGCCAGGCAAACCCAACATTTGACCAAAGACAATGATTCGGAGTTGATGCATATAAGGCCAAACTCGCGAAGCCGAACACTCCCTAAGGTATTCGGTCTTTATGGTATAAACCGGGCCTAAATAGTGCCCTTTGTAAGAAGCCCCTTGTGTCCGGGTACGTGCATTATTCTGACGTGGCCACATGCCAAGACGTCAGCATCCTTCTCAATTGTGCTGAGAATTCGGTGGATGTGTATCAACAAGAGACAGTAAAAAAGGTCTACGCAGGGTCTTAATCTAAAAAGAATCCTTGGAGCGGGCCCCTGTTGCACATCTGCGCCTGTGTCTCCATTGTGCCGTATCCTGGACGGGTGTAGCACGATGGTCATCTGTAAAAGAGAGGAACTTAGGTGAAAAAGTTGTCGTGCAAAAAGATAGTTTTTAAAGAAACCATGTATAACTAAAAATGAGTAGAAATTGCCACTTGTCTGCGCGCGTTGACCCCTTGTATTTGTAATAGGGGTGTGGCCATCAATCCAGTGCAAATACATATAGCAGCGCCGGACTCGCCTAACCGCGTTCGTGGTCTTGACGACCTATCAAATGCTTTAGTTGGTGAGGCCATTTTTAATGTGCGGCTGCCAAGGCAGTCGCATTCTCTTCAGCGTGCAAAGATCACTTAATATTTCCGTTCACTGTAATGATGCCACGTGGACCGGGCATCTTGAGCATGAGGGAAGCGTAATCTGGTATTGCATTAAAGCGAGCAAAAGCTTCACGTCCGAGTAGTGCTTGATAACCGCTTTGGAATGGAGCAATGTGGAAGGTTAAATGTTCGCTACGGGAGTTATCGGGGAAACCAAATATAACTTTTAGTAGCAGGGAGCCCGTGCAGTGAGCCCCTGGGCCTGGCATTACTCCTTTAAAGGTAGTGTTGCTATGGCCAATTTTCGCTGGGTCTATCCCCATGTCGCGGATTGTATCCTGGTATATCGGGTTTAAACTGCTGCCACCGTCCATCAGGACTCGTGTAAAGTGGTATCCGTCAATTATTGGGTCTAATACCAGGGCAGCCCATCGTGCCCGCCGGATACTTGCTGAGTAATCACGATGGTCGAAAGTGACCGGTTGAGACGACCAGTGGCAGGGTTTCAAGATGATAGGCCCTTGGGCATATTTATCTAGGAGGGCCGCTTTGCTTCCCTTGATCATGTCTAATATGTTGACTGTTTTGACTTCTGATGGAAACTTCTTTTGTTCCCCAGTGTCTTGCTTGAGAGGCTCATCCTCATCTTCGCTTGGTGTATCCTCCCCCTTGTGTACGGTGTTGAGCTTGCTGGACTGTTTGAAGACCCAACATTCTCTGTGGGTATGATTAGCGGGTTTACTAGGGGTGCTATGGATCTGGCATACTTGGTCTAGAATTTTGTTCAGGCTAGACAGTTCATCTCTGGCGCCTTTAGAGGGCGGCTTTTGCTGACCTAGCCGAGAGCTTCGGAATCTGGCGTGTACCGCCGTGCTCTTTGGGTTGTCTTCTTTATTCCGACGCTTATTATTTTTGCTACGTCGTGATTTCCCGTTTTCATCTCTAACTTCGGATGTGCTTGGGTTGCCGGTGCTACATCTGGCTAGCCAGCTGTCCTCGCCCGCGCAAAAGCGGGTCATGAGGCTTGTTAATTCTGCCATTGTTCTCGGCTTTTCTTGGCCGAGGTGTCTGGCAAGCCATTCGTCGCCGGACGCTATGCTTAAAAGCTGCCAAGGCTTCGGCGTCCAGACAGTCAACTATTTGGTTCTTTTTAGTAAGAAACCTGTTCCAAAGCTTTCGGGCTGACTCTCCGGGCTGTTGAGTTATATGACTCAAATCGTCTGCATCCGGGGGTTGGACATAAGTCCCTTGAAAATTTGCCCGAAAAGCGTCTTCGAGCTCTTCCCATCTTCCAATGGAGTTTTCGGGGAGGCTTTTAAGCCAGTGCCGAGCTGGCCCTTTGAGCTTGAGGGGTAAGTACTTGATGGCGTGGAGATCATCTCCTCGAGCCATATGGATATGGAGGATGTAGTCCTCAATCCAGATCCCAGGGTCTGTTGTTCAGTCGTATGCTTCTATGTTTACGGGTTTGAATCCCTCTGAAAATTCATGGTCCAGCACCTCATCGGTGAAACATAGGGGGTGTGCGGCACCCCTGTATCTGGGTGTACCGCGTTGTTCTGATGTTTGTTGTGTTACATCATATGCTGGGGCGCACTTGCGTGGTCCATAGATGGATCTGGTTGCGCCGTCCTTTTGGTGCGAGCCCTCTTGTGGATCGCTTATTGGCTTGTGAGTGGAGGTTTTTGCCGCTCCATGTTGGCCGTGAGGTCGTCTATCCGGCCAGGTGGCCGTTTTGATTTTTGGTTGTGGGGGATCTAGGGCCTCCTCATCGAATTCGGGTAGCAACTTCCGCTTCGGGTAGCTCTTGGTGGAGCGATTACCACCATACTTCGCTGCTGTGTTGAGTACTTTACTCCATCTGATTTGGAGTGTGTCCTGCGCAGCCTTGAGCCTTTGCTTCTGCTTTTTCAGACTCCTCGCGGTGGCAACAAGCCTTTGACGGGCATTCTGCTGCTCCGGGTGCCTGTCCGATGTTATGTCATCCGGACTATTATCATTGACAGAATTGGTTTGTTCGGTTTGATTCTCCGTATTGCCGTGGTCCGGCAGTGGTTCGCCCTGCTCCAACGCTGGGTCTGTATGATCGTTATTTCTGCCGAGGCGGGATTTGGGGCGGTGCTTACGCCACCGCTTTGACTGCTTCTCGAGGGGACAAGCCTTCGTTGCATCCTTCCGTTCCTCGTCGTCGTCTTCTTTTGGTGTGTCCACCATGTATATGTCATATGATGAGGTGGACGTCCAGCGCCCTGTGGGTGGTGGTTCCTCTTTGCCTCCCGCATCGTCGTCCATACCGTCGATGTTTTTGGAGTCGAAGTCGAGCATGTCGGTTGAGTCATCGACAGTGGCTACTAGGTGGGTGGTGGGTGGGCCTCGAATTTCTTCGTCGTCCGCATCCCAGTCCTGCCGGACATAGTTCGGCCAGGATTCTCCTGACAAGGAGAGAGACCTTAATGAGTTTAGTATGTCGCCAAAGGGCGAGTGCTGAAAAATATCTGCGGAGGTAAACTCCATGATCGGCGCCCAATCGGATTCGATAGGAACGGGCGCAGGCGGTTCGGAGTCTGTGGCCGGAGAAGGATCTGGCAGTTTAACAACACGGCTCTCGTGCAAGGCAAGGTCGATGTTCGGCTCGATCACCGCTGAGGGTAAGGTCTCTGTGGCGGGGTCCATCCACCCGTCTGCGGAAGGCGCGACTGGCTCTGAATTGAGGGTCGGAGCGGCTGCCGGTGCGATCTCCTTAACACTGTCCGATGGAGAGCTAAGTCATGCTCACCGTGACCGTGTGGCGCACAAGGCATAGGCTCGAATCCATCAAAGATCAAATCTCTACGGATATCGACCGTGTAGTTTAAGCTTCCAAACCTGACCAGGTGGCCAGGGGCGTAACTTTCCATCTACTCCAAATGGCCAAGCGAATTGGCCCGCAGTGCAAAGCCGCCGAGCACGAAGATTTGTCCAGGGAGAAAAGTCTCACCCTGGACCGCATCGCCATCGATGATAGTAGGAGCCATCAAGCCTAACAGCGATGACATAGAGGAACTCTCAATGAAAGCACCAATGTCAGTATCAAAATAGGCGGATCTCGGGTAGGGTGTCCCGAACTGTGCGTCTAGGCCGGATGGTAACAGGAGGTAGGGGACACGATGTTTTACCCAGGTTCGGGCCCTCTTGATGGAGGTAAAACCCTACGTCCTGCTTGATTAATATTGATGATATGGGTAGTACAAGAGTAGATCTACCACGAGATCAGAGAGGCTAAACCCTAGAAGCTAGCCTATGGTATGATTGTATGTTATGGTTGTTGTCCTACGGACTAAAACCCTTCGGTTTATATAGACACCGGAGAGGGTTAGGGTTACACAAGGTCGGTTACAAAGGAGGAGATATCCATATCCGTATTGCCTAGCTTGCCTTCCACGCCAAGTAGAGTCCTATCCAGACACGAGACGAAGTCTTCAATCTTGTGTCTTCATAGTCTAACAGTCTGACCAATGGAGATAGTCCGGCTGTCCGGAGACCCCCTAATCCAGGACTCCCTCAATGGCCCTCAGGATACAAAGGTTCCTGAGTCATTTTACCACCTCTAGTCATAACTCTAACAACATTATCATTTTTCTTACTATTTAATTCATTGAGCAAATCATTATGAGCTTTAAGTACTTGTTCTACTTGAGTGGTAACCATAGAAGCATGTTTACTAATAATTTTTAGTTTACCTTTAACATTAGCCATATAATCACTCACGTGTTCAATCATATAAGCATTATGTTTCAATTGTCTACCAACATGATCATTAAAATCTTATTGCTTAACCATAAAGTTATCAAACTCATCCAAACATTGGCTAGCAAACTTAGTAGGAGGAATTTCAGCTTTATCATATCTATAGAGAGAATTTACCTTTACTACCTGTGTCGGGTTATCAAGGCCATGTATTTCTTCAACAGGCGGCAAATTAAGACCATGTATTTCTTCAATAGGAGGTAAATTCTTAACATCTTCAGCTTTAATACCTTTTTCTTTCATAGATTTCTTTGCCTCTTGAATATCTTCAAGACTGAGAAATAGAATACCCCTTTTCTTCGGAGTTGGCTTAGGAGTTGGTTCAGGAATTGGATCAAGAATTGGATCAGGAAGTGTCCAATTATTTTCATTAGTCAACATATTATTCAATAAAATTTCAGATTCATCTGGCATTCTTTCCCTGAAAACACAACCAGCACAACTATCCAGGTGGTCTGTGGAAGCATCGGTTAGTCCATTATAAAAGATATCAAGTATTTCATTTTTCTTAAGCGGATGATCAGGCAAAGGATTAAGTAATTGGATAAGCCTCCCCCAAGCTTGTGGGAGACTCTCTTCTTCAATTTGCACAAAATTATATATTTCCCTTAAAGCAGCTTGTTTCTTATGAGCGGGAAAATATTTAGCAGAGAAGTAATAAATCATATCCTGGGGGCTACACACACAACCAGGATCAAGAGAATTAAACCATATCTTAGCATCACCCTTTAATGAGAACGGAAATATCTTAAGGATATAATAGTAGCGAGTTTTCTCATCATTACTGAACAAGGTGGCTATATCATTTAATTTAGTAAGATGTGCCACAACAGTTTCAGATTCATAGCCATAGAAAGGATCAGATTCAACTAAAGTAATTATCTCAGGATCAACAAAGAAATCATAATCCTTATCAGTAACAAAGATAGGTGAAGTAGCATAAGCAAGATCATATTTCATTCTAGCATTCAAAGTTTTTTGTTTCAGCTTAGCTAATAATTTCTTAAGATCACTCCTATCATTGCAAGCAAGAAAATCTCTAGCAGTTTCTTTATCCATAAGATAGCCCTCAGGAACAATAGGCAATTCATATCTAGGGGGAGAATCTTCATCATCACTTTCATCAATATTATCAGTTTCAATAATTTCATTCTCTCTAGCCCTAGCAAGTTGTTCATCAAGAAATTCACCAAGTGGCACAGTAGTATCAAGCATAGAAGTATTTTCATCATAAGTATCATGCATAGCAGAAGTGGCATCATCAATAACATGCGACATATCAGAATTAATAGCAGAAGCAGGTTTAGGTGTCGCAAGTTTACTCAAAACAGAAGGTGAATCAACTGCAGAGCTAGATGGCAGTTCCTTACCTCCCCTCGTAGTTGAGGGATAAACCTTGGTTCTTGGATCTTTCAAGTTCTTCACAATGATAAGCATATATAAATCCCAAGTGACTCAAAGAATAGAGCTATGCTCCCCGGCAACGGTGCCAGAAAATAGTTTTGACAACCCACAAGTATAGGGGATCACAATAAATTTCGAGGGTAGATTATTCAACCCAAATTTATTGATTCGACACAAGGGGAGCCAAAGAATATTCTCAAGTATTAGCAGTTGAGTTGTCAATTCAACCACACCTGGAAAATTAATATCTGCAGCAAGGTATTTAGTAGCAAAGTAATATGATAGTAGTGGTAACGGTAGTAAAAGGTAACGGTAGCAGAAGTAATATTTTTGGTGTTTTATAGTGATGATAACAATAGCAACGGAAAAGTAAATAAGCGAAGAACAATATATGGAAAGCTTGTAGGCAATGGATCGGTGATGGAGAATTATGTCGGATGCGGTTCATCATGTAACAGTCATAACATAGGGTGACATAGAACTAGCTCCAATTTATCAATGTAATGTAGGCATTTATTTCGAATATAGTCATATGTGCTTACGGAAAGAACTTGCATGGCATCTTTTGTCCTACCCTCCTGTGGCAGCGGGGTCCTATTGGAAACTAAGGGATATTAAGGCCTCCTTTTAATAGAGTACCGGACCAAAGTATTAACACATAGTGAATACATGAACTCCTCAAACTACGATCATCACCGGGAGTGGTCCCGATTATTATCACTTCGGGGTTGCCGGATCATAACACATAGTAGGTGACTATAGACTTGCAAGATATGATCAAGAACTCTCATATATTGATGAAAACATAATAGGTTCAGATCTGAAATCATGGCACTCGGGCCCAAGTGACAAGCATTAAGCATAGCGAAGTCATATCAACATCAATCTCAGAACATAGTGGATACTAGGGATCAAACCCTAACAAAACTAACTCGATTACATGATAAATCTCATCCAACCCATCACCGTCCAGCAAGCCTACGATGGAATTACTCACGCACGGCGTGAGCATCATGAAATTGGTGATGGAGGAAGGTGGATGATGACGATGGCGATGGATTCTCCTCTCCGGAGCCCCGAACGGACTCCAGATCAGCCCTCCTGAGAGAGTTTAGGGCTTGGCGGCGACTCCGTATCGTAAAATGTGATGAATCCTTCTCCCTTGTTTTTTTCTCCCGAAAGTGAATATATGGAGTCAAGGTTGAGGTTGGTGGAGCATCAGGGGGCCCACGAGGCAGGGGGCGCGCCCCCACCCTCGTGGACAGGTGGAGGCCTCCCTAATGTGGATTCTTCTTCCAGTATCTTTTATATATTCCAAAATAATTCTCCATTGATTTTTAGGTCATTTCGAGAACTTTTATTCCTGCACAAAAATAACACCATGGTAATTCTGCTAAAAACAACGTTAGTCCCGGTTAGTTCCATTCAAATCATGCAAGTTAGAGTCCAAAACAAGGGCAAAAGTGTTTGGAAAAGTAGATACGACGGAGACGTATCAAAGTGGTGGGACGAAAAAAACCATGGTAGGTGGGACGAAAATAAACCCGGAACGGAGACTACCAACTAAGACATTAGGAGTAGAGATTACTAAGATTTGTTGAACTGTAGTGCAGACTTGGTTCGGTTATCAGTGTCTTTGAGTGTTTAATAACTCAGAGCCTGTGAAAAAATGGAATCGGTGAGAATGTAGTATTTGATGAAGAACTCATAAGAAGTTATGCAGTTCCATGATAATCTCGAGATACCAGGGGGGTAATACTCGATGACAGATCAAAGAAGAGGTTGGACTAGGGTATTGCTTTGCAGAAGACAAGTGCTCAAACTTGCACGAGAAATGGAATCAAGGAGAAACATGGTCGGAACCACGTCCACAGATACAAGATAAACTTATAACAAGGGAATAATTATTTTAAGAGAAGCTTCCATGATAAGGTATACATCGCGTCCATGGGCATGAACACAGGGTTCAAGGTCAACTCCCACTTGTTCAACGCATAACCTTTCATTCACCTCTCGTATTCCGAAAATGACATTAGTTGTTGAAATTTTTACCTGGTGCAATACCAGATAAGTATGACCCGTGAAATCTTTCGGGTTCACACGGATTAGGGAAGGCGTAGGTTTAACCCATCAGGGCACCTTAGGAACATATACCACAAACTTCGGAGTAAATAACACAAGCTCGATAGTAGAGCATGCTTGAGAAAGCAGAGGATACAATTTACCAAAGGCATTATGTATCCAAGGAAAGGCTCACAAGCTTATTGAATATGAAGGACATTGTTGGATAAAATCCGACAAAGGGTCTGGTGGTCCACAAGGGACCTGACGTGAGCAACGGTACTCAATTAGAGGAAGAAGAATGCAAGGAGATCAGATTATAGAAACAACTGACTAACTCAAAGCTCAAATGCAAAGGAATTATGAATTCCAAGACAAGGGATCAGAAGCAATGCTCTGATTAGGGATGGATAAGTTGAATAGCCTTAGGGGTACAATCGATGGCAATTTGATTGGTCGAGATCCAGCTCATGTTTAAACTGACGTCTAAGTCGGAAGGATAAATTCTCAGATCTGGTTGAGGATTGTGAGCATTCGCAACATATTGAATGAAGGGACTCGAATGAAAATGACAAAGGATACTAATGAATATTGCTAGACATATGGAACGCAACCATAATGCCAATAGACAAGTATTTGGAGAGCAATAGCGAGCAAAGGATTGTCAGAAGATTAGATAGTATTTCCATGTATCTTGTGAATCATAAGAGTAATGGGGAAAGAACGGATCTCTGTAAGCATGAGGAACTATCCGTAGGGGGTATTCATGTGGCAAGAACTGCAAGGCAGTAGGCACCAAGTATTCTCGGAACAATAGTGAGGACTTCAGGGGTATCTTGCAATAACAAGATCAACAGGGAATGATTGTACCAATGACAAGTGCACATGGTTATCCGTAGGGGTTTATCGATGCAAGGGAATTGCAGTAGCGATGGCACAAAGTCACGAGAGAACATCGGAGAGTATCTTCGGAAACCTTCGGCGCACTGAGCAATCATCTTGAGTGAGGGGCTCTCTGGGAGAAAGTAGTTACGAGAACCTAGAGTCAGAGTTTAGTAAAATCATTTAACCTGAATAGAAGAGAGATTGGAGTCCCAGAGTATAGGTCGAGGAATAAAAGATCCTAATACCACCCAATGGCGATGTGGGCCCGTAAGCCACACAACCATGTTAGTAAACGTTTTGCAATGTCTAGACTTGACTTCGGCCAAGGAGTGTGGAAGGCGAATTCCTACAGGCAGTCGGCTCTGATACCAACTTGTGACGCCCCCGATTTGACCGTACACTAATCATACATGCAAGTGTGTACGACCAAGATCCGGCACTCACGGGAAGATATCACAACACAACTCTAGACACAAATTAAAATAATACAAGCTTTATATTACAAGTCAGGGGCCTCGAGGGCTCGAATACATAAGCTCGAAAACATAAGAGTCAGCGGAAGCAAAAATATCTGAGTACAGACATAAGTTAAACAAATTTGCCTTAAGAAGGCTAGCATAAAAGTAGTAACGATCAAAAAGGCAAGGCCTCCTGCCTGGGACCTCCTAACTACTCCTCGAAGGTGAACTCCACATAGAAACAACATCGGGATCCTCTGGCTCCTGGACTCCATCATCTGGTTGCGACATCCGAGAAAAATGGAAAAGGGGGAAACGAAATAGCAAAGCAACTGTGAGTACTCATCCAAAGTACTCGCAAGCAAGGATCTACACTACATATGCATTGGTATCAATGAAATGGGTAGTATCTATGGACTGAACTGCAGAATGCCAGAATAAAAGGGGGATAGCTAGTCTTGTCGAAGACTACGCTTCTGGCAGCCTCCATCTTGTAGCATGTAGAAGAGAGTAGATGGTAAGTTCACCAAGTATCATCGCATAACATAATCCTACCCGGCGATCCTCTCCTTGTCGCCCTGTTAGAGAGCGATCACCGGTATCTAGCACTTGGAAGGGTGTATTTTATTAAGTATCCGGTTCTAGTTGCCATAAGGTCAAGGTACAACTCCGGGTCGTCCTTTTACCGAGGGACACAGCTATTCCAATAGATAAACTTCCCTGCATGGGTGCACCACATTTCCCAACACGTTCGATCCCCTTTAGCCGGACACACTTTCCTGGGTCATGCCCGGCCTCGGAAGTTCAACACGTCGCAGCCCCACCTAGGCACAACAGAGAGGTCAGCACGCCGGTCTAAATCCTATGGCGCAGGGGTCTAGGCCCATCGCCCATTGCACACCTGCATGTTGCGAGGGCGGCCGGAAGCAAACCTAGCCCCCTTAATACAAGAGCAGGCTTACGGTCCAATCCGGCGCGTGTCGCTTAGTCACTGACGTCATGAAGGCTTTGGCTGATACCACAACGTCGAGTGCCCATAACTGTTCTCGCGTAGTTGGTTAGTGCGTATAGGCCAGTGGCCAGACTCACATCAAATACCAAGATCTCGTTAAGCGTGTTATTTTGAAATAATCGCGAACGCCGACCAGGGCCAGGCCCACCTCTCTCCTAGGTGGTCTCAACCTACCATGTCGCTCCGCCACAAAGATCCACTCAGAGGGCCGTCGAGACAAACATCCTTTTAGACCCAATCCGTGAATCACTCACGGGTACTCTTCCAGCTGACCCGTCTTTAGTCACCACAAGTATCATATATTATGTATAAGTATATACTCGTGATCACCTCCCGAGTGATCACGGCCCGATAGTATAGCATGGCAGACATACAAGAATGTAGGGCCACTTATGGTAAACTAGCATCCTATACTAAGCAATTAGGATTGCAGGTAAGGTATCAATAACTGTAGCAACAATGACAGGCTAAGCATCAGGATAGGATTAAAGGAAAGCAGTAACATGCTACACTACTCTAATGCAAGCAGTAGAGAGAAGAATAGGCGATATCTGGTGATCAAGGGGGGGCTTGCCTGGTTGCTCTGGCAAGAAGGAGGGGTCATCAACAACGTAGTCGACAGGGGCACCAGCAGCGACGTCAGTCTCGTAGTCTACCGGAGAGAAGAGGGGCAAGAAATAATGAATACAATGCAAACAGATGCATATTGATGCAAGACATGACAAGTAACGATGCTAGGTGTGCCCTAACGTGGTATGAGGTGATACCGGCGAAGGGGGAAAACATCCGGGAAAGTATCCCCGGTGTTTCGCATTTTCGGACAGATGAATCGGAGGGGAAAGTTGATTGTTTGCTATGCTAGGGATGTGTGGCGGACGAACGGGCTACGTATCCGGATTCGTCTCGTCGTTCTGAGCAACTTTCATGTACAAAGTTTTCCCATCCAAGCTACGGTTTATTTTATATTGATTTTAAAAGATTTAAATCATTTTTAGCATTTATTTAATTATTTTAATTCAACATTATCCAGAATAGTGTTTGCTAACGTCATCATGACATCAAAATCACGTCAACAGTCAACAAAGGTGTTGACTGGTCAAACTGACATGAGGGTCCCGCCTGTCATTGACTAATTAATTAACTAACAGTTAATTAGGTTAATTAGTGATTGGATTATTCTAATTATGATTAATTAACTTAATTAATTAATATTATTTAATTTTAATTTTAATTTTTTTATATAACCGTTCTGGGGGTTGGGCCCCGACTGTCATTGGGCCTGGGCCTTAGCGGGCACGCAGGGTTACGGGCGCGGGCACAGCTCGAATGGGCGAAGCGGGTGTGCGGGCGTCCGATAGGGCGTCGCAGGGCGACGGGCAGGGGGGTTTGCGGTGGCCGGCGGACGGCGGCCGGAGGCGAGGCCAGCAGCGGCGGTGGGGATCAACAGCCATGGCAGCAGGCAGTGGTGCGTGCCAGCGAGCGCGGGAGCGAGGCAAGGTGGAGGGCCACGGGCGCAGGGGGAGGCGGCGCCGGAGAGGGCAACGACCGGAGTGGCCACGAGCGGCAGTTGCGGCAGCCGGCAACGAAAGCAGCCACGGCGAAGTTGACGGCGAGCGGAGTAGCGGGCGGCGAGGGGTGACGAGGCCACGGCAGACTGCGGCAGCGGGAAGAGTCGGAGCGAGAGCATGCACGGGGCCGCGGCGAGCGCCGGTGCAGGAGGCGGGGCCGTGCGGGCGTGTGTGCGGGGCGGGCGTTCACTACGGGTGAACGCAGAGGAGAAGGAGGGAGGGGTCTCACGGCGGGGTTTGTAGGGCACGGGGCAGTGGGGGTCGAGGAGGGGGACGGAGACGACACGTCGGAGGCGGGAAGGCAGTCCGACGGGGGAGGTTCAGCGAGGTGGCCCCTTGCGGCGGCGACGTCGAGGCCGAGCACCAGTCGGAGGGGACGAGGCGGCGCGCGTGCGGTCGTCGGGGCAAGGTGACGCAGCGACGACTACGGGGACAGGCGCCCTGGGCGCGGACGGGCATCCAGATCGCGCGGGGCAGGGGGCGAAGGAAATATGCCCTAGAGGCAATAATGATGTTATTATTAATTTCCTTCTTTCATGATAAATGTTTATTATTTATGCTAGAATTGTATTAACCGGAAACATAATACATGTGTGAATACATAGACAAACAGAGTGTCACTAGTATGCCTCTACTTGACTAGCTCGTTGAATCAAAGATGGTTAAGTTTCCTAGCCATAGACATGAGTTGTCATTTGATTAACGGGGTCACATCATTAGAGAATGATGTGATTGACTTGACCCATTCCGTTAGCATAGCACTTGATCGTTTAGTTTGTTGCTAATGCTTTCTTCATGACTTATACATGTTCCTATGACTATGAGATTATGCAACTCCAGTTTACCGGAGGAACACTTTGTGTACTTGTTGGGTTGGCGTATTTCGAGATTAGGATTTGTCACTACGATTGTCGGAGAGGTATCTCTAGGCCCTCTCGGTAATGCACATCACTATCAGCCTAGCAAGCATTGTGACTAATGAGTTAGTTGCGAGATGATGTATTACGGAACGAGTAAAGAGACTTGTCGGTAACGAGATTGAACTAGGTATTGAGATACCGATGATCGAATCTCGGGCAAGTAACATACCGATGACAAAGGGAACAACGTATGTTGTTATGCGGTTTGACCGATAAAGATCTTCATAGAATATGTGGGAGCCAATATGAGCATCCAGGTTCCGCTATTGGTTATTGACCGGAGACGTGTCTCGGTCATGTCTACATAGTTCTCGAACCCGTAGGGTCCACACGCTTAAAGTTTGATGACGGTTATATTATGAGTTTATGTGTATTGATGTAGCGAAGGTAGTTCGGAGTCCTGGATGAGATCAGGGACATGACGAGGAGTCTCGAAATGGTCGAGACGTAAAGATCAATATATTGGACGACTATATTCGGACATCGGAAAAGTTCCGAGTGACTCGGGTATTTTTCGGAGTACCGGAGAGTTAAGGGAATTTACCTTGGAGTATATGGGCCTTATTGGACTTTAGGGGAAAGAGAGAGGAGAGGTTGGGCGCCCCCCAAGGCCTAGTCCGAATTGGACTAGGGGGAGGGGCTGCGCCCCCTCCTTCCTTCTCTTCTCTCTTCCCTTGCCTTGACTCCTACTCCTACTACTTGGAAGGGGGGAATCCTACTCCCGGTGGGAGTATGACTCCTCCAGGGCGCGCCATAGGGCCCGGCCCTCTCCCCCCTCCTCCACTCCTTTATATACGTGGCCAGGGGCACCCCATAGACACAACAATTGATCCCTTGGATCTCTTAGCCGTGTGCGGTGCCCCCCTCCACCATAATCCACCTCGATAATATCGTAGCGGTGCTTAGGCGAAGCCCTGCATCGGTAGAACATCATCGTCGTCATCACACCATCGTGCTGATGAAACTCTCCCTCAACACTCGGCTGGATCGGAGTTCGAGGGACGTCATCGGGCTGAACGTGTGCAGAACTCGGAGGTGTCGTACGTTCGGTACTTGGATCGGTCGGATCGTGAAGACGTACAACTACATCAATCGCGTTGTCATAATGCTTCCGCTTTTGGTCTACGAGGGTACGTGGACAACACTCTCCCCTCTCGTTGCTATGCATCACCATGATCTTGCGTGTGCGTAGGAAAATTTTGAAATTACTATGTTCCCCAACAATGGCATCCGAGCCTGGTTTTGTGCGTTGATGTCATATGCATGAGTAGAATACAAGTGAGTTGTGGGCGATATAAGTCATACTGCTTACCAGCATGTCATACTTTGGTTTGGCGGTATTGTTGGATGAAGCAGCCCGGACCGACATTACGCGTACGCTTACGCGAGACTGGTTCTACCGACGTGCTTTGCACACAGGTGGCTAGCGGGTGTCAGTTTCTCCAACTTTAGTTGAACCGAGTGTGTCTATGCCCGGTCCTTGCGAAGGTTAAAACAGCACCAACTTGACAAACTATCCTTGTGGTTTTGATGCGTAGGTAAGAATGGTTCTTGCTAAGCCCGTAGCAGCCACGTAAAATTTGCAACAACAAATAGAGGACGTCTAACTTGTTTTTGCAGGGCATGTTGTGATGTGATATGGTCAAGACGTGATGAGATATAAGTTGTTGTATAAGATGATCATGTTTTGTTGAAATTATCGACAACTGGCAGAAGCCTTATGGTTGTCTCTTTATTGCATAAGATGCAAGCGCCAAATAATTGCTTTACATTATCACTATGCGATAGCAATAGTTGCAAGAGCAATAGTTGGCGAGACGACCATGTGACGACACATTGATATAGATCAAGATGATGGAGATCATGGTGTCATGCCGGTGACGATGGAAATCATGACAATGCTTTGGAGATGGAGATCAAAGGCACAAGATGATGATGGCCATATCATGTCACATATTTTGATTGCATGTGATGTTTATCTTTTATACATCTTATTTTGCTTAGTTCAACAGTAGCTTTATAAGATGATCTCTCACTAATTATCAAGGTACAAGTGTTCTCCCTGAGTATGCACCATTGGTGAGACACCACGTGATGATCAGGTGTGATAGGCTCTACGTTCAAATACAACGGGTGCAAAACAGTTGCACACGCGGAATACTCAGGTTAAACTTGACGAGCCTGGCATATAATATTTATGGCCTCGGAACACTGAGACCGAAAGGTCGAGCGTGAATCATATAGTAGATATGATCAACATAGTGATGTTCACCATTGAAACTACTCCATCTCACGTGATGATCGAACATGTTTTAGTTGATATGGATCACGTGATCACTTAGAGGATTAGAGGGATGTCTATCTAAGTGGGAGTTCTTAAGTAATATGATTAATTGAACTTAAATTTATCATGAACTTAGTCCTGGTAGTATTAGCATATCTATGTTGTAGATCAATAGCTCGGTCCCATGTTTTATTTTTGATATGTTCCTAGAGAAAACTAGGTTGAAAGATGTTAGTAGCAATGATGTGGATTGGATCCGTGATCTGAGGTTTATCCTCATTGCTGCATAGCAGAATTATGTCCTTGATGCACCGCTAGGTGACAAACCTATTGCAGGAGCAGATGCAAATGTTATGAACGTTTGGCTAGCTCAATATGATGACTACTTGATAGTTTAGTGCACCATGCTTAAACGGCTTAGAATCGAGACTTCAAAGACGTTTTGAACGTCATGGACCATATCAGATGTTCCAGGAGTTGAAGTTAATATTTCAAGCAAATACCCGAGTTGAGAGATATGAAGTCTCCAACAAGTTCTATAGCTAAAAGATGGAGGAGAATAGCTCAAGCAGTGAGCATGTGCTAAGATTATCTGGGTACTACAATCGCTTGAATCAAGTGGGAGTTAATCTTCCAGATAAAATAGTGATTGATAGAATTCTCTAGTCACCATCACCAAGTTAGTAGAACTTCGTGATGAACTATAATATGCAAGGGATAACGGAAACGATTCCCAAGCTCTTCGTGATGCTGAAATCGACGAAGGTAGAAATCAAGAAAAGCATCAAGTGTCGATGGTAAACAAAACCACTAGTTTCAAGTAAAGGGACAAAGGGAAGAAAGGGGAACTTCAAGAAGAACGGCAAACAAGTTGTTGCTCAAGTGAAAAAACCCAAGTCTGGACCTAAGCCAGAAACTGAGTGCCTCTACTGCAAAGGGACTGGTCATTGGAAGCGGAACTACCCCAAGTAATTGGCGGATAAGAAGGATGGCAAAGTGAACATAGGTATATTTGATATACATGTTATTGATGTGTACTTTACTAATGTTTATAGCAACCCCTCAGTATTTGATACCAGTTTAGTTGCTAAGAATAGTAACTTGAAATGGGAGTTGCAGAATGAACAGAGACTAGTTAAGGGTGAAGTGACGATGTGTATTGTAAATGGTTCCAAGATTGATATGATCATCATTGCACACTCCCTATACTTTCGGGATTAGTGTTAAACCTAAAATAAATGTTATTTAGTGTTTGCGTTGAGCATAAATATGATTGGATCATGTTTATTGCAATACGGTTATTCATGTAAGTTAGAGAATAATTGTTGTTCTGTTTACATGAATAAAACGTTCTATGATCATACACCCAATGAAAATGGTTTGTTGGATCTCGATCGTGGTGATACACATTTTCATAATATTGAAGCCAAAAGATACAAAGTTAATAATAATAGTGCACCTTATTTGTGGCACTGCCGTTTAGGTCATATTGGTGTAAAGAGCATGAAGAAAATCCATGCTGATGGGATTTTGGAATCACTTGATTATGAATCAGTTGATGCTTGCGAACCATGCCTCATGGGCAAGATGACTAAGACTCTGTTCTCCGGAACAATGGAGCGAGCAATAGATTTGTTGGAAATCATACATACTGATGCATGTGGTCCGATGAATATTGAGGCTCGCGGCAGGTATCATTATTTTCTGATCTTCACGGATGATTTGAGCAGATATGAGTATATCTACTTGATGAAACACAAGTCTAAAACATTTGAAAAGTTCAAAGTATTTTAGAGTAAAGTGGAGAATCATCGTAACAAGAAAATAAAAGTTTCTACGATATGATCGCAGAAGTAAAATATTTGAGTTAACGAGTTTGGCCCTCAGTTAAAACAATGTGAAATAGTTTCACTACTCTCGCCACCTGGAATACCACAGTGTAATGGTGTGTCCGAACGTCATAACCGTACTTTATTAGATATAGTGCGATCTATGATGTTTCTTACCGATCTACCACTATCGTTTTGGGGTTATGCATTAGAGACAACTACATTCACGTTAAATAGGGCACCATCTAAATCCATGGAGATGACACCGTATGAACTGTGGTTTGGCGAGAAACCTAAGCTGTCGTTTCTTAAAGTTTGGGACTGCGATGCTTATGTGAAAAAGTTTCAACATGATAAGCTCGAACCCAAATCGGAGAAGTAAATCTTCATAGGATACCCAAAAGAAATTGTTGGGTACACCTTCTATCACAGATCCGAAGGCAAGATATTCGTTGCTGAGAATGGATCCTTTCTAGAGAAGGATTTTCACTCGAAAGAAGTGAGTGGGAGGAAAGTGGAACTTGATAAGGTAATTGTACCTTCTCCCAAATTGGAAAATAGTTCATCACAGAAATCAGTTCCAATGATGTCTACACCAACAAGAGAGGAAGTTAATGATGATGGTCATCAAACTTCAGATCAAGTTACTACAGAACTTCGTAGATCAACCAGAGTGAGATCCGCACCAGAGTGGTACGGTAATCCTGTTCTGGAGGTCATGTTACTTGACCATGACGAGCCTACGAACTATGAGGAAGCGATGATGAGCCCAGATTCCGCAAAATAGTTTAAGGCCATGAAATCTGAGATGGGATCCATGTATAAGAACAAAGTATGGACTTTGATTTACTTGCCCGATGATTGGTGAGCCATTGAGATTAAATGGATCTTCAAGAGGGAGACGGACGCTGATAGTAGTGTTACTATCTACAAAGCTGGAATTGTCGCAAAAGGTTTTCGACAAGTTCAAGGTGTTGACTACGATGAGAGTTTCTCACTCGTATCTATGCTTAAGTCTGTCTGAATCATGTTGGCAATTGCCGCATTTTATGAAATCTGGCAAATGGATAAACAAAACCGCATTCCTTAATGGATTTATTAAAGAAGAGTTGTATATGATGCAACCAGAAGGTTTTGTCAATCCTAAAGGTACTAATAAAATATGCAAGCTCCAGCGATCCATCTATGGACTGTTGCAAGCATCTCGGAGTTGGAATATACGCTTTGATAAGTTGATCAAAGCATATAGTTTTATACAGGCTTGCGGTGAAGCCTGTATTTACAAGAAAGTGAGTGGGAGCACTACAACATTTTTGATAAGTATATGTGAATGACATATTGTTGATCGGAGATAATGTAGAATTATTCTGCAAAGCATAAAGGAATGTTTGAAAGGAGTTTTTCAAAGAAAGACCTCGGTGAAGCTGCTTACATATTGAGCATCAAGATCTATAGAGATAGATCAAGACGCTTGATAAGTTTTTCAATGAGTACATACCTTGACAAGTTTTTGAAGTAGTTCAAAATGGAACAGTCAAAGAAGGAGTTCTTGCCTGTGTTACAAGGTGTGAAGTTGAGTAAGACTCAAAACCCGACCACGGCAGAAGATAGAGAGAGAATGAAAGTCATTCCCTATGCCTCAGCCATAGGTTCTATAAAGTATGCCATGCTGTGTACCAGACCTATTGTATACACTGCCCTGAGTTTGGCAAGGGAGTACAATAGTGATCTAGGAGTAGATCACTCGACATTGGTCAAAATTATCCTTAGTTGAATAAGGATATGTTTCTTGATTATGGAGGTGACAAAAGGTTCGTCATAAAGGGTTACATCGATGCAAGTTTTGACACTGACCCAGATGACTCAAAGTCTCAATCTGGATACATATTGAAAGTGGGAGCAATTAGCTAGAGTAGCTCCGTGCAGAGCATTGTTGACATAGAAATTTGCAAAATACATACGGATCTAAATGTGGCAGACCCATTGACTAAACTTCCCTCACAAGCAAAACATGATCACACCATAGTACTCTTTGGGTATTAATCACATAGCGATGTGAACTAGATTATTGACTCTAGTAAACCCTTTGGGTGTTGGTCACATGACAATGTGAACTATGGGTGTTTATCACATGGTGATGTGAACTACTGATGTTAAATCACATGGCTATGTGAACTAGATTATTGACTCTAGTGCAAGTGGGAGACTGAAGGAAATATGCCCTAGAGGCAATAATAAAGTTATTATTTAATTCCTTATTTCATGATAAATGTTTATTATTTATGCTAGAACTGTATTATCCGGAAACATAATACATGTGTGAATACATAGACAAACAGAGTGTCACTAGTATGCCTCTACTTGACTAGCTCATTGAATCAAAGATGGTTAAGTTTCCTAGCCATAGACATGAGTTGTCATTTGATTAACAGGGTCACATCATTAGAGAATGATGTGATTGACTTGACCCATTCCGTTAGCGTAGCACTTGATCGTTTAGTTTGTTGCTATTGCTTTCTTCATGACTTATACATGTTCCTATGACTATGAGATTATGCAACTCCCGTTTACCGGAGGAACACTTTGTGTGCTACCAAACATCACAACGTAATTGGGTGATTATAAAGGTGCTCTACAGGTGTCTCCGAAGGTACTTGTTGGGTTGGCATATTTCGAGATTAGGATTTGTCACTCCGATTGTCGGAGAGGTATCTCTGGGCCCTCTCGGTAATGCACATCACTATAAGCCTTGCAAGCATTGTGACTAATGAGTTAGTTGCGAGATGATGTATTACGGAACGAGTAAAGAGACTTGCCGGTAACGAGATTGAACTAGGTATTGAGATACCGACGATCGAATCTCGGGCAAGTAACATACCGATGACAAAGGGAACAACGTATGTTGTTATGCGGTTTAACCGATAAAGATCTTCGTAGAATATGTGGGAGCCAATATGAGCATCCAGGATCCGCTATTGGTTATTGACCGGAGACGTGTCTCAGTCATGTCTACATAGTTCTCGAACCCGTAGGGTCCGCACGCTTAAAGTTCGATGACGGTTATATTATGAGTTTATGTGTATTGATGTACCGAAGGTAGTTCGGAGTCCCAGATGAGATCACGGACATGACGAGGAGTCTCGAAATGGTCGAGACGTAAAGATCAATATATTGGACGACTATATTCGGACATCGGAAAGGTTCCGAGTGATTCGGGTATTTTTCGAAGTACCGGAGAGTTATGGGAATTCGCTGGGGAGTATATGGGCCTTATTGGACTTTAGGGGAAAGAGAGAGGAGAGGTTGGGCGCCCCCAAGGCCTAGTCCGAATTAGACTAGGGGAGGGGCTGCGCCCCCTCCTTCCTTCTCTTCTCTCTTCCCTTGCCTTGTCTCCTACTCCTACTACTTGGAAGGGGGGAATCCTACTCCCGGTGGGAGTAGGAGTCCTCCAGGGCACGCCATAGGGGCCGGCCCTCTCCACCCTCCTCCACTCCTTTATATACGTGGCCAGGGGGCACCCCATAGACACAACAATTGATCCCTTGGATCTCTTAGCCGTGTGCGGTGCTCCCCTCCACCATAATCCACCTCGATAATATCGTAGCGGTGCTTAGGCGAAGCCCTGTGTCGGTTGAACATCATCATCGTCACTACGCTGTCGTGCTGACAAAACTCTCCCTCAACACTCGGCTGGATCGGAGTTTGAGGGACGTCATCGGGCTGAACGTGTGCAGAACTCGGAGGTGTTGTACGTTCGATACTTGGATCGGTCGGATCGTGAAGACGTACGACTACATCAACCGCGTTGTCATAACGCTTCCGCTTTCGGTCTATGAGGGTACGTGGACAACACTCTCCCCTCTCATTGCTATGCATCACCATGATCTTGCGTGTGCATAGAATTTTTTTGAAATTACTACGTTCCCCAACAGGGGGGGCGTGCGGGAGAGAGAGGGGATCGTAGGGGTGGGGAAGTGGATCGGGGGTCGAGTGCTCTCTCCTGTGACGGCGCTGGAGGTGGAGGGTGGAGATCGTAGGGGACTGGGTTGGTTCTAGGGTTC
>NC_041388.1:513767210-513801904 GCF_002162155.2 Triticum dicoccoides
GGGTGTGGGAAGTGGGCCGGCCTGGTCGGCTGTGGCCAACTAGGCCAAGGTCCACTAGGGGGATGGTTGTTTCTGTTTTTTATCTATTTCTGTTTTATTTCTAGTTCCTTTTATGATTATTTTTATAAACTATAAAAATAGTCTCTAAGTTCGCGTTACTAAATATAATACTCCCACTACAATTTGGTTACCCAATAGAAAGTAGTTTAATATTTTATAAATTATAAAAGGTTTTTAATAATTGTTTTGCTGCTGTTTTATTTATTTTAAAGTATTTAAGCATTTTATAACAAAGTGGTTTCTTCAACATATTTACTTATGAATTATTTGGCACATATAGAACATTTTAGATTTAATGTTTGAAAACTTTATTGTTTGACTTTATTTTAAATTTGAATTTTGGATCGGTTTTGAACTAATGTGAGATTAATCACATTAATCGTGGTGATGTGGCATCATTAGTAGAGGGTTACTGTAGCTTAACGATCCGGGCGTCACAACAACGAGCCGGAGACAAACCTCTTGGACATCCATTGCCCGACATCGCGGCGGGGGACTGAGGCGGCGACCGGGTATGTGAGCGGCGGGTTGTTGCCGCCCTCAAGGTACGCGAGAACCTCATGGAGCATCTGGCCGGGGCGGCCCACCACAGGTGTCGCCCCTCGCTGTTCCCTCGACCCTCCACCATCGGCGCCCAATTGGTGGAGGCGAGGCGCTGCTCCTGATGGCGCTGGAAGTACGCTGCCCATGCCTCGTGGTTGTCGGTGGCGTACTGCAGGGAGACATGCTGCTCCTCGGCCAGCAACGACCGAACACGGTCGACCTCGTCGGCGAAGTAGTCGGGGGGCGCGCCAATGTCCGACAATGAGGGAACGGGGACGCCTCCGGCGCTAAGCCTCCATCCTGTCGGCCCAGCGCGCATGTCTGGAGGCACCGGGATGTTGGCCTCAAAAAGCAGGTGTGCCTCCCCCGCGTACAACGAGCGGTGGCCCAAGCCGTTGGCCGCCGCTCCGTCGTCGGGGAACTGCTCGCACATTGTCGCGGCTGGGCTGGGGAGAGAGGAGAGGTTCGTCGGCGGCGGAGAGAGAGAGGCAGAGAGCACGATGTCTGTGGCCAGCGGCGAGGGGGGGGCACTTTTTATAGCCACCAGGGAGACGTGTGTACGCGTGGCGGGGAGTGAGGCGTCACCGCGCCGCCCGTGAAGAGCCGCCCCGTGATGAGGAATCAATAGAAGGCTGACCGGCGACAACCTTGGCATTGATTTCCCACGGGAAACCGAGGTGTTATGAGGACGACGAGGCAAGTGTAGCTGACTCGGCGGGCCCGCGGCTCTTTCGCGCCAAAACTATTTCGCCTGGCGCCCCCGAGCGCCCCCCAGCGCGTCGGGTTCGGCTTAGGTTCGCCGGCGCCAAATTCGGCCCGAGCTGGCGAAAATTGGGCTTCTGGGGGCGTGTCTGGGCCGATTTTTGTGCGCCGGCGCGAAAAAATCGCCTGAGGAGGGCGTGTTGGGGCGCGGCTGGAGATGCTCTAAGGCCTTGTTCGGTTACACCCCTCCACAAGAGGATTGGAGGGGATTTGGAGAGGTTTTGACTTGTTGGGGATTATTTTTGAGGGAAGGCCACCATGGCTAGCTTTATTGATTTCAAATAGGAATTACATCGTCTAGAGTTAGGAAACTAGACAAGCCGGGGGCTCACCAGTCCATGAACTACAAATCTTGTTAAAAAACAGTAACTAGCTAGCACATGCGCCGCTTGATTCGAAGAACGAGCACAATGTTTAAAGATAACCTTCCCAATTGACAACGACACGTCAATGCATTATGCAAATACTGCTACAGCCGAGTCCCGCCATTCTGTCTGTCCCGAGCAATAATCAATAACGATTGAAGAATCTGACTCTGCCTCCACCCTGTTGAATCCTAATGAGCTTGCAAAGATCAATCCATCTCTCATCGCCATAACTTCCGAGGTAACTACATCAGATGCATACTGAATATATTTGCACTGAGCTGCCAAAAAATTACCCTTCTCATCTCTAAGGATTGCCGCCGATGCTCCAGCACCCTCATCCGCATAAAAGGAGGCATCTACATTTAACTTGACAAATTTTGGACTGGGTTTCAACCATCTTTGTTCATTTGTCACCCTGTTCTTCTCATTTGCTCGATGAAAATTGTTCGCAATTGCTAGAACAGACATAGGCCATCTCATTGGCGGGGGTGTTGCTCCATCATGAGTGTGTTGGCGACGAATCCACCAGAGGTACCAACTACCAACAACAAGAATTTGGTTAATATCCAAGTTCGGCTTCATCAAAACTGGCTTATCCTCTGTTGACTTGTTGGGGATTAAATCCACTTCAATCCCTGCCAAATTCTTTTTAAATCCCTCTTAACCGAACACAGCCTAAGGGTGATCAAGGATGGCAGATCCCATTGATGTATCGATTCCAGCGGAGAGGAAGAAGAGCTGCCATTTGATTAACCGAGTCAACTAGGCGAGGGTAGGTTTCTATGCAACTGAAAGTGCAACTCTCTTCTTGAGTGGGCTTTAGTGATAACGACAATATGATTTGAAGATTAATCTTGCCTGTTAAGTTTATATACAAGGTGGGTTAGTCAAAATTGTTGATGCAAAGATGTATGTGGACCTACCAGGTGGTCAGCTTAGTAAGCTATCAACAAACATTTGCAATCAAAGATGGATAGGGACCTTATCGCAAAAAAAAGATGAATGTGGACCCCTAATTTATTAAAGAGAGAAGAAGGCAATATACTCAGTTTATATCTCTTTCAAATTTATCTGAGTATAAGAAAGTTGGTCACTCAATGAAATTAAGGTGGAACTCTTTCACCTTTTATGCATCTTATAAAATACACAACCCCAAACTCTATCATATATGCTGCTAAAAAAAATCAAGATATTCATCTTAATATATTGGCCGAGGCGCTTAGGCCATGACGGGGCAATGGTGCTGTCTTGGTGGACCTTTACAACAAGATCCTTGTTGCAAAGCCATGACTGTAACAAGCTAATTGTTGCAAAGGTTTCCATTTGGCTGAGACGGTAGATCGGACGACTGTTTCGGACGGCATCCGACGGTTGCTGAGGCGGCTTATCTTATCGATTTATCATCCGGTGGACGCGCAGCATTGCCCACATTAAAATAGTTTTCTCGATAAAATTTGATCAGCTAAGTTTAAATTTTGTATGCACCAGGAAGTAAAGTCTGTCCGTACAGCAAACGCTCTAGCATACACCTCGACGGGCTCGGCTCTTCACTTCACCGACAGGATTCGCCGCCGCGCCGCCCCGGAGCTCCCGCCCAGGCTCAACGCCTCATCGTCCGTCATCCGCCTTGTGGCCGCGGGAGCACAGACCTCGCCAAAACATCCATCCGGGGTCCCGGCTGCCGGCCAGGTCGATCGCCTCCCCTCTCCTCCGAAATCGTTCCCCACCAAAACATCTCTCGTCGCCGCCACGCTCCACGTCCAGGCAGGATGCGCTGCCTCCGCCGCGCGGGCGCGGCCGCCCACCTGCTCCGCTCCGCGACGACCGGCCCCGCCAAGCACGCTCGCACGGCCCTCGAGCAGATGCCTCCGCCGCCTGCCGCCTTCCCATGTCGCGCGCGCGCCCACCACCTGCTCGGAGGAATGCGCGGCCAGTGGCTCTGCACGGCGACGGGGTCCACCGGCGCCCCCGACCTCGCCGTGGACCAGCACTTCACCGTGGTGCCTGGCCTAGGCCTCGATGTCTCCGAGGTGGCGGGGCTCACCGGCGCCCACGATCTTGCCGTGGACCAGGACTTCACAGTGGTGCCCGGCCCAGGCCTCGATGTCTCCAAGGAGGCGGAGAGGGTCTGCCGCGTGCTGTCCACCGTGCCGGAGCCGAGGGTTGCGTCAGCCCTCGACGCGCTCGGGGCCTCTGTGTCGCCTCAGCTCGTGGCGGAGGTGCTCAAGAACCTGAGCAACGCTGGCATCCTCGCCCTCGCCTTCTTCCGGTGGGCGGAGAGGCAGCAAGGCTTCGTGTACACGGCGGAGAGCTTCCACAACCTCATCGAAGCGCTCGGCAAGATCAAGCAGTTCAGGCTGGTCTGGAGCCTGGTGGAGGCCATGCGGTGCCGCGGCTTGCTTTCCAAGGACACGTTCAGGCTCATCGTCAGGAGGTACGCCAGGGCAAGGAAGGTCAAGGAAGCTGTCGAGACGTTTGAGAAGATGGCCGGCTTCGGGCTCAAAGCAGACTTATCAGATTACAATTGGTTGATCGACGTGCTGAGCAAATCCAAGCAAGTCAAGAAGGCGCAAGCCATCTTCAAGGAGATGAAGAGGAACGGAAAGTTTGTTCCCGATTTGAAGACCTACACTGTCCTCATGGAAGGCTGGGGCCATGAGAAGGACTTGCTGATGCTTAAGTCGGTGTACCAAGAAATGCTTGATGCAGGCCTGAAGCCTGATGTCGTGGCATACGGGATGCTCATTAGTTCCTTTTGCAAGTCTGGCAAATGTGATGAGGCCATCAAGGTGTTCTGTGAGATGGAAGCCAATGGTTGCATGCCAAGCCCTCATGTGTATTGCATGCTTATCAATGGGCTTGGCTCAGAGGAGAGGCTGGATGAGGCTTTGAAGTATTTTGAGCTTTCTAAGGCCAGTGGGTTTCCCATGGAGGTACCTACATGTAATGCAGTTGTTGGGGCTTACTGCAGAGCCTCAAAATTCCAGCATGCCTTCAAGATGGTCGATGAGATGAGAAAGAGTGGAATCGGTCCAAATTCCCGGACTTATGATATTATTCTTCACCATCTTATAAAGTCTCAGAAGATAGAAGAGGCTTATAATGTGTTCCAGGGAATGGGCAAGGATGGCTGTGAACCTCAGCTCAACACATATACAATGATGGTTAGTATGTTCTGCAGTAATGAAAGGGTTGATGTGGCCTTGAAGGTGTGGAACCAAATGAAGGAGAAGGGTGTTCTGCCATGTATGCACATGTTTTCTGCATTGATCAACGGGTTATGCTTTGAGAACAGGCTGGAAGAAGCTTGCGTATATTTCCAGGAGATGTTGGACAAAGGGATCAGGCCACCTGGTCAGCTTTTCAGTAATTTAAAGGAAGCTCTTATTGAGGGAGGAAGAATTAGTCTGGCACAGGAGATGGCTTTGAAGTTGGATGGATTACGGAAAACACCTATGCGTCGTTGAGGAATCATGCAAATGATCTGTTGCAGCAGCATATGGCTTTTGGCTGTTAGAAGCTCAGTCAAAATTGTGGTAACAAAGAAAACTTCAGAATTGCTGATCTTCAACATTAACATTTCCATTCAATTTTATAGTATTTTATGAAGGTCAATTTAGTTTCAGTAGCATCAATGTAGGGTGAGAGAGTTACGTGTTTAAATTCATTTGCATTGAACAAGCTCAGCTAAGATGGTGTGATACCAAATTGGTAGAACCAGGGGTCCTACCGGATCTGCTCTGGAGGTTGTAGGGGAAGGATGGAGTGGGACGGGGCGATGATTGGGCTCGCCGGCGGCTGGGCGCCGGCGCGTCGGAGGGAGATGGCGGCGGCGGCTAGGGTTAGAGGCGGCTAGGGTTCCGGCTCCTCTGGGACCCAGGCAATAGGGATAATAATATTCTTATTGCTTAATTCCAAAAAGAGTCTTACAACCTATATTCATAACCTAGATAACTTGCATAAGAATTAACCTAAGATAACTTGTGGACTAAGATTGCCCGGTGGGCCTAGCTAAACCGGCCATAACAGATGAGATAACCAAATCCTTTACAAAATGCATGGTAAAAAATTGTGCAACTCTTGTTATTCTTCTCATTAGCAACTACAACCATAGATAGACAAACCATGGTCTGGAACAGATAAACAACAGGTTGGGATTGCTCTTAGATTATTTGCATTGACAATACACACAAAAATGACAAGAGGCTGGGATATACAGCAAAGCAGGAGCACATTCTTCAAACTGGTAACTAAGAAAAAACTGTATCTGGTTGGATTTCTGTTTTTGTTCATCAAGAATATGGTCCAATGGAAGATAATTTATCATGAGTTGTTGACTTTTTTCATTTCAGCTTCACGTACACCTTACTTTTGCTTGGTCGAAATTTGAAGTGCATGACAACTTCATTTATGTTATATTGGGCAATGAATCCCTTCAGCTTAACAAGTCCTTGAGCAAAGTTCATGTAGCCATTATCTCATATAAGCATCCGTGTGTATTATTTTATCAGTCAGGTTGCAAACTTTTCGTCAATTGCTTTCTTTCTTATTCTTCCCTGTTTTTCCGCTACCATTAGAATCACACTGTACTTAACCAGCATTATCCTGCCACTGTTGGTGGCGGTGCCTTTAGGTTTTCATGGAATAGATAAGCATTTTATATCGATGTCTGTCCTAATCAGCAGATCATTACTATAGTTTGTAGAGTGTCAAAACCTTACATACTGTGCCTTCCGTTTAGTTTTCACATGAAGTTAGGTGTTCCCCTGTTTAGAGTTTAGATAGAAGCCAATACTGAAGCACCTCCCTTTATTGCTTCGATATGATTTATAAGATTGTTTTTCTAACGGTGTTCAATCTAACTTATCAGTAAAAGAAGCTCACTGTTCGTCTGCCTTGATTTGCTGGCCACATTTCTTTGGTTGGGTTGGTGCAGGCCAATGCCCAGGCTGCTTTACTCACTTTCTTTGCCATACACAGATCCTTCTGTGTGTCGCTGCCGTCAGTCGCGGCCTTACTGCTTGGAGGACAGGAGGAGCATCAGGGGTCTTTGCTACATCTATCGGGGTACTGGCCAGAAGTAGGTGAGCTAAAATACTAGGCCCCATCTCTGCTTGATCTGTTCAGCCAACGTAATTTGGTTTCGTTACTTATTTCTGTTTCTTTTGGTGAATCATCTTGCTTTTCGTGAGCTAATTCTGTATAATCAAGCTATCGTTTACAGTAATCAGTGGACAATGGCCTGATAGAGGTTTCTCCGCAATGCATGGTTAAGTGTTGTCCTACCTCCTATCAGAGGTTATTGCTGTCCATATTCATATGCGTATGCTTTTATTTTCAGGTTATTGTTATCCATGTTTCACAAGCTGAGGTGGCCACCTTTGATCTAATACCCGCGAGTCTTCTATATTGTCTTCATCCTATTCGTGCTAAAACATACTCAGTTTCCAACTGAAAAAATGGGCTCCTGGTTTGGTCCAAACACTATTAGAATAATAATTTGGTTGGATGCTCTAATGTGTATCGGTTGTATAAAAAAACAGATTAATGAACCCTAGGCTATGCAACGATTTCTAGATGATTCATTGTAGTTATATGGTCTGTTAGATTTCCCCCCCACATTGCTGTTAGAGAACGTTTCGGTACGTAATATATCTGTAAAACAAAATTTGGTTGTACTATATATTAGGGGTGGCCGTATAAGAAGATTCTGGTCGTCAACAGATTGATATTTTCTTTTTATGCAATACATAATATTTTCCCCAGTTCTACTCGATTGGATCCCTGAGTTTGTGCTAGTGCATAGGATGCCGTGTGTATCTGACGCAGATTCGACCGACCTTGCTGAGGCTGAATACAGAAACCGTCTATTCCAATGAATATGGTGCACACGCATTTTAAAACGGAACGATCAAAGTAGAGTTTTAAAATGCGTGTGTGTCTTATTCATTGAAATGTTGGGAGTAGCACCTAGTCTTCAGGCTGCAGGTGAGGGTGGGATTAAGTGGGACTAACTAGCCCATCCCACTTAATTTGCTTTAGTGGGATCCCATTGGAAGGAAAAAAATAATAATCAGGCTAACCCACTTATCCTATAGGGAGCCCACCTTGTCCCTGGTAGGTCATGCCCCAACGAGTAGAGAGATGACGGTGCCTCAGTGTGCTCCAGCCGCCGTCAGTCCGCCATCGCGCCCCCGCTTCTTCCTCCTCACACCGCGACACCCCCGGCGGCCTCCTCAGCACCGAGGCCACTCGCGTCGCGGCAGGGCGAGGAGCCGCCGTCGTTCAGGGACATGTCGGGGATCTGGGCACCGAAGCAGGTCGGGGGGTGGAAGCTCGTAGTGTACGCCGTGGATGCCAAGAGCGATGTCTACTTCTGCCAGCTCTGGCACGCCGTGGCCGGCATCGGCGACGCGTGGCGGCCCCTCCGGAGCGAAAGAGGCAGTAGCCCAGCATCATGGACCGATCGGTGCCGGCGTACCAGCTGGGAGCCATGGACTCGGATGAATCCACGAGGGCCAGCGCGGACTCCGGCCGCGCCCGCATTGCATTGCTCGCGAGGTCGAGCGCGACCTGACCGGTGCCACACCCCATGCAGGAGAGGCTGTACGCGGCGACGTCCTCGCGCATGCCGAAGCGGTGCACAACCCTTGAGGCGAGCGACGGCGCCGAGGAGAAGAGGGAGACGTTGGCGACGAGCACGTCGACGTCCGCGGGCGCCACGCCTGACCTGACGAATAGCTCCACAATGGCCTCGTCGAAGAAGGCGTCCATCTCGTTGAGCGCGTCCCATGGATGGGTGGGTGAGTCCTTGCGGCACTCGAGGATGCTGCGCGGGCCATAGCTGTGCTCACCGATGCTGGAGTGGACGATGACGCGGAGGAGGAACCGGAGTCCGTAGGTTGCACCGCGAGCGCTGCCGGTGAGCGACGGCCGCGCGCACCAGGGCAGCCACCGCGTGCGCAAGGAGGAGCACAGTGAGCACGAGAAGCGGTTCCATCATTGTGTCCACGTCCAGGCTAGCTGAGGATAGAGCTATTCTTTTTTCTAGAGATTCTAGAGAAAGCGAGACACACCAATCCATTCCGAATTTGGTGGTTAAACTCTACTGCAGTGATGATACTGTAGGGGAGGTCCTGCGGCAAAATAGCTCGATGCCAGAATGGGGGGAGTTATTGTCTATCGTTGGCCTTTATGGTAGAACCCGTCGGGGAGGCCTGAGAGGCGGTGGTTTACCCTGTGGCGGATGTCAGCGGTTCAAATCCGCTTATCTCCAGCCCGTGAACTTAGCGAATACTATGATAGCGCACGCCTAAGTTCGTGTTTTATAGAGAAGGAGAAGGCCTTAGAGAGCACGATTGTGGCTAGCGTCGGGAAGCTCTCATCATCTCTGCTCATGGCCAGCCATGGGACATCACGACGTGCTCCACTAGGACCACGACGGAGTGAACGGAGTCTGAATTCAGCGATGTTAGGCCTTGTACAATGAGAGGTGCTTAGAAAAATAAACCGGGTATAAATAAGAATCGGTGCTTAAAAAAAACTTGATTTATTTTTCTAAGCACCTCCCCTAAGCACCTTCCATTGTACAACGCCTTAAAGGAGCGAAGGAGCCCAGCTGGCCTGTTAAGTGGGATGCCCACTTATTCCCACATAATCTGAGTTTATTTTGCTGGGATACCCACTTTTGCAACATCAAACTAAATTGGGATGAGGTAGATTGTAGTGGGACTCCCACCTCTAGTCCCACTTGCAACTTGACCTAATCTCATACTCCCTTCATGCGGAAATACTTGTCGTCAAAATGAACAAAAGGGGATGTATCTAGACATATTTTAGTTCTAGATACATCATTTTTTATCCATTTTGACGATAAGTATTTTCGGACGGAGGGAGTACCACATACGTGGAAAACGTGCAACAGAGTATATCCCTCTGCAACAAGAATATGACTCCATTGCATTTTTTTTCTGCCTGTTACTTGTTAGTTAGCGGTCGCCACAATTCCATGTTGGACTTGAAAAGTCGTTACTCAGTTGCGTTTGTGTCGAAATATTAATCTGTTGGCGAGAAGAGTAGTTGGGCCGCTGTATAGAGGAACATCTGCCTCTTGATTGTAACCTTATTATAATAAAATAAAACTCTTTTTCACTCCAAAAAAAAAAGAGTAGTTGGATGGTCCAAAGAGAAAAAACACCATGTGTTAGTCGATGATACATAGGTGAAGCATGACCGCAATCCGCAAAAGACTAAACTGAATCCAACCGGCAGCATACAGTCAACGATTTCCATGGCTGAGAACACATGTGCTCCCCTTTCTGCTGTGGAGGGTTGGCTCACTCGATCCCAAGTACTAATACTAAACCATGACTAAAGCTCGTAGCTTAGCAAGCGCGTTGCAGGGTTGGACAATGGGAACACGTACGTACGTCAAGAGTGAAGCTATGTTTCTTTTCTTTTCTTTTATTTATACTCCGTATAATACATAATTAACGACACCCGAATAATCTGGTAGCTAGAGTGAAGTACTTTCCGCAGGCTTGGCCCCTGAAAAACTTTACCGTCTCCCGGATTCTCTCAGGCGATCTGAAGAAAAGAATCTCTCAGTTCTACAAAAGCCCTCGAGGCGGACGGGCGGTGGTCACCCTTCACACACACCGACACACGTATACACTTTCCTCGTCGATCTCCCCATACAGCACACCGCGACAGAGTCTGAGCCCTCGATTCTGACCCTCGCTGCGATTTTACGCATGCACTGCAGCGGTATCGAATTGCTGAGCCCAATGATGCATGTCTGACTTGTTGAGCCGTTGACCGTTGTTTGTTATACTAGTTATTAGTTAGCCGTCGTCCCAATCCCATGTCGCCGTTGCTCGTTTCCTCCGTGTCGAAATATTAATTTGTTGACCAGAAGAGTAGATGGATATGATGATCCACAGCAGAAAAGAATCATGTTTAATCGATGTTCGATACGACAAGCATGAATGAGCGCAACTACCACAATCCAGCCGGCAGCCTTCCATTGCTCCCCTGGACCGACGGCTCGATATGAAGTGCTGAACCATGACTATTTTATAACGAACCTGGAACTTTCAGTGCTCACCTCAGGAAGAAGGATACCAACGACTTGGTCTCTCTGGTTCGCACGCGCACCACCCTACGGTTCAGGCCCTAGGCAAAGAAAGCCTCCGACGAAAAGAATCTCAATTCTGCAAAAGCCATCGAGCCAAGGCCCGGTGATCACATCGCATTCACACATACGCATGCACGTTCTTCCTTGTACGCAAAATAACCCGAGCCCTCGATTCTGACCATCCATTTTTCCATGAGCTAGCGGTACGTGTATCACATTTGCACACCTCCAGCTGTGACACCATCGGCTGGAAATGCCAGGTCTTCTTGACTTGCAGGCCAAGAAGAGGCAGGAATTCTCAGCTCGTCGGTCGGTCACTCAGCAGCTCCCTACGTCTTTTTCCATAGCTGACTGGTCAGCAGATGTACACGCGCAGTTGGAATCTCCCTTTCCACCCAGTTTATACACTCTGCGACTGCGAGCTCAGCAAACACGTCAACCGCACCGACCCGACCCCATCACCGCCACTCTATAAATACACGCTCGCACACCCGACGAGCTCCACCAACCAATCAACCAACTCTTCCTGAAACAGACTCGCAAGTACAGTAGTTTCTTCAGAGGTCAGGGCAGCCTACACCAGCGGCATCTTCGATTCTCAGCAGTTATACGATGGCATCGTCGTCGAGGCGGCGCGCGGCGACTCTGGCGGCAGCGCTCGTGGTCGTCCTTCTGGTCGCCCGAGCGGGCCTTGTCGGCGCGGCGCGGCCGGCGCCGGCGGGGAGGAGTGGGGACGGCGCGATGTACTCGGCGGTGTACCCGGCAGCGGTGCTGGTGGCGGACACGGCGAGGGAGACGGTGGAGATGCTCATGGCGAGGCTGCCGGCTGGGCCCAGCCCCAAGGGCCCCGGCCACTAGCTACGCACGGACGGCAAGGGCGTCGCTGTCGTCTGATCGATCGGTCTGATCCGCCTGTGAATAGTTCGGGTTATGGACACATGAAGGTTACGTATATACTAATTGCACATATATAGGATGATTATTCTTTGATACCTTTCTTCTCGTTTTACCTTTTCTTTTTGGAAATTGTTGATGCGGAGATTCAAGATTGTACTATATGGAGTATGAACTAGAGCGGCAAACTCGGTCTTGTTTGAACTCACTAATTGGTACCTAGGTCGCCCTTGATGAGTTGTGGCTGTTGACGGTAGAAACTTGCTCAATGTTCATGGTATACGTGTTATTGTCTGCTTTGCTGCCTCATGTTACCTGCCATACGTCTCATAATCGGACGCGTACCCTATATACATCGACATTGCTGAGGCTGTTAAACTCTGAAAATGTCAAAGTCTGAACTCGCATGTTTTCACTTTCTTACACCACGTGCCAACGTGCAACATAGTGTGTCCACGTCAAGACTAAGACCTTTTTTTTTCTTTGCGGAAAGACTAAGACTTCAGTGACTGTAATTAGTTTTTTTTTTTGAGAATCGACTGTAATTAGTTAAACCATGTCTTTGGTCGATGGAACTACGACAGCCCAAACCGTACGTTAAAGCCCATAATTTCCTTGGCTGAGAAACACGTTTCTTCGTCTCTTACACCATTCTTTCGGTTAACTAAAAAAATAATATAGATGCAAAAAAAAAACTAAAAAAATAACATCTTCTAAAAAAATAAAAAAAAGAACGGTCTTTTCTGAACTTTGCAACATTTGATGATGGAAAATGTGAAAAGACGGAGGTGAACGAGAAAAAAAAAACCTTGGGATATACTCAGACTGGCTCATGTGGTTAGGTTCTTTATGGTGCTTGCGTTTTTCCTGTGTTTATTCCAGGCTTTCTGTATTTATTTCCACGTCAAGACTAAGACCTTCTTTTTTCCTTTGCCGAAAGACTAAGACTTCAGTGACTGTAATTAGTTAGCCTTCTCCCAATCCAATGTACATGGAGTATGTTTTCTTTTTTGCGAATGTACATGGAGTTTGCAGCATTTTGATGGAAAATGTGAAAAGACGCGAGGCAAGCGAGAGAAAAAATTTGGGATATACTCAGACTGTCTCAGATGGTTATATTCTTTGTGGTGGAACCAACCCACACCAGGGTTCAAGTCTTAGAGCATCTCCACTCGTTCGGCCTCCAGGGACTTGAAATATCGCCGTTTGGGGACCAATTGGCAGTAATTTCGACATTGCTGAGGCTGTTAAACTCTGAAACTGTCAAAGTCTGAACTCGCATGTTGTCACTTTCTCACACCACGTGCCAACATGCAACAGAGTATCTCCACGTCAAGACTAAGACCTTTTTCTCTTTGCGGAAAGACCAAGACTTCAGTGACTACTGTATTATTTTTTGCGAAAATCTCCTGATCTATTTACCTTCGATCATGGCAGTATAACGAACATCAGAAATAATAAAATTACATCCAAATTCGTAGACCACCTAGCGACGATTGCACCCACTGAAGCTAGCCGAAGGCACGCCGCCATCATCACCCCTTCCTCGCCGGAGCCAGACAAAACTTGTTGTAATAGACAGTCGGGAAGTCGTCGTGCTAAGACCCTATAGGACTAGCGCATCAGGACAGTAACCGCCGCTCATGAAGAGTATGTTGACATTACACCTAGTCCCCAGAGAAGTGAAAGAACATTAAACCATGCCTTTGGTCGATGGAACTATGACAGCCCAAACCGTAAAGCCCATAATTTTCTTGGCTGAGAAACTTGTTTCTTCGTCTCTTACACCATTCTTTCGATTAACTAAAAAAAGAACGGTCTTTTCTGAAGTTTGCAGCATTTGATGATGGAAAATGTGAAAAGAACGGTGTTTATGTTATTGTGTCTATGGTTAGTACAACGGAGCGAATGTTACTTCTTTTCTATAAGACATAACCAACACCATTACCTGATGAAATTGTTTGTTGTGATTCTTTTGCAAATGCTCTGATAAAAACATGAATGCTATGACAAAGCATATCTAAGAGCTAGTGTCTACGAAGATCATCATAGTCTGAGCGTGTGTGGTGCTTGTTGTCGTGAACTTCATATCTTACTTATTCTTATTTGTGAACTTGGAACTCATGCTTGGTTGTGAACTTATGCTAATATATGGACTTGTATGATTGTTTACTTATGAACTTGGAACTCATGCTTGGTTGTGACCTTGGACTCATGCTTTTGGTTGTGAACCTCTTATATATTGCTAAGTTCTCAACGGCTCCATGTATGTTGTCTGAATTGCAGGGTTGTCCCAACAAAAAAAAGCATTCCTTGATATAAGCCGAGTATTATACTCGGTTTACACATGTAAACCGAGCATAAAACCTCCGGTTATTAGACACATGTCAGCTCCTAGGAACTCCCAGGACCAAATGTCATTGCAAGTGTAGGTATAAGCTGAGAGGGGACCTCAACTTATATGTGCACACGGAGGCAAGTGGTTGCTCCGGGCAGGAAAATAAAGCCGAGCAGGGCACACGACTTATGTACAAGCCGTGCATGGATGGAGGATCTCAGCTTACCTATAAGTCGTGCATGAATGGAGATACACTCAGCTTATTGTCAGGCACGTGGCGACACGTGATTGCTCCAGGCAGGAAAATGAAGCCGAGAGGGGCACTCGGCTTACAGAGGGTCCACGTGGCACCTCCGTTCTATTGCTGTCATGTGCCTTTGTGTTGCCGAGAGCCAAGGTTTTAAGCTCGACTTATAGGTAAGCCGAGTCCCCATGAAAAAGATCTCGGCTTACACTCAATTGTTTGTATTATCTAAGTTGGCCAGCATAAGCCGGGCGCAACATTCGGCTTACCAGTAGCTGAGGTCAAAAGGTCGTTCACCGAGTATTTGTGATAATTGACTTACAAGTATTTTCCTATAGTGGAGTGCGGTAGAGAGCCGTGCTGTCCGGTCACGTCTCTCTGACTTTGAACCAACACAGAGACTGGGACGCAGCGCGGTCGACAGTCTTAGTCGGCACGCCACTTCAACGTCAGCTCCAATGACCGGACGCGTCCAGCCTGGCCCGACATGAATGCAACTTGGGGAGTGGAGGTGCGATCCTGTGGGAGATATTTTTAGATGGGACTGGGATGTTGGGCGTGTATGTGACAATGGTCCAAGCGCGTATGTGGCGGCGAGTCCGGACACCTACAAACCTTTCCTTGATTTACGTCTGGATCGCATGATTTCGGAGTTTACGAATCGATAATATATTGTGTTGGATTATCTAAGGGTCCTGACAGTTTGATCTAGACGCGTTTCGAGGGTCCGCGTTTGAGATGCCTTGACAACGAAAGCCGAGTAAGGCCAACTCCAACGACCCCATCTGGTCCCCACGTGTCCGTTTTGACCCAAACCGACAAACGCGTGACCCCATTTTCAAATTCTGCCTATTTGGCGTCCGGCTCGACCCATTTCCGGAGCAAACTTGCTTCTGGTTTCCGTCGAGACGGACAGCAAACGGGCGCCCATGCGCCCGATCCTCGTACGCCTCGAGCCCTCGTGTTGGCCGCCCACCTACTTCCCCCCGCCCACATTAAAGACGCACGCATGTGCGGACCCACTTGTCAGCCACCCAGCCTCCCGATCCTCGTCCTTTTTAACTGTTTTAAGTTATATTAATGTTTAATTAAGTTTATTACATGTTTTTAAAATACGCGGTAAATTTTCTTTTTCCAAATGCCAAGTCGGACAAGATGCCAGTTGGGTGCACTAGTAGACGGACGCCCAAAACCAGACACGGCCGTCCGTTTTTTACAGACGCAAGTAGTTAAAATCCAGACAAAACGGGCTGTTTGGGGTCTAGCTTTGGAGGTGGCCTCGAAGTGACAACACATGCATGATCCGCAGGCGGGCGCCTGGAACTTTCAGTACCTGAGAAAGTTGCCTGGCAGTACCAACGACTTGTTGGTCTCTCAGAATACTTTACAGTTCTGTGATGGCATCATCGTCGGGGCGGCGTGCGGTGGCCCTCGTCTTCCTCGTGGTCGTATTTCTGGTCGCCGCAGCCGGTCCTGCAGGCGCGACGCACGCGGCCGGCGCCGGCGGGGAGGAGTAGAGATGGCGCGGCCTACTCAGCGCCAGCGGTGTATCCGGCTGCGGTGGTCGCGGATGAGAAGGCGACAGACACGGTGGAGATGCTCTTGGCGAGGCTGCCGGCCACTAGCTACGGCCGGCTGATCCTTCTGATTTTTGACATGGGAAAACGCGAATTTTAGCAGGTGGTACCAATTGCATATAGTATGATTCTTTGTATATATACAATTCCTTCGCTTTCTGTTTGTTCTAGGAAATTGTTAATTACTAGAAAGATTGTATATATTTGATATACAGCGGTACACGCACACATGTAATACCTATTATTTTTCCGTTTTACTAGTTCTCATATACCTGTTTTTTCCCTTCTCGTGTCAGTCACCTCCTTTCTCCCTTCCTTCCTTCACGCCGGACCTGCCGGAGAACTCACCGGAGAAGGCAACCTCACTATCTATCTTAGAGGACATTCCGGCTCCGCTCTGCCCCTCCCCCGCGCTGCGTGCCACTCCGGCAGCGGCGGCCACCCACCAGCCTTCATGGCTCGGGCCCGTAGGCCGAGCTGTAGTAGGAGCGCCAGCCCGGCTTCCCCCCTGCGCACGGCTCATGCATCCCCTCGCCCGGCGGTCCGTCGCATGCCTCGGTTGCAAGCGTGCTCTCCCCGGCTGGCCGGCTGTCAGATCCGGGCCTTCCGCCGCGTCTTCTGCTCCGGGGTGAGTCCTCCAACGCTGCCCCTCCCTCCGGACCGATAGATCTGCTACCTCCGCCCCCTTCCGGGACTCAGCGCCTTAAATCCATCGTCGTTGCGCCATCAAACCTTGCCATTTCTTCCCCTCTAGAGAAGGCGGGTGGTTGGGTTCAGGTCCAGTCGCGCAAAAACCGGCGAGCCAGCAAGGAGCCGGCGGGCTACAGTAGGCGCTCAGGGGCTCCTCGCTCGGACCGCGGGCGCGCCTCCATGCCTTCGCCCGGCCGCGAGGCCTTCTTAAGGCGCTTCCGTGGGAAGTGCTTTCGATGCCTGAGCAAGCACCACCGGCGCAAAGATTGCCGCGCCCCGCTGCGATGCATCTCCTGTGAGCGCCAAGGCCACTTCGCCAAAGAGTGTCTCAGCCGCTCCCGCGGCCCAGGAGGGGCCGCCCCCGCTGGACCCAAGCCGGCGCCAGCACGGGTGCCGGTGCGGGATCACCTCTGTTTCGACCACCCCCTGCCTCCGTCGGCCCCTCTCCACCAAGCTCCGTCCATGGCTGGCTTCTCCCACGTGGATCCGGCACGGCGGCCCCGCGAGAGCAACAAGATGGTGGTTGCCACGCCGGCCCTAGAGCACGCGGAGTACATCCTCCGGCAGCACGCGGTCACTCTCACGGCTGCGGATCGAGCCCATGCCACAAGCCCCATGGCGGTGGGGAAGGCCATCGACGAGCACCTCCGCACCTCGGCTCACCAGCTTCGCGTCACCGCCCACCACCCCGAGGCCTTCCTGGTACACTTCGACCTACCGGCGCACCGTGACAACGCGGTCTGCCGCGGCGTCATCAAGGTGGACGGCTGCAAGTATTTCGTCTGCGCCTGGAGCCCGGACGACCACACGACCAGCCCGAAGTTGTCCTTCCACGTCCGCATCATCGTCAAGAACCTGCCCATGCAGTTCTGGAGCTTGGAGGGGGCGGACGACGCGTTCGGCGACTTCGGCCGCATCGACCGGCTCGACAGCCGCACGTACGAGCGTGGCCACACCAAGACATTCGCGTGCTGGCTGTGGGCCTGGGACGTGGCGCACATCCCGACTAAGAGGGCTCTGTGGGTGCTCAAGCGTGGTGCTGGCCGCGTCGACGAGATCATCGGCTTCTCCCCACCGGATCGCAACGTTCCTCCCCCGCCGGGCGTCCACCGCTACGACCTGCTGATCCATGTGGACCGCGTGGAGGATTGGAATCCGCTCTCGCCCCGCTCCTCGCACTTGGGGCAGAGCGGGCTCCCCTCCTCGGAAGACGAAGACACCCGCCCCCTCCCCCGCTCGGAGCCGGGCACCTGGGCGTCTGGTATGGAGGACGGGCAAAGCAGGGCCAGGCGCTCTGTGCCTCGCGTGTCCTCCTCCGGCTGCAGCAGCTTCCCATCCCTCGGAGAGCGCCACGACCACGACGGCGACGACCAGGGCAACCGCGGCCGGTCCTGGAAGGACGCGTTCCTCGGTCGTGGCCGGCAGTCCAGCGCCAAGGCCCCGGCCGCGGAAGCGCCGCGCCGAAGGAACCGGACCCCTGCTTCGCGACGCCACCAGGGGTGTCACGGCCGCTCTGTGGAGCGCGCTGCCCTGCCACCATCCCCGAAGACGGTGCTGCGTGCGACCCCCTGCCGCTACAGCCACAGCCCCCCCACCGCCGGAGACCGACCTGATCACCGCTTTCTTCTCCTTCTCCGACTCGGGACGCGCCTTCTCCCCACCACCCCGGTCAGACTGCATGCAACTAGAGTTCGAGAATGCAATGCTGGAGGCGCTTGCCACCCCGCTCTCCTTCAACGACAACGAAGAACCGACCGAGCAGAAGACGAAGGAAGACCACCTGCCGCTTGCCCTGCTGCCTGATGTTCTGCCCTGCATCAACCAGCCCACTCCTGCAGCAGTTTAGTTCCAGATCGAGGCTGTCATGAAGAAGGTCAACCATCTGCGGCTCCAGGCAAGCCCAGAGGGCGATTCAGCGCAACCCCATCCAGCCTCTGAAGATGATGTGCAGCAGCTTTTCAAGACGGTCCAAGCTCCTGTCCTCCCCACCCCAAAGCCTGCCCGCATCTCCTCCCCGCCCAAGTCAAGAGCTTCTTCTGCTCCTTCAAGGCACAACGCTCGGCAGGCATCAGCTGCTTCCTCCATGTCGGTCTCGCAGAGGGCGGCGTTGAGGCTGGTGCAAGAACTCGGCAAGATTGGACCAAAGGTCAAGATGACCCCGGATGCTGCGGCTGCTCTAATCAAGAAGTTCAACGAGCCACTGACCAAGGAAGACATAGCCACCATTGCTCGCCTGACAAGCCTGAATGCTGATGCTCTAAAGATCGAGGCTGGCATGCTCGGTCCTAATGGTGCGGCCAATGCGGCCCAGTAGTTCTCCATGTGTTATGTAGTTTGTAGGCTTCGTCGACGGCTGGCCCTATGCCAGTTCAAGCTAGGTTTATCTTTCATGTGTAGTTCTAGGATCATGTTGCGAGGCAGACGACGACGGGGTTTTGGGCCTGTTGGTGGCCGTCGTCGCCCCCCGGACCGATCGGTGGTGTGTTGTATCCCATGTTTTAGTAATGTTAGTCAACGGAGCATATCATCGTGTCCAAATGACTAGGAATCATTGCATCATAATGTCTTGGAATGTTAGAGAGCTAAATGCGCCGGCCAAGCGGGAGCCCATCCATGAAACTGCTGCTGCTCACAAGACAGCCATCCTGACGCTGCAAGAAACAAAGATAGATGTTTGGTCTTAAGAAATCGCGCGTGAGGTAGGAGGACAGCTCCTGCAGGGTTGTGTGGTTCTCCCGGCCCTGGGACAAGGGGTGGCGCTGCAATTTTATGGAACAAGCTGTAGTTTGCATCGAATCACACTCCATTGGTAGATTCACCATCACGGTCAAGGTCACTGAACTTAGCAGCAATGTTCTGAAGGAAATATGCCCTAGAGGCAATAATAAAGTTATTATTTATTTCCTTATATCATGATAAATGTTTATTATTCCTGCTAGAATTGTATTAACCGAAAACATAATACATGTGTGAATACATAGACAAACAGAGTGTCACTAGTATGCCTCTACTTGACTAGCTCGTTGATCGAAGATGGTTATGTTTCCTAACCATAGACATGAGTTGTCATTTGATTAACGGGATCACATCATTAGGAGAATGATGTGATTGACTTGACCCATTCCGTTAGCTTAGCACTTGATTGTTTAGTTTGTTGCTATTGCTTTCTTCATAACTTATACATGTTCCTATGACTATGAGATTATGCAACTCCCATTTACCGGAGGAACACTTTGTGTGCTACAAAATGTCACAACGTAACTGGGTGATTATAAAGGTGCTCTACAGGTGTCTCCAAAGGTACTTGTTGGGTTGGCGTATTTCGAGATTAGGATTTGTCATTCCGATTGTCGGAGAGGTATCTCTGGGCCCTCTCGGTAATGCACATCACTTAAGCCTTGCAAGCATTGCAACTAGTTAGTTAGTTGCGGAATGATGTATTATAGAACGAGTAAAGAGACTTGCTGGTAACAAGATTGAACTAGGTATTGAGATACCGACGATCGAATCTCAGGCAAGTAACATACCGATGACAAAGGGAACAACATATGTTGTTATGCGGTCTGACCGATACAGATCTTCGTAGAATATGTGGGAGCCAATATGAGCATCCAGGTTCCGCTATTGGTTATTGACCGAAGACATGTCTCGGTCATGTCTACATAGTTCTCGAACCCGTAGGGTCCGCACGCTTAACGTTTTGATGCCGGTTATATTATGAGTTTATGAGTTTTGATGCACCGAAGGTTGTTCGGAGTCCCGGATGTGATCACGAACATGACGAGGAGTCTCGAAATGGTCGAGACATGAAGATTTATATATTGGACGACTATATTCGGACACCGAAATGGTTTCGGGGGTTATCGGATATATACTGGAGTACCTGGGGGTTACCGGAAACCCCCCGGGGGTTATTGGGCCTCATGGGCCCAAAGTGGTGGAAGAGGAGAGGCAACAAGAGGTGGCGCACAACCCCCCTTGCCCCAATCTGAATTGGGAAAGGGAAGGGGGCGCGGCCCCCCTTCTCCTTCCTTCTCTCCACGTCCTCCTCCCCCCTTCTGCTAGTTGGAATAGGAAAGGGGGGAAAAACCTACTTGGAGTAGGATTGCCCCCCCTTGGGCGTGCCTCCTCCTCTTGGCCGGCCCCCTCCTCCTCCACTCCTTTATATACGTGGCTAGGGGGCACCCCATAGACACAACAATTGATCTCTTGATGTCTTAGCCGTGTGCGGTGCCCCCTTCCACCATAATCCACCTCGATCATATCATAGCGGTGCTTAGGCGAAGCCCTGCGTCGGTAGAACATCATCATCATCACCACGCCGTCGTGCTGACAGAACTCTCCCGTGAAGCTCTACTGGATTGGAGTTCGCGGGACGTCATCGAGCTGAACATGTGCTGAACTCGGAGGTGCCATGCGTTCGGTACTTGGATCGGTCGGATCGTGAAGACGTACGACTACATCAACCGCGTTGTGCTAACGCTTCCGCTTTCGGTCTACGAGGGTACGTAGACAACACTCTCCCCTCTCGTTGCTATGCATCACCATGATCTTGCGTGTGCGTAGGATTTTTTTTGAAATTACTACGTTCCCCAACAGTGGTATCAGAGCCAGGTTTTATGCGTTGATGTCATATGCACTAGTAGAACACAAGTGAGTTGTGGGCGATATAAATCATACTGCTTACCAGCATGTCATACTTTGGTTCGGCGGTATTGTTGGATGAAGCGGCCCGGACCAACATTACGCGTACGCTTACGCGAGTTTGGTTCTACCGACGTGCTTTGCACACAGGTGGCTGGCGGGTGTCAGTTTCTCCAACTTTAGTTGAACCAAGTGTGGCTACGCCCGGCCCTTGCGAAGGTTAAAACAACATCAACTTGACAAACTATCGTTGTGGTTTTGATGCGTAGGTAAGAACGGTTCTTGCTAAGCCCGTAGCAGCCACGTAAAACTTGCAACAACAAAGTAGAGGACGTCTAACTTGTTTTTGCAGGGCATGTTGTGATGTGATATGGTCAAGCCATGATGCTAAATTTTATTGTATGAGATGATCATGTTTTGTAACCGAGTTATCGGCAACTGGCAGGAGCCGTATGGTTGTCGCTTTATTGTATGCAATGCAATTGCCCTGTAATGCTTTAGTTTATCACTAAGCGGTAGCGATAGTCGTGGAAGCATAAGATTGGCGAGACAACAACGATGCTACGATGGAGATCAAGGTGTCGCACCGGTGACGATGGTGATCATGAAGGTGCTTCGGAGATGGAGATCACAAGCACAAGATGATGATGGCCATATCATATCACTTATATTGATTGCATGTGATGTTTATCTTTTATGCATCTTATCTTGCTTTGATTGACGGTAGCATTATAAGATGATCTCTCACTAAATTCCAAGATAAAAGTGTTCTCCCTGAGTATGCACCGTTGCCAAAGTTCGCGTGCCCAGACACCACGTGATGATCGGGTGTGATAAGCTCTACGTCCATCTACAACGGGTGCAAGCCAGTTTTGCACACGCAGAATACTCAGGTTAAACTTGACGAGCCTAGCATATGCAGATATGGCCTCGGAACACTGAGACCGAAAGATCGAGCGTGAATCATATAGTAGATATGATTAACATATTGATGTTCACCATTGAAAGCTACTCCATTTCACGTGATGATCGGTTATGGTTTAGTTGATTTGGATCAGGTGATCACTTAGAAGATTAGAGGGATGTCTTTCTAAGTGGGAGTTCTTAAGTACTATGATTAATTGAACTTAAATTTATCATGAACTTAGTACCTGATAGTATCTTGCTTGTCTATGTTTGATGTAGATAGATGGCCCGTGCTGTTGTTCCATTGAATTTTAATGCGTTCCTTGAGAAAGCAAAGTTGAAAGATGATGGTAGCAATTACACGGACTGGGTCCGTAACTTGAGGATTATCCTCCTTGCTGCACCGAAGAATTATGTCCTGGAAGCACGACTGGGTGCCAGGCCTGCTGCAGGAGCAACACCAGATGTTATGAACATCTGGCAGAGCAAAGCTGATGACTACTCAATAGTTCAGTGTGCCATGCTTTACGGCTTAGAATCGGGACTTCAACGACGTTTTGAATGGCATGGAGCGTATGAGATGTTCCAGGAGTTGAATTTAATATTTCAGGCAAATGCCCGGATTGAGAGATATGAAGTCTCCAATAAGTTCTATAGCTGCAAGATGGAGGAGAATAGTTCTGTCAGTGAACATATACTCAAAATGTCTGGGTATCATAATCACTTGACTCAACTGGGAGTTAATCTTCCTGTTGATAGTGTCATTGACAGAGTTCTTCAATCACTGCCACCAAGCTACAAGAGCTTCGTGATGAACTATAACATGCAAGGGATGGATAAGACGATTCCCGAGCTCTTCACAATGCTAAAGGCTGCGGAGGTAGAAATCAAGAAGGAGCATCAAGTGTTGATGGTCAATAAGACCGCCAGTTTCAAGAAAAAGGGCAAAGGGAAGAAGAAGGGAAACTTCAAGAAGAACAGCAAGCAAGTTGCTGCTCAGGAGAAGAAACCCAAGTATGGACCTAAGCCTGAAACTGAGTGCTTCTACTGCAAGCAGACTGGTCACTGGAAGCGGAACTGCCCCAAGTATTTGGCGGATAAGAAGGATGGCAAGGTGAACAAAGGTATATGTGATATACATTTTATTGATGTGTACCTTACTAGAGCTCGCAGTAGGACCTGAGTATTTGATACTGGTTTTGTTGCTAATATTTGCAACTCGAAATAGGGACTACAGATTAAGTGAACACTGGCCAAGGATGAGGTGACGATGCGCGTGGGAAATGGTTCCAAAGTCGATGTGATCGCGGTTGGCACGCTACCTCTACATCTACCTTCGGGATTAGTTTTAGACCTAAATAATTGTTATTTGGTGCCAGCATTGAGCATGAACATTATATATGGATCTTGTTTGATGCGAGACGGTTATTCATTTAAATCAGAGAATAATGGTTGTTCTATTTATATGAGTAATATCTTTTATGGTCATGCACCCTTGAAGAGTGGTCTATTTTTAATAAATCTCGATAGTAGTGATACACATATTCATAATGTTGACGCCAAAAGATGCAGAGTTGATAATGATAGTGCAACTTATTTGTGGCACTGCCGTTTAGGTCATATTGGTGTAAAGCGCATGAAGAAACTCCATACTGATGGACTTTTGGAACCACTTGATTATGAATCACTTGGTACTTGCGAACCATGCCTCATGGGCAAGATGACTAAAACGCCGTTCTCCGGTACTATGGAGAGAGCAACAGATTTGTTGGAAATCATACATACAGATGTATGTGGTCCGATGAATGTTGAGGCTCATGGCGGATATCGTTATTTTATCACCTTCACAGATGATTTAAGCAGATATGGATATATCTACTTCATGAAACATAAGTCTGAAACATTAGAAAAGTTCAAAGAATTTCATAGTGAAGTTGAAAATCATCGTAACAAGAAAATAAAGTGTCTACGATCTGATCATGGAGGAGAATATTTGAGTTACGAGTTTGGTCTACATTTGAAACAAAGCGGAATAGTTTCGCAACTCACGCCACCCGGAACACCACAGCGGAATGGTGTGTCCGAACATCGTAACCGTACTTTACTAGATATGGTGCGATCTATGATGTCTCTTACTGATTTACTGCTATCGTTTCTGGGTTATGCTTTAGAGACGGCCGCATTCACGTTAAATAGGGCACCATCGAAATCCGTTGAGACGACGCCTTATGAACTGTGGTTTGGCAAGAAACCAAAGTTGTCGTTTCTTAAAGTTTGGGGCTATGATGCTTATGTGAAAAATCTTCAACCTGATAAGCTCGAACCCAAATCGGAGAAATGTGTCTTCATAGGATACCCAAAGGAGACTGTTGGGTACACCTTCTATCACAGATCTGAAGGCAAGACATTCGTTGCTAAGAATGGATCCTTTCTAGAGAAGGAGTTTCTCTCGAAAGAAGTGAGTGGGAGGAAAGTAGAACTTGATGAGGTAACCATACCTGCTCCCTTATTGGAAAGTAACTCATCACAGAAACCGGTTCCTATGACGACTATACCAATTAGTGAGGAAGTTAATGATGATGATCATGAAACTTCAGATCAAGTTATTACTAAACCTCGTAGATCAACTAGAGTAAGATCCGCGCCAGAGTGGTACGGTAATCCTGTTCTGGAAGTCATGCTACTGGATCATGATGAACCTACGAACTATGAAGAAGCGATGGTGAGCCCATATTCCGCAAAATGGCTTGAAGCCATGAAATCTGAGATGGGATCCATGTATGAGAACAAAGTGTGGACTTTGGTTGAGTTGCCCAATGATCGGCAAGCAATTGAGAATAAATGCATCTTCAAGAAGAAGACTGACGCTGACGGTAATGTTACTGTCTACAAAGCTCGACTTGTTGCGAAAGGGTTTCGACAAGTTCAAGGGATTGACTACGATGAGACCTTCTCACCCGTAGCGATGCTTAAGTCTATCCGAATCATGTTAGCAATTGCCGCATTTTATGATTATGAAATTTGGCAAATGGATGTCAAAACTGCATTCCTGAATGGATTTCTGGAAGAAGATTTGTATGTGATACAACCGGAAGGTTTTGTCGATCCAAAGGGAACTAACAAAGTGTGCAAGCTCCAGCGATCCATTTATGGACTGGTGCAAGCCTCTCGGAGTTGGAATAAACGCTTTGATAGTGTGATCAAAGCATTTGGTTTTGTACAGGCTTTAGGAGAAGCCTGTATTTACAGGAAAGTGAGTGGGAGCTCTGTAGCATTTCTGATATTATATGTGGATGACATATTGTTGATTGGAAATGATATAGAATTTTTGGATAGCATAAAGGGATACTTGAATAAGAGTTTTTCAATGAAAGACCTCGGTGAAGCTGCTTATATATTGGGCATTAAGATCTATAGAGATAGATCAAGACGCTTAATTGGACTTTCACAAACACATAACTTGACAAAGTTTTGAAGAAGTTCAAAATGGATCAAGCAAAGAAAGGGTTCTTGCCTGTGTTACAAGGTGTGAAGTTGAGTAAGACTCAATGCCCGACCACTGCAGAAGATAGAGAGAAAATGAAAGATGTTCCCTATGCTTCAGCCATAGGCTCTATCATGTATGCAATGCTGTGTACCAGACCTGATGTGTGCCTTGCTATAAGTTTAGCAGGGAGGTACCAAAGTAATCCAGGAGTGGATCACTGGACAGCGGTCAAGAACATCCCGAAATACCTGAAAAGGACTAAGGCTATGTTTCTCGTTTATGGAGGTGACAAAGAGCTCATCATAAATGGTTACGTTGATGCAAGCTCTGACACTGATCTGGACGATTCTAAATCGCAAACCGGATACGTGTTTACATTGAACGGTGGAGCTGTTAGTTGGTGCAGTTCTAAACAAAGCGTTGTGGCGGGATCTACGTGTGAAGCAGAATATATAGCTGCTTTAGAAGCAGCAAATGAAGGAGTCTGGATGAAGGAGTTCATATCCGATCTAGGTGTCGTACCTAGTGCATTGGGTCCAATGAAAATCTTTGTGACAATACTGGAGCAATTGCCTTAGCGAAGGAATCCAGATTTCACAAGAGAACCAAGCACATCAAGTGACACTTCAATTCCATCCGGGATTAAGTCCAGGTGGGAGACATAGAAATTTGCAAGATACATACGGATCTAAATGTTGCAGACCCATTGACTAAGCCTCTTCCACGAGCAAAACATGATCACCACCAAGGCTCCATGGGTGTTAGGATCATCACAGTGTAATCTAGATTATTGACTCTAGTGCAAGTGGGAGACTGAAGGAAATATGCCCTAGAGGCAATAATAAAGTTATTATTTATTTCCTTATATCATGATAAATGTTTATTATTCATGCTAGAATTGTATTAACCGGAAACATAATACATGTGTGAATACATAGACAAACAGAGTGTCACTAGTATGCCTCTACTTGACTAGCTCTTTGATCGGAGATGGTTATGTTTCCTAACCATAGACATGAGTTGTCATTTGATTAACGGGATCACATCATTAGGAGAATGATGTGATTGACTTGACCCATTCCGTTAGATTAGCACTTGATCATTTAGTTTGTTGCTATTGCTTTCTTCATAACTTATACATGTTCCTATGACTATGAGATTATGCAACTCCCATATACCGGAGGAACACTTTGTGTGCTACCAAACGTCACAACATAACTGGGTGATTATAAAGGTGCTCTAGAGGTGTCTCCAAAGGTACTTGTTGGGTTGGCGTATTTCGATATTAGGATTTGTCACTCCGATTGTCGGAGAGGTATCTCTAGGCCCTCTCGATAATGCACATCACTTAAGCCTTGCAAGTATTGCAACTAATGAGTTAGTTGTGGAATGATGTATTACGGAACGAGTAAAGAGACTTGCCGGTAACGAGATTGAACTAGGTATTGAGATACCGACAATCGAATCTCGGGCAAGTAACATACCAATGACAAAGGGAACAACGTATGTTGTTATGCGGTCTGACCGATAAAGATCTTCGTAGAATATGTGGGAGCCAATATGAGCATCCAGGTTCCGCTATTGGTTATTGACCGGTGACATGTCTCAGTCATGTCTACATAGTTCTCGAACCCGTAGGGTCAGCACACTTAACGTTTCGATGCCGGTTATATTATGAGTTTATGAGTTTTGATGTACCGAAGGTTGTTAGGTGTCCCGGATGTGATCACGGACATGACGAGGAGTCTCGAAATGGTCGAGACATGAAGATTGATATATTGGACGACTATGTTCAGACACCGTAATGGTTTTGGGGGTTATCGGATATATATCGGAGTACCGGGGGGTTACCGGAACCCCCCCGGGGGTTATTGGGCCTCATGGGCCCAAAGTGCTGGAAGAGGAGAGGCAGCAGGAGGTGGCGCGCAGCCCCCCTTGCCCCAATCCGAATTGGAAAAGGGAAGGGGGCGCGGCCCCCCTTCTCCTTCCTTCTCTCCACCTCCTCCTTCCCCCTTCTCCTAGTTGGAATAGGAAAGGGGGGCAAAACCTACTTGGAGTAGGATTTCCCCCCCTTGGGCGCGCCTCCTCCTCTTGGCAGGCCCCTCGTCCTTCACTCCTTTATATACGTGGCTAGGGGCACCCCATAGACACAACAATTGATCTCTTGATCTCTTAGCCGTGTGCGGTGCCCCCTTCCACCATAATCCACCTCAATCATATCGTAGCGGTGCTTAGGCGAAGCCCTGCGTTAGTAGAACATCATCATCGTCACCACACCGTCGTGCTGACGGAACTCTCCCGTGAAGCTCTACTGGATTGGAGTTCGCGGGACGTCATCGAGCTGAATGTGTGCTGAACTCGGAGGTGCCTAGCGTTCGATACTTGGATCGGTCGGATCGTGAAGACATACGACTACATCAACCGCGTTGTGCTAACGCTTCTGCTTTTGGTCTACGAGGGTACGTAGACAACACTCTCCCCTCTCGTTGCTATGCATCACCATGATCTTGCGTGTGCGTAGGATTTTTTTTAAATTACCACGTTCCCCAACATGTTCAGTACTGGCTGACAACGACATACAGGCCAACTGAAGAAGCCATTAGGGAGGAGTTCTTTCTTGAGATGGCCAGCATTGCACCACCAGGGGGAGAGCCGTGGCTAATCGCAGGAGACTTCAACATGATTTATGAAGCTAGAGACAAAAGCAACTCTAACCTGAACAGGAGGCTTATGGGAAGGTTCAGAAAAGCTTTAGACTTTGTGGGCTTAAAGGAAATCAAATGTCACAACAGAAGATTCATTTGGAGCAACAAAAGAGAGAACCCAACCTTCTGCAGCATCGATAAGTTCTTCTGCAATGTAGATTGGGAGGTTTTGCACAATGGATTCATGCTGAATTCATCATCCACATCCTTCTCGGATCACTGCCCGCTGCTCCTCTCCCCTTGTGCTAGCCCACCAAGACCAGCAAGATTCAAGTTTGAAAACCACTGGTCCAAGTTTCCACACTTCCTAGAAACGGTGATGCATGCATGGAACAAACCAGTCTCACATGACTGTCCTTACATCAGACTGAAGGTGAAACTGCAGAGAACTGCAAAGGATTTAAGGATCTGGAGCAAATCACTATTCATCAAGGCCAAGATGCAGTTCCATATAGCAAATGAAGTCATTTTAAGATTAGACATCGCCCAAGAGAATAGGCAGCTCACCCAGGAAGAATTTGCATTAAGGAAAATGCTCAAAACCAGAGTGCTCGGCCTTGCGGCAATTGAGAGAGCTAGAAGAAGACATGCCTCCCGGGTGCTATGGATTAGGGCCGGAGATGCCAGCACAAAATTCTTCCACGCAAAGTGCAACAACAGAAGGAGAAAAAACTATATACACTCTCTGCAAACTGAAGGAGGGGAGGTTTTAACCTAGCACCAGGAGAAGGCCCAAGAGATTTTCAGACATTTTTCAAATCAGTTGGGCACAAGGAAAAACCGGCCTCTCACAATCAACTGGGATCAGCTTCAGTTACCTATTGTGACAGATGTGGTCTTAGATAACCCGTTCTCAGAGGGGGAGGTTTGGCCAGCGATTATGAGCTCTCCGGCAGAAAAAGCCTGAGGCCCCGACGGATACACCGGCCAGTTCTTCCGTTCGTGCTGGAGCATCATCAAAGACAACATCATGGCTGCCTTCTCCAAATTCTACCAGGTGATCAACACAAATTTTTCTGAGTTGAACAAGGCCTTCATCACGCTGCTACCTAAAAAAGAAGGTGCACGGGAAGTGAAGCATTTCAGACCTATCAGTTTGATGGGCTCGGTGGCGAAGCTGATTGCCAAAGTCCTATCTATGCGGCTGGCTGCGGTCATTCCTCAGATCATATACCCTGCGCAATCGGCTTTCCAAAAAGGAAAATGTATTCACGACAGTTATCTATACATCCAAGGATGCGTAAAATCTCTTCACAGAAGAAACAAGCCTGCTCCGCTCTTCAAATTAGACATAGAAAAAGCATTCGACTCCATTTCTTGGGATTATCTTCTAGAACTGCTTCAACATCTAGGCTTCCCTGCAAGATGGAGAAATTGGATCTCCATTCTCCTCTCCATGGTGACATCCTCCTGTTTGTTAAATGGTGATGCAGGGCAGGCCATTTGCCACTTGCAGGGCCTGAGGCAAGGCGATCCACTCTCCCCTTTGCTATTCATCATCGCCATCGACCCCCTCTACCGCCTCCTCGACGCTGCTGTAAATCTTGGCATCTTCTCTCCTTTGCCAGGAAGAGGTGCCAGCATGAGGATTAGCCTCTATGCTGACGACGATGTGATCTTCGCCAACCCGATCAGAGAGGAGGTCGACTCGCTGCTACATCCGCTCAATCTTTTCGGGGACGCCTCCGGTCTTCGCCTAAACCAAAGTAAATCCTCGGTGGCCCTGATTAGGTGCAACAGTATAGACATCGCCGACATGCTGCATAGTTTCGGCGGCTCCATAGTGGGATTCCCAATGACTTACCTAGGCCTCCCGGTTTCCATTAGTAGAATTTGTTTAGTGCACGTTCAATTCCTCCTCGATAGAATTAGGGCTTGCCTCGCGGGATGGAAGGGTAGGCTTATGAATCTTGCTGGTCGTAGAATCCTCGTCCGTAGCCTGCTGTCAGCGCTACCAACTGAAGGATATATGCCCTAGAGGCAATACTAAAGTTATTATTTATTTCCTTATTTCATGATAAATGTTTATTATTCATGCTAGAATTGTATTAACCAGAAACATAATACATGTGTGAATACATAGACAAACAGAGTGTCACTAGTATGCCTCTACTTGACTAGCTCGTTGAATCAAAGATGGTTAAGTTTCCTAGCCATAGACATGAGTTGTCATTTGATTAACGGGGTCACATCATTAGAGAATGATGTGATTGACTTCACCCATTCTGTTATCATAGCACTTGATCATTTAATTTATTGCTATTGCTTTCTTCATGACTTATACATGTTCCTATGACTATGAGATTATGCAACTCCCGTTTACCGGAGGAACACTTTGTGTGCTACCAAACATCACAACATAACTGGGTGATTATAAAGGTGCTCTACAGGTGTCTCCAAAGGTACATGTTGGGTTGGCGTATTTCGAGATTGTCAGAGAGGTATCTCTGGGCCCTCTCGGTAATACACATCACTTAAGCCTTGCAAGCAATGCAACTAATAAGTTAGTTGCAAGATGATGTATTATGGAACGAGTAAAGAGACTTGCTGGTAACGAGATTGAACTAGGTATTGAGATACCGACGATCGAATCTCGGGCAAGTAACATATCGATGACAAAGGGAACAACGTATGTTGTTATGCAGTCTGACCGATAAAGATATTCGTAGAATATGTAGGAGCCAATATGAGCATCCAGGTTCCGCTATTGGTTATTGACCGGAGACGTGTCTCGGTCATGTCTACATTGTTCTCGAACCCGTAGGGTCCGCACGCTTAACGTTACGATGACAGTTTCATTATGAATTTATATATTTTGATGTACCGAAGGTTGTTCGGAGTCCCGGATATGATCACGGACATGAAGGGGAGTCTCGAAATGGTCGAGACATAAATATCGATATATTGGATGGCTATATTTTTTTTGAGTAACTACTGCAAGGCACAACCTCACAGTCTTTTATTCCAAATGGAGCAATAGTCTAGTACAAGTTAACTATATACAAAAAGAAACAAAAGAGAGCCAAGGGAGGCAAACTTACCTAAACCTACCTATAATGGACAGCTACATTCGGACACCGAAAGTGTTTCGGGTGATTTCAGAGAAAACCGGAGTGCCAGAAGGGTTACCGGAACCCCCCGGGGAAGTATTGGGCCTTAGTGGTCCTGAGGGGAGAGAGAGGGTAGCAGCCCAGGAGGTGGCGCGCCCCCTCCCATGGGGAGTCCAAATTGGACTAGGGGAGGGGGGTGCGACCCCTCTTTCCCTCTCCTTGATCTCCCTCTCTTTCCTTCCCCCTTCTCTCTTCCTAGTTGGACTAGGAAAGGGGAGTCCTACTCCTACTAGGAGGAGGACTCCCCCTCCTTGGCGCGCCCCAAGGGCCGGCCGGCCTCTCCCCCTTGCTCCTTTATATACAAGGGCAGGGGGCACCTCTAGACACACAAGTTGATCTTCGTGATCGTTCTCTTAGCCGTGTGCGGTGCCCCCCTCCACCATACTCCTCGATAATATTGTAGCGGTGCTTAGGCGAAGCCCTGCGACGGTAGAACATCAAGATCGTCACCATGCCGTCGTGCTGACGGAACTCTTCCCCGACACTTTGCTGGATCGGAGTCCGGGGATCGTCATCGAGCTGAACGTGTGCAAAAACTCGGAGGTGCCGTAGTTTTGGTGGTTGATCGGTCGGGCCATGAAGACGTACGACTACATCAACCGCGTTGTTATAACGCTTCCGCTTCCGGTCTATGAGGGTACGTAGACAACACTCTCCCCTCTTGTTGCTGTGCATCACCATGATCTTGCGTGTGCATAGGATTTTTTTTGAAATTACTACGTTCCCCAACAGTGGCATCCGAGCCTAGGTTTTATGTGTTGATGTTATATGCATGAGTAGAACACAAGTGAGTTGTGGGAGATATAAGTCATACTGCTTACCAGCATGCCATACTTTGGTTCGGCGGTATTGTTGGATGAAGCGGCCCGGACCGACATTGCGTGTATGCTTACGCGAGACTGGTTCTACCGACGTGCTTTGCACACAGGTGGCTAGCGGGTGTCAGTTTCTCCAACTTTAGTTGAACCGAGTGTGGCTACGCCCGGTCCTTGTGAAGGTTAAAACATCACCAACTTGAGAAACTATTGTTGTGGTTTTGATGCGTAGGTAAGAACGGTTCTTGCTCAGCCCGTAGCAGCCACGTAAAACTTGCAACAACAAAGTAGAGAACGTCTAACTTGTTTTTGCAGGGCATGTTGTGATGTGATATGGTCAAGGCATGATGCTAAATTTTATTGTATGAGATGATCATGTTTTGTAACCAAGTTATCGGCAACTGGCAGGAGCCATATGGTTGTCGCTTTATTGTATGCAATGCAATCGCCCTGTAATGCTTTACTTTATCACTAAGCGGTAGCGATAGTCGTAGAAGAATAAGATTGGCGAGACGACAACGATGCTACGATGGAGATCAATGTGTCGCGCCGGTGACGATGGTGATCATGACGATGCTTCAGAGATGGAGATCACAAGCACAAGATGATGATGGCCATATCATATCACTTATATTGATTGCATGTGATGTTTATCTTTTATGCATCTTATCTTGCTTTGATTGACGGTAGCATTATAAGATGATCTCTCACTAAATTTCAAGATAAAAGTGTTCTCCCTGAGTATGCACCATTGCCAAAGTTCGTCGTGCCCAGACACCACGTGATGATCGGGTGTGATAAGCTCTACGTCCATCTACAACGGGTGCAAGCCAGTTTTTGCACACGCAGAATACTCAGGTTAAACTTGACAAGCCTAGCATATGCAGATATGGCCTCGGAACACTAAGACCGAAAGGTCGAGCGTGAATCATATAGTAGATATGATCAACATATTGATGTTCACCATTGAAAGCTACTCCATTTCACGTGATGATCGGTTATGGTTTAGTTGATTTGGATCACGTGATCACTTAGAAGATTAGAGGGATGTCTTTCTAAGTGGGAGTTCTTAAGTAATATGATTAATTGAACTTATATTTATCATGAACTTAGTCCTGGTAGTATTAGCATATCTATGCTGTAGATCAATAGCTCGCGTTTAGCTCCCCTGTTTTATTTTTGATATGTTCCTAGAGAAAACTAAGTTGAAAGGTGTTAGTAGCAATGATGTGGACTGGGTCCCTGATCTGAGGTTTATCCTCATTGCTGCACAGAACAATTATGTCCTTGATGCACCGCTAGGTGACTGACCTATTGCAGGAGCAGATGCAGACGTTATGAATGTTTGGCTAGCTCAATATGATGACTACTTGATAGTTTAGTGCACCATGCTTAACAGCTTAGAATCGGGATTTCAAAGATGTTTTGAACGTCATGGACCATATGAGATGTTCCAGGAGTTGAAGTTAATATTTTAAGTAAATACCCGAGTTGAGAGATATCACTAGTAGAAAAAGGGTCAAATGTGAAGCACATTAGTGCCGGTTTGAATTTGAGCCGGCACTAGTGTGACCATTAGTGCCGGTTCCAACGGCTAGGCGGGCGGGTATCATTAGTACCGGTTCGTGGGTAACCTTTAGTACGGGTTCATGCCACGAACCGGTACTAATGAGGCTGTGTCAGGCTATGGTCAGTCTGGGGCCCCCACGAAGACCTTTAGTACCGGTTCATGCCATGAACCGGTACTAGAGTTTCTTTGTAAGCTGATTTTTAGTCCCACCTTGCCAAGAGAGAGGCAGTATGAGCGGTTTATAAGCCGTGAGTGCACAGACAATGACGAAGAGTTGCAATGCTCACCTATATGTTGATTAGCTTCAAGCCTTGCGGAATAGCATAGATTGCACTGAGCTATGTGCAGTGCAGTCTACACTATTCTGAATGGCTTGAAGCAAATTAACCAGCATTGCACCTCTTTTTTATTTTTAATAACTTATTTGAACTCCAGACTTCTTTTGTGTTCAGTATGCAGCATTCAAAGCGATGTCATCAATTTCCAACATGTTCTGACATCATTTGTTATTTTTCGGTCATTTACCTAATTGTTTAGAGAGCTAAATGACCGTGAAATTGAAAATCACTACAAAATGAATCCTGAAAATGTTGAAACTTGGCATGGTATCATCATATCACCCGCATAGCATGCGCGAAAGAGTAGAGAGGGTCACGGCAAAAACTGGACGCACTTCGTGTACAAACTGGACAAACTCTTTCAGAGTATCAGGGTTTCGGACGAAAACTCATCTGTTAAATGGCCACTTCAATATTTTTCAAACTTATTTGAACTCCGGACTTCTTTTGTGTTCAGTATGCAGCATTCAAAGTGACGTCATCAATTTCCAACATGTTCTGACATCA
>NC_041388.1:513802293-513804211 GCF_002162155.2 Triticum dicoccoides
GGAGGAGAACTCATCTGTTACACGACCACTTCAATGTTTTTTAAACTTATTTGAACTCCGGACTTCTTTTGTGTTCAGTATGCAGCATTCAAAGTGACGTCATCAATTTCCAACATGTTCTGACATCATTTGTTGTTTTTTGGTCATTTACCTAATTGCTTAGAGAGCTAAATGACCGTGAAATTGAAAATCACTACAAAATGAATCCTGAAAATGTTGAAACTTGGCATGGTATCATCATATCGCCCGCATAGCATGTGCGAAAGAGTAGAGAGGGTCACGACAAAAACTGGACGCACTTCGTGTACAAACTGGACAAACTCTTTCGGAGTATCAGGGTTTCAGATGAGAACTCATCTATCACATGGCCACTTCAATGTTTTTTAAACTTATTTGAACTCCAGACTTCTTTTGTGTTCAGTATGCAGCATTCAAAGCGACGTCATCAATTTCCAACATGTTCTGACATCATTTGTTGTTTTTCGGTCATTTACCTAATTGTTTAGAGAGCTAAATGACCGTGAAATTGAAAATCACTACAAAATGAATCCTGAAAATGTTGAAACTTGGCATGGTATCATCGTATCACCTGCAAAGCATGCGCGAAAGAGTAGAGAGGTTCACGGCAAAAACTGGACGCACTTCGTGTACAAACTGGACAAACTCTTTCAGAGTATCAGGGTTTCGGACGAGAACTCATCTGTTACACGGGCACTTCAATGTTTTTTAAACTTATTTGAACTCCGGACTTCTTTTGTGTTCAGTATGCAGCATTCAAAGCAACACCATCAATTTCCAACATGTTCTGACATCATTTGTTGTTTTTCGGTCATTTACCTAATTGTTTAGAGAGCTAAATGACCGTGAAATTGAAAATCACTACAAAATGAATCCTGAAAATGTTGAAACTTGGCATCGTATCATCATATCACCCGCATAGCATGGCAAAAGAGTAGAGAGGGTCACGGCAAAAACTGGACGCACTTCGTGTACAAACTATACAAACTCTTTCAGAGTATCAGGGTTTCGGACAAGAACTCATCTGTTACACGGCCACTTCATGTTTTTTAAACTTATTTGAATTCCGGACTTCTTTTGTGTTCAGTATGCAGCATTCAAAGTGACGTCATCAATTTCCAACATGTTCTGACATCATTTGTTGTTTTCGGTCATTTACCTAATTGTTTAGAGAGCTAAATGACCGTGAAATTGAAAATCACTACAAAATGAATCCTGAAAATGTTGAAACTTGGCATGGTATCATCATATCACCCGCATAGCATGAGCGAAAGAGTAGAGAGGGTCATGGCAAAAACTGGACGCACTTCGTGTACAAACTGGACAAACTCTTTCGGAGTATCAGAGTTTCGGACGAGAACTCATCTGTTACACGGCCACTTCAATGTTTTTTAAACTTATTTGAACTCCGGACTTCTTTTGTGTTCAGTATGCTGCATTCAAAGCGACGTCATCAATTTCCAACATGCTCTGACAACATTTGTTGTTTTTCGGTCATTTGCCTAATTGTTTAGAGAGCTAAATGACCGTGAAATTGAAAATGACTACAAAATGAATCCTGAAAATGTTGAAAGTTGGCATCGTATCATCATATCACCCGCATAGCGTGCGCAAAAGAGTAGAGAGGGTCACGGCAAAAACTGGACGCACTTCGTGTACAAACTGGACATACTCTTTGGGAGTATCAGGGTTTCGGAGGAGAACTCATCTGTTACACGGCCACTTCAATGTTTTTTAAACTTATTTGAACTCCGGACTTCTTTTGTGTTCAGTATGCAGCATTCAAAGCGACGTCATCAATTTCCAACATGTTCTGACATCATTTGTTGTTTTTCGGTCATTTACCTAATTGTTTAGAGAGCTAAATGACCGTGAAATTGAAAATCACTACAAAATGAAT
>NC_041388.1:513804513-513805725 GCF_002162155.2 Triticum dicoccoides
TAGAGAGCTAAATGACCGTGAAATTGAAAATCACTACAAAATGCATCCTGAAAATGTTGAAACTTGGCATGGTATCATCATATCACCCGCATAGCATGTGCGAAAGAGTAGAGAGGGTCACGGAAAAAACTGGACGCACTTCGTGTACAAACTGGACAAACTCTTTCGGAGTATCAGGGTTTCGGACGAGAACTCATCTGTCACAGGGCCACTTCAATGTTTTTTAAACTTATTTGAACTCCGGACTTCTTTCGTGTTCAGTATGCAGCATTCAAAGCGACGTCATCAATTTCCAACATGTTCTGACATCATTTGTTGTTTTTCGGTCATTTACCTAATTGTTTAGAGAGCTAAATGACCGTGAAATTAAAAATCACTACAAAATGAATCCTGAAAATGTTGAAACTTGGCATGGTATCATCGTATCACCCGCATAGCATGCGCGAAAGAGTAGAGAGGGTCACGGCAAAAACTGGACGCACTTCGTGTACAAACTGGACAAACTCTTTCGGAGTATCAGGGTTTTGGACGAGAACTCATCTGTTACACGGCCACTTCAATGTTTTTTAAACTTATTTGAACTCCAGACTTCTTTTGTGTTCAGTATGCAGCATGCAAAGCGACGTCATCAATTTCCAACATGTTCTGACATCATTTGTTGTTTTTCGGTCATTTCACTAATTGTTTAGAGAGCTAAATGACCGTGAAATTGAAAATCACTACAAAATGAATCCTGAAAATGTTGAAACTTGGCATGGTATCATCATATCACCCGCATAGCATGCTCGAAAGAGTAGAGAGGGTCATGGCAAAAACTGGACGCACTTCGTGTACAAACTGGACAAACTCTTTCAGAGTATCAGGGTTTCGGACGAGAACTCATCTGTTACATGGCCAGTTCAATGTTTTTTAAACTTATTTGAACTCCGGACTTCTTTTGTGTTCAGTATGCAGCATTCAAAGCGACGTCATCAATTTCCAACATGTTCTGACATCATTTGTTGTTTTTCGGTCATTTACCTAATTGTTTAGAGAGCTAAATGACCGTGAAACTGAAAATCACTACAAAATGAATCCTGAAAATGTTGAAACTTGGCATGGTATCATCATATCACCCGCATAGCATGCGCGAAGTTGTAGAGAGGGTCACGGCAAAAACTGGACGCACTTCGTGTACAAACTAGACAAACTCTTTCGGAGTATCAGGGTTTC
>NC_041388.1:513805880-513808072 GCF_002162155.2 Triticum dicoccoides
GACTTCTTTTGTGTTCAGTATGCAGCATTCAAAGCAACGTCATCAATTTCCAACATGTTCTGACATCATTTGTTGTTTTTCGGTCATTTACCTATTTGTTTAGAGAGCTAAATGACCGTGAAATTGAAAATCACTACAAAATGAATCCTGAAAATGTTGAAACTTGGCATGGTATCATCATATCACCCGCATAGCATGCGCGAAAGAGTAGAGAGGGTCACGGCAAAAACTAGATGCACTTCGTGTACAAACTGGACAGACTCTTTCAGAGTATCAGGGTTTCGGACGAGAACTCATCTGTTACACGGCCACTTCAATGTTTTTTAAACTTATTTGAACTCCGGACTTCTTTTGTATTCAGCATGCAGCATTCAAAGCGACGTCATCAATTTCCAACATGTTCTGACATCATTTGTTGTTTTTCGGTCATTTACCTAATTGTTTAGAGAGCTAAATGACCGTGAAATTGAAAATCACCACAAAATGAATCCTGAAAATGTTGAAACTCGGCATGGTATCATCATATCACCCGCATAGCATGCGCGAAAGAGTAGAGAGGGTCACGGCAAAAACTGGACGCACTTCATGTACAAACTGGACAAACTCTTTCGGAGTATCAAGGTTTCGGACGAGAACTCATCTGTTACACTGCCACTTCAATGTTTTTTAAACTTATTTGAACTCCGGACTTCTTTTGTGTTTAGAATGCAGCATTCAAAGCGACGTCATCAATTTCCAACATGTTCTGACATCATTTGTTGTTTTTTGGTCATTTACCTAATTGTTTAGAGAGCTAAATGACCGTGAAATTGAAAATGACTACAAAATGAATCCTGAAAATGTTGAAACTTGGCATCGTATCATCATATCACCCGCATAGCATGCGCGAAAGAGTAGAGAGGGTCACGGCAAAAACTGGACGCACTTCGTGTACAAACTGGACATACTCTTTCGGAGTATCAGGGTTTCGGAGGAGAAATCATCTGTTACACGACCACTTCAATGTTTTTTAAACTTATTTGAACTCCGGACTTCTTTTGTGTTCAGTATGCAGCATTCAAAGTGACGTCATCAATTTCCAACATGTTCTGACATCATTTGTTGTTTTTCGGTCATTTACCTAATTGTTTAGAGAGCTAAATGACCGTGAAATTGAAAATCACTACAAAATGAATCCTGAAAATGTTGAAACTTGGCATGGTATCATTATATCACCTGCATAGCATGCGCGAAAGAGTAGAGAGGGTCACGGCAAAAACTGGATGCACTTCGTGTACAAACTGGACAAACTCTTTCGGAGTATCAGGGTTTCGGACGAGAACTCATCTGTTACACGTCCACTTCAATGTTTTTTAAACTTATTTGAACTCCAGACTTCTTTTGTGTTCAGTATGCAGCATTCGAAGCGACGTCATCAATTTCCAACATGTTCTGACATGATTTGTTGTTTTTCGGTCATTTAACTAATTGTTTAGAGAGCTAAATGACCGTGAAATTGAAAATCACTACAAAATGAATCCTGAAAATGTTGAAACTTGGCATGGTATCATCATATCACCCTCATAGCATGCGCGAAAGAGTAGAGAGGGTCATGGCAAAAACTGGACGCACTTCGTGTACAAACTGGACAAACTCTTTCAGAGTATCAGGGTTTCGGACGAGAACTCATATGTTACACGTCCACTTCAATGTTTTTAAAACTTATTTGAACTCCGGACTTCTTTTGTGTTCGGTATGCAGCATTCAAAGCGACGTCATCAATTTCCAACATGTTCTGACATCATTTGTTGTTTTTTGGTCATTTACCCAATTGTTTAGAGAGATAAATGACCGTGAAATTGAAAATCACTACAAAATGAATCCTGAAAATGCTGAAACTTGGCATGGTATCATCATATCACCCGCATAGCATGCGCGAAAGTGTAGAGAGGGTCACGGCAAAAACTGGACGCACTTCGTGTACAAACTGGACAAACTCTTTCGGAGTATCAGGGTTTCGGACGAGAACTCATCTGTTACACGGCCACTTCAATGTTTTTTAAACTTATTTGAACTCCGGACTTCTTTTGTGTTCAGTATGCAGCATTCAAAGCGACGTCATCAATTTCCAACATGTTCTGACATCATTTGTTGTTTTTCGGTCATTTACCTAATTGTTTAGAGAGCTAAATGACCGTGAAATTGAAAATCAC
>NC_041388.1:513808082-513811712 GCF_002162155.2 Triticum dicoccoides
AGGGTTTCGGACGAGAACTCATCTGTTACACGGCCACTTCAATGTTTTCTAAACTTATTTGAACTCCGGACTTCTTTTGTGTTCAGTATGCAGCATTCAAAGCGACGTCATCAATTTCCAACATGTTCTGACATCATTTGTTGTTTTTCGGTCATTTACCTATTTGTTTAGAGAGCTAAATGACCGTGAAATTGAAAATCACTACAAAATGAATCCTGAAAATGTTGAAACTTGGCATGGTATCATCATATCACCTGCATAGCATGCGCGAAAGAGTAGAGAGGGTCACGGAAAAAACTGGACGCACTTCATGTACAAACTGGACAAACTCTTTCGGAGTATCAGGGTTTCAGACGAGAACTCATCTGTTACACGGCCACTTCAATGTTTTTTAGACTTATTTGAACTCCGGACATCTTTTGTGTTAAGTATGCAGAATTTAAAGTGACGTCATCAATTTCCAACATGTTCTGACATCATTTGTTGTTTTTGGGTCATTTACCTAATTGTTTAGAGAGCTAAATGACCATGAAATTGAAAATCACTACAAAATGAATCCTAAAAATGTTGAAACTTGGCATGGTATCATCATATCACCTGCATAGCATGCGCGAAAGAGTAGAGAGGGTCATGGCAAAAACTAGACGCACTTCGTGTACAAACTAGACAGACTCTTTCAGAGTATCAGGGTTTCGGACGAGAACTCATCTGTTACACGACCACTTCAATGTTTTTTAAACTTATTTGAACTCCGGACTTCTTTTGTGTTCTGTATGCAGCATTCAAAGCGACGTCATCAATTTCCAACATGTTCTGACATCATTTGTTGTTTTTCGGTCATTTACCTAATTGTTTAGAGAGCTAAATGACCGTGAAATTGAAAATCACCACAAAATGAATCCTGAAAATGTTGAAACTCGGCATGGTATCATCATATCACCCGCATAGCATGCGCGAAAGAGTAGAGAGGGTCACGGCAAAAACTCGACGCACTTCGTGTACAAACTGGGCAAACTCTTTCGGAGTATCAGGGTTTCGGACGAGAACTCATCTGTCACACGGCCACTTCAATGTTTTTTAAACTTATTTGAACTCCGGACTTCTTTTGTGTTCAGTATGCAGCATTCAAAGCGACGTCATCAATTTTCAACATGTTCTGACATCATTTGTTGTTGTTTGGTCATTTACCTAATTGTTTAGAGAGCTAAATGACCGTGAAATTGAAAATCACTACAAAATGAATCCTGAAAATGTTGAAACTTGGCATTGTATCATCATATCACCCGCATAGCATGCGCGAAAGAGTAGAGAGGGTCACGGCAAAAACTGGATGCACTTCGTGTACAAACTGGACATACTCTTTCGGAGTATCAGGGTTTCGGAGGAGACCTCATCTGTTACACGACCACTTCAATGTTTTTTAAACTTATTTGAACTCCGGACTTCTTTTGTGTTCAGTATGCAACATTCAAAGCGACGTCATCAATTTCCAACATGTTCTGACATCATTTGTTGTTTTCGGTCATTTACCTAATTGTTTAGAGAGCTAAATGACTGTGTAATTGAAAATCACTACAAAATGAATCCTGAAAATGTTGAAACTTGGCATGGTATCATCATATCACCCGCATAGCATGCGCGAAAGAGTAGAGAGGGTCACAGCAAAAACTGGACGCACTTCATGTACAAACTGGACAAACTCTTTCGGAGTATCAGGGTTTCGGACGAGAACTCATCTGTTACACGGCCACTTCAATGTTTTTTAAACTTATTTGAACTCTGGACTTCTTTTGTGTTAAGTATGCAACATTTAAAGTGACATCATCAATTTCTAACATGTTCTGACATCATTTGTTGTTTTTCGGTCATTTACCTAATTGTTTAGAGAGCTAAATGACCATGAAATTGAAAATCACTACAAAATGAACCCTGAAAATGTTGAAACTTGGCATGGTATCATCATATCACCCGCATAGCATGCGCGAAAGAGTAGAGAGGGTCATGCCAAAAACTGGACGCACTTCGTGTACAAACTAGACAAACTATTTCAGAGTATCAGGGTTTCGGACGAGAACTCATCTGTTACAAGGCCACTTCAATGTTTTTTAAACTTATTTGAACTCCGGACTTCTTTTGTGTTCAGTATGCAGCATTCAAAGCGACGTCATCAATTTCCAACATGTTCTGACATCATTTGTCGTTTTTCGGTCATTTACCTATTTGTTTAGAGAGCTAAATGACCGTGAAATTGAAAATCACTACAAAATGAATCCTGAAAATGTTGAAACTTGGCATGGTATCATCATATCACCCGCATAGCATGCGCGAAAGAGTAGAGAGGGTCACGGCAAAAACTAGACGCACTTCGTGTACAAGCTGGACAGACTCTTTCAGAGTATTAGGGTTTCGGACGAGAACTCATCTGTTACACGGGCACTTCAATGTTTTTTATACTTATTTGAACTCCGGACTTCTTTTGTGTTCAGCATGCAGCATTCAAAGCGAGTCATCAATTTCCAACATGTTCTGACATCATTTGTTGTTTTTCGGCCATTTACCTAATTGTTTAGAGAGCTAAATGACCGTGAAATTGAAAATCACCACAAAATGAATCCTGAAAATGTTGAAACTCGGCATGGTATCATCATATCACCCACATAGCATGCGCGAAAGAGTAGAGAGGGTCACGGCAAAAACTGGACGCACTTCGTGTACAAACTGGACAAACTCTTTCGGAGTATCAGGGTTTCGGACGAGAACTCATCTGTTACACGTCCACTTCAAAGTTTTTTAAACTTATTTGAACTCCAGACTTCTTTTGTGTTCAGTATGCAGCATTCGAAGCGACGTCATCAATTTCCAACATGTTCTGACATGATTTGTTGTTTTTCGGTCATTTAACTAATTGTTTAGAGAGCTAAATGACCGTGAAATTGAAAATCACTACAAAATGAATCCTGAAAATGTTGAAACTTGGCATGGTATCATCATATCACCCTCATAGCATGCGCGAAAGAGTAGAGAGGGTCATGGCAAAAACTGGACGCACTTCGTGTACAAACTGGACAAACTCTTTCAGAGTATCAGGGTTTCGGACGAGAACTCATATGTTACACGTCCACTTCAATGTTTTTAAAACTTATTTGAACTCCGGACTTCTTTTGTGTTCGGTATGCAGCATTCAAAGCGACGTCATCAATTTCCAACATGTTCTGACATCATTTGTTGTTTTTTGGTCATTTACCCAATTGTTTAGAGAGATAAATGACCGTGAAATTGAAAATCACTACAAAATGAATCCTGAAAATGCTGAAACTTGGCATGGTATCATCATATCACCCGCATAGCATGCGCGAAAGTGTAGAGAGGGTCACGGCAAAAACTGGACGCACTTCGTGTACAAACTGGACAAACTCTTTCGGAGTATCAGGGTTTCGGACGAGAACTCATCTGTTACACGGCCACTTCAATGTTTTTTAAACTTATTTGAACTCCGGACTTCTTTTGTGTTCAGTATGCAGCATTCAAAGCGACGTCATCAATTTCCAACATGTTCTGACATCATTTGTTGTTTTTCGGTCATTTACCTAATTGTTTAGAGAGCTAAATGACCGTGAAATTGAAAATCAC
>NC_041388.1:513812119-513813081 GCF_002162155.2 Triticum dicoccoides
GAAAGAGTAGAGAGGGTCACGGCAAAAACTGGACGCACTTCGTGTACAAACTGGACAAACTCTTTCGGAGTATCAGGGTTTCGGACGAGAACTCATCTGTTACACGGCCACTTCAATGTTTTTTAAACTTATTTGAACTCCGGACTTCTTTTGTGTTCAGTATGCAGCATTCAAAGCGACGTCATCAATTTTCAACATGTTCTGACATCATTTGTTGTTGTTTGGTCATTTACCTAATTGTTTAGAGAGCTAAATGACCGTGAAATTGAAAATCACCACAAAATGAATCCTGAAAATGTTGAAACTTGGCATGGTATCATCATATCACCCGCATAGCATGCGCGAAAGAGTAGAGAGGGTCACGGCAAAAACTAGACGCACTTCGTGTACAAACTAGACAGACTCTTTCAGAGTATCAGGGTTTCGGACGAGAACTCATCTGTTACACGACCACTTCAATGTTTTTTAAACTTATTTGAACTCCGGACTTCTTTTGTGTTCGGTATGCAGCATTCAAAGCGACGTCATCAATTTCCAACATGTTCTGACATCATTTGTTGTTTTTCAGTCATTTACCTAATTGTTTAGAGAGATAAATGACCGTGAAATTGAAAATCACTACAAAATGAATCCTGAAAATGCCGAAACTTGGCATGGTATCATCATATCACCCGCATAGCATGCGCGAAAGTGTAGAGAGGGTCACGGCAAAAACTGGACGCACTTCGTGTACAAACTGGACAAACTCTTTCGGAGTATCAGGGTTTCGGACGAGAACTCATCTGTTACACGGCCACTTCAATGTTTTTTAAACTTATTTGAACTCCGGACTTCTTTTGTGTTCAGTATGCAGCATTCAAAGCGACGTCATCAATTTCCAACATGTTCTGACATCATTTGTTGTTTTTCGGTCATTTACCTAATTGTTTAGAGAGCTAAATGACCGTGAAATTGAAAATCAC
>NC_041388.1:513813660-513815890 GCF_002162155.2 Triticum dicoccoides
TGTACAAACTAGACAAACTCTTTCAGAGTATCAGGGTTTCGGACGAGAACTCATCTGTTACACGACCACTTCAATGTTTTTTAAACTTATTTGAACTCCGGACTTCTTTTGTGTTCTGTATGCAGCATTCAAAGTGACGTCATCAATTTCCAACATGTTCTGACATCATTTGTTGTTTTTCGGTCATTTACCTAATTGTTTAGAGAGCTAAATGACCGTGAAATTGAAAATCACCACAAAATGAATCCTGAAAATGTTGAAACTCGGCATGGTATCATCATATCACCCGCATAGCATGCGCGAAAGAGTAGAGAGGGTCACGGCAAAAACTAGACGCACTTCATGTACAAACTGGACAGACTCTTTCGGAGTATCAGGGTTTCGGACGAGAACTCATCTGTTACACGGCCACTTCAATGTTTTTTAAACTTATTTGAACTCTGGACTTCTTTTGTGTTAAGTATGCAGCATTTAAAGTGACATCATCAATTTCTAACATGTTCTGACATCATTTGTTGTTTTTCGGTCATTTACCTAATTGTTTAGAGAGCTAAATGACCATGAAATTGAAAATCACTACAAAATGAATCCTGAAAATGTTGAAACTTGGCATGGTATCATCATATCACCCGCATAGCATGCGCGAAAGAGTAGAGAGGGTCATGGCAAAAACTGGACGCACTTCGTGTACAAACTAGACAAACTATTTCAGAGTATCAGGGTTTCGGACGAGAACTCATCTGTTACAAGGCCACTTCAATGTTTTTTAAACTTATTTGAACTCCGGACTTCTTTTGTGTTCAGTATGCAGCATTCAAAGCGACGTCATCAATTTCCAACATGTTCTGACATCATTTGTTGTTTTTCGGTCATTTACCTAATTGTTTAGAGAGCTAAATGACCGTGAAATTGAAAATCACTACAAAATGAATCCTGAAAATGTTGGAACTTGGCATGGTATCATCATATCACCCGCATAGCATGCGCGAAAGAGTAGAGAGGGTCACGGCAAAAACTAGACGCACTTCGTGTACAAACTGGACAAACTCTTTCAGAGTATCAGGGTTTCGGACGAGAACTCACTGTTACACGGCCACTTCAATGTTTTTTAAACTTATTTGAACTCCGGACTTCTTTTGTGTTCAGTATGCAGCATTCAAAGCGACATCATCAATTTCCAACATGTTATGACATCAATTGTTGTTTTTCGGTCATTTACCTAATTGTTTAGAGAGCTAAATGATTGTGAAATATAAAATCACTACAAAATGAATCCTGAAAATGTTGAAACTTGGCATTGTATCATCATATCACCCGCATAGCATGCGTGAAAGAGTAGAGAGGGTCACGGCAAAAACTGGACGCACTTCGTGTACAAACTGGACATACTCTTTCGGAGTATCAGGGTTTCGTTGGAGAACTCATCTGTTACACGACCACTTCAATGTTTTTTAAACTTATTTGAACTCCGGACTTCTTTTGTGTTCAGTATGCAGCATTCAAAGCGACGTCATCAATTTCCAACATGTTCTGACATCATTTGTTGTTTTTCGGTCATTTACCTAATTGTTTAGAGAGCTAAATGACCGTGAAATTGAAAATCACTACAAAATGAATCCTGAAAATGTTGAAACTTGGCATGGTATCATCATATCACCCGCATAGCATGCGCGAAAGAGTAGAGAGGGTCACGGAAAAAACTGGACGCACTTCATGTACAAACTGGACAAACTCTTTCGGAGTATCAGGGTTTCAGACGAGAACTCATCTGTTACACGGCCACTTCAATGTTTTTTAGACTTATTTGAACTCCGGACTTCTTTTGTGTTAAGTATGCAGCATTTAAAGTGACGTCATCAATTTCCAACATGTTCTGACATCATTTGTTGTTTTTCGGTCATTTACCTAATTGTTTAGAGAGCTAAATGACCATGAAATTGAAAATCACTACAAAATGAATCCTGAAAATGTTGAAACTTGGCATGGTATCATCATATCACCCGCATAGCATGCGCGAAAGAGTAGAGAGGGTCATGGAAAAAACTGGACGCACTTCGTGTACAAACTAGACAAACTATTTCAGAGTATCAGGGTTTCGGACGTTACTCATCTTTTACACGGCCACTTCAATGTTTTTTAAATTTATTTGAACTCCGGACTTCTTTTGTGATCAGTATGCAGCATTCAAAGCGACGTCATCAATTTCCAACATGTTCTGACATCATTTGTT
>NC_041388.1:513816311-513819756 GCF_002162155.2 Triticum dicoccoides
TACCTAATTGTTTAGAGAGCTAAATGACCGTGAAATTGAAAATCACTACAAAATGAATCCTGAAAATGTTGAAACTTGGCATGGTATCATCATATCACCCGCATAGCATGCGCGAAAGAGTAGAGAGGGTCACGGCAAAAACTAGACGCACTTCGTGTACAAACTGGACAAACTCTTTCAGAGTATCAGGGTTTCGGACGAGAACTCATCTGTTACACGGCCACTTCAATGTTTTTTAAACTTATTTGAACTCCGGACTTCTTTTGTGTTCAGTATGCAGCATTCAAACCGACGTCATCAATTTCCAACATGTTCTGACATCATTTGTTGTTTTTCGCTCATTTACCTAATTGTTTAGAGAGCTAAATGATTGTGAAATTAAAAATCACTACAAAATGAATCCTGAAAATGTTGAAACTTGGCATGGTATCATCATATCACCCGCATAGCATGCACGAAAGAGTAGAGAGGGTCACGGCAAAAACTAGACACACTTCATGTACAAACTGGACAAACTCTTTCAGAGTATCAGGGTTTCGGATGAGAACTCATCTGTTACACGACCACTTCAATGTTTTTTAAACTTATTTGAACTCCGGACTTCTTTTGTGTTCAGTATGCAGCATTCAAAGCAACGTCATCAATTTCCAACATGTTCTGACATCATTTGTTGTTTTTCGGTCATTTACCTAATTGTTTAGAGAGCTAAATGACCGTGAAATTGAAAATCACTACAAAATGAATCCTCAAAATATTGAAACTTGGCATGGTATCATCATATCACCCGCATAGCATGCGCGAAAGAGTAGAGAGGGTCATGGCAAAAACTGGACGAACTTCATGTACAAACTAGACAAACTCTTTCAGAGTATCAGGGTTTCGGACGAGAACTCATCTGTTACACGGCCACTTCAATGTTTTTTAAACTTATTTGAACTCCAGACTTCTTTTGTTTTCAGTATGCAGCATTCAAAGCGACGTCATCAATTTCCAACATGTTCTGACATCATTTGTTGTTTTCGGTCATTTACCTAATTGTTTAGAGAGCTAAATGACCGTGAAATTGAAAATCACTACAAAATGAATCCTGAAAATGTTGAAACTTGGCATGGTATCATCATATCACCGGCATAGCATGCGCGAAAGAGTAGAGAGGGTCATGGCAAAAACTGGACGCACTTCGTGTACAAACTAGACAAACTCTTTCGGAGTGTCAGGGTTTCGGACGAGAACTCATTTGTTACACGGCCACTTCAATGTTTTTTAAACTTATTTGAACTCCGGACTTCTTTTGTGTTCAATATGCAACATTCAAAGCAACGTCATCAATTTCCAACATGTTCTGACATCATTTGTTGTTTTTCGGTCATTTACCTAATTGTTTAGAGAGCTAAATGATCGTGAAATTGAAAATCACTACGAAATGAATCCTGAAAATGTTGAAACTTGGCATCGTATCATAATATCACCCGCATAGCATGCGCGAAAGAGTAGAGAGGGTCACGGAAAAAACTGGACGCACTTCGTGTACAAACTGGACATACTCTTTCGGATTATCAGGGTTTCGGACGAGAACTCATTTGTTACACGACCACTTCAATGTTTTTTAAACTTATTTGAACTCCGGACTTGTTTCGTGTTCAGTATGCAGCATTCAAAGCGACGTCATCAATTTCCAACATGTTCTGACATCATTTGTTGTTTTTCGAACATTTACCTAATTGTTTAGAGAGCTAAATGACCGTGAAATTGAAAATCACTACAAAATGAATCCTGAAAATGTTGAAACTTGGCATGGTATCATCATATCACCCACATAGCATGCGCGAAAGAGTAGAGAGGGTCACGGCAAAAACTGGACGCACTCCGTGTACAAACTAGACAAACTCTTTCGGAGTATCAGGGTTTCGGACGAGAACTCATCTGTTACACGGCCACTTCAATGTTTTTTAAACTTATTTGAACCCCGGACTTCTTTTGTGTTCAGTATGCAGCATTACGAGCGACATCATCAATTTCCAACATGTTATGACATCAATTGTTGTTTTTTGGTCATTTACCTAATTGTTTAGAGAGCTAAATGACCGTGAAATTGAAAATCACTACAAAATGAGTCCTGAAAATGTTGAAACTTGGTATGGTATCGTCATATCTCCCGCATAGCATGCGCGAAAGAGTACAGAGAGTCACGGCACTTCGTGTACAAACTGGACAAACTCTTTCAGAGTATCAGGATTTCGGACGAGAACTCATATGTTACATGGCCACTTCAATGTTTTTTAAACTTATTTGAACTCCGGACTTCTTTTGTGTTCAGTATGCAGCATTCAAAGCGACGTCATCAATTTCCAACATGTTCTGACATCATTTGTTGTTTTTCGGTCATTTACCTAATTGTTTAGAGAGCTATATGACCGTGAAATTGAAAATCATTACAAAATGAATCCTAAAAATGTTGAAACTTGGCATGGTATCATCATATCACCCGCATAGCATGCGCGAAAGAGTAGAGAGGGTCACGGCAAAAACTAGACGCACTTCGTCTACAACCTGGACAAACTCTTTTGGAGTATCAGGGTTTCGGACGAGAACTCATCTGTTACATGGCCACTTCAATATTTTTCAAACTTATTTGAACTCCGGACTTCTTTTGTGTTCAGTATGCAACATTCAAAGTGACGTCATCAATTTCCAACATGTTCTGACATCATTTGTTGCTTTTCGGTCATTTACCTAATTGTTTAGAGAGCTAAATGACCGTGAAATTGAAAATCAGTACAAAATGAATCCTGAAAATGTTGAAACTTGACATGGTATCATCATATCACCCGCATAGCATGCGCGAAAGAGTAGAGAGGGTCACGGCAAAAACTGGACGCACTTCGTGTACAAACTTGACATACTCTTTCGGAGTATCAGGGTTTCGGAGGAGAACTCATCTGTTACACGACCACTTCAACGTTTTTTAAACTTATTTGAACTCCGGACTTCTTTTGTGTTCAGTATGCAGCATTCAAAGCGACGTCATCAATTTCCAACATGTTCTGACATCATTTGTTGTTTTTCGGTCATTTACCTAATTGTTTAGAGAGCTAAATGATCGTGAAATTGAAAATCACTACAAAATGAATCCTGAAAATGTTGAAACTTGGCATGGTATCATCATATCACCCGCATAGCATGCGCGAAAGAGTAGAGAGGGTCACGGCAAAAACTGGACGCACTTCGTGTACAAACTGGACAAACTCTTTCAGAGTATCAGGGTTTTGGACGAGAACTCATCTGTTACACGGCCACTTCAATGTTTTTTAAACTTATTTGAACTCCGGACTTCTTTTGTGTTCAGTATGCAGCATTCAAAGCGACGTCATCAATTTCCAACATGTTCTGACATCATTTGTTGATTTTCGGTCATTTACCTAATTGTTTTAGAGAGCTAAATGAC
>NC_041388.1:513819784-513823866 GCF_002162155.2 Triticum dicoccoides
GAGTATCAGGGTTTTGGACGAGAACTCATCTGTTACACGGCCACTTCAATGTTTTTTAAACTTATTTGAACTCCGGACTTCTTTTGTGTTTAGTATGCAGCATTCAAAGCGACGTCATCAATTTCCAACATGTTCTGACATCATTTGTTGTTTTTCGGTCATTTACCTAATTGTTTAGAGAGCTAAATGATTGTGAAATTGAAAATCACTACAAAATGAATCCTGAAAATGTTGAAACTTGGCATGGTATCATCATATCACCCGCATAGCATGCACGAAAGAGTAGAGAGGGTCATGGCAAAAATAGACGCACTTCATGTACAAACTGGACAAACTCTTTTGGAGTATCAGGGTTTCGGACGAGAACTCATCTGTTACACGACCACTGCAATGTTTTTTAAACTTATTTGAACTCCGGACTTCTTTTGTGTTCAGTATGCAGCATTCAAAGGGACGTCATCAATTTCCAACATGTTCAGACATCATTTGTTGTTTTTTGGTCATTTACCTAATTGTTTAGAGAGCTAAATGACCGTGAAATTGAAAATCACTACAAAATGAATACTGAAAATATTGAAACTTGGCATGGTATCATCATATCACCCGCATAGCATGCGCGAAAGAGTAGAGAGGGTCATGGCAAAAACTGGACGCACTTCGTGTACAAACTAGACAAAATATTTCAGAGTATCAGGGTTTCGGACGAGAACTCATCTGTTACACGGCCACTTCAATGTTTTTTAAACTTATTTGAACTCCGGACTTCTTTTATTTTTAGTATGCAGCATTCAAAGCGACGTCATCAATTTCCAACATGTTCTGACATCATTTGTTGTTTTCGGTCATTTACCTAATTGTTTAGAGAGCTAAATGACCGTGAAATTGAAAATCACTACAAAATGAATCCTGAAAATGTTGAAACTTGGCATGGTATCATCATATCACCTGCATAGCATGTGCGAAAGAGTAGAGAGGGTCACGGCAAAAACTGGACGCACTTCGTGTACAAACTGGACAAACTCTTTCGGAGTATCAGGGTTTCGGACGAGAACTCATTTGTTACACGGCCACTTCAATGTTTTTTAAACTTATTTGAACTCCGGACTTCTTTTGTGTTCAGTATGCAGCATTCAAAGCAACGTCATCAATTTCCAACATGTTCTGACATCATTTGTTGTTTTTCGGTCATTTACCTAATTGTTTAGAGAGCTAAATGATCGTGAAATTGAAAATCACTACGAAATGAATCCTGAAAATGTTGAAACTTGACATCATATCATCATATCACCCGCATAGCATGCGCGAAAGAGTAGAGAGGGTCACGGCAAAAACTGGACGCACTTCGTGTACAAACTGGACATACTCTTTCGGAGTATCAGGGTTTCGGACGAGAACTCATCTGTTAGACGGCCACTTCAATTTTTTTTAAACTTATTTGAACTCCGGACTTGTTTTGTGTTTAGTATGCAGCATTCAAGGCGACGTCATCAATTTCCAACATGTTCTGACATCATTTGTTGTTTTTCGAACATTTACCTAATTGTTTAGAGAGCTAAATGACCGTGAAATTGAAAATCACTACAAAATGAATCCTGAAAATGTTGAAACTTGGCATGGTATCATCATATCACCCGCATAGCATGCGCGAAAGAGTATAGAGGGTCACGGCAAAAACTGGACGCACTTCGTGTACAAACTAGACAAACTCTTTCGGAGTATCAGGGTTTCGGACGAGAACTCATCTGTTACACGGCCACTTCAATGTTTTTTAAACTTATTTGAACTCCGGACTTCTTTTGTGTGCAGTATGCAGCATTCAAAGCGACATCATCAATTTCCAACATGTTATGAAATCATTTGTTGTTTTTTGGTCATTTACCTAATTGTTTAGAGAGCTAAATGACCGTGAAATTGAAAATCACGACAAAATGAGTCCTGAAAATGTTGAAACTTGGCATGGTATCGTCATATCGCCCGCATAGCATGCGCGAAAGAGTACAGAGGGTCACGGCAAAAACTGGACGCACTTCGTGTACAAACTGGACAAACTCTTTCAGAGTATCACGGTTTCGGACGAGAACTCATATGTTACATGGCCACTTCAATGTTTTTTAAACTTATTTGAACTCCGGACTTCTTTTGTGTTCAGTATGCAGCATTCAAAGTGACGTCATCAATTTCCAACATGTTCTGACATCATTTGTTGTTTTTCGGTCATTTACCTAATTGTTTAGAGAGCTATATGACCGTGAAATTGAAAATCATTACAAAATGAATCCTAAAAATGTTGAAACTTGGCATGGTATCATCATATCACCCGCATAGCATGCGCGAAAGAGTAGAGAGGGTCAAGGCAAAAACTGGACGCACTTCGTGTACAAACTGGACAAACTCTTTCAGAGTATCACGGTTTCGGACGAGAACTCATCTGTTACACGGCCACTTCAATGTTTTTTAAACTTATTTGAACTCCGGACTTCTTTTGTGTTTAGTATGCAGCATTCAAAGCGACATCATCAATTTCCAACATGTTCTGACATCATTTGTTGTTTTTCGGTCATTTACCTAATTGTTTAGAGAGCTAAATGATCGTGAATTTGAAAATCACTACAAAATGAATCCTGAAAATGTTGAAACTTGGCATGGTATCATCATATCACCCGCATAGCATGCGCGAAAGAGTAGAGAGGGTCACGGAAAAAACTGGACGCACTTCATGTACAAACTGGACAAACTCTTTCGGAGTATCAGGGTTTCAGACGAGAACTCATCTGTTACACGGCCACTTCAATGTTTTTTAGACTTATTTGAACTCCGGACTTCTTTTGTGTTAAGTATGCAGCATTTAAAGTGACGTCATCAATTTCCAACATGTTCTGACATCATTTGTTGTTTTTCGGTCATTTACCTAATTGTTTAGAGAGCTAAATGACCATGAAATTGCAAATCACTACAAAATGAATCCTGAAAATGTTGAAACTTGGCATGGTATCATCATATCACCTGCATAGCATGCGCGAAAGAGTAGAGAGGGTCACGGCAAAAACTAGACGCACTTCGTGTACAAACTAGACAGACTCTTTCAAAGTATCAGGGTTTCGGACGAGAACTCATCTGTTACACGACCACTTCAATGTTTTTTAAACTTATTTGAACTCCGGACTTCTTTTGTGTTCTGTATGCAGCATTCAAAGCAACGTCATCAATTTCCAACATGTTCTGACATCATTTGTTGTTTTTCGGTCATTTACCTAATTGTTCAGTATGCATCATTCAATTTTCAGAAGAAAATAAATAGAAGAAAAGAAATAATGCAGAAAATAAAAAAACTATACAAAAAAATTACTCAAAAATAAATAGAAGAAAATAAATAATGCAGAAAAGAAAAAACTATACAAAAAATTACTTAAAAATAAATAGAAGAAAATAAATAATGCAGAAAAGAAAAACTATATAAAAAACTACTCAAAAATAAATAGAAGAAAATAAATAATGCAGAAAAGAAAAAACTATATAAAAAATTTGTTGGCGCGCTGCCCAGTGGGCCTGCCAGACCTAGGGTGTGCAAATGCAGACCCAGAAGGGCCAGCAGGCTCACAGGGCAGCGCACCCTAGTTAATTAGGCCCAGAAGCCTGCTATATAGAGAAGCTCGAAGGAGCAGCCGCGGCTGGGTTTATAAACCAGTGTGGCTGCCCTTCGCTCAGCGAGGTGGGACTAAACAATTATGCACCGCCGGTGGCAGCGCACAACCTTTAGTACCGGTTGGTGGCTCCAACCGGTACTAAAGGGGGGGTCTTTAGTACCGGTTCGTGGCACGAACCGGTACTAAAGGGGCCGTTTCCCGTCCCTTGGGTTGGCGAAAATTGGCCTTTAGTACCGGTTGGTGGCTCCAACCGGCACTAAAGACCCCTCCTATATATATGGAACCTACGAAAAAATCAGTTCATCGACCACCAGTAGTTCTTCTCGATCCAAACTTCTTCGCCGCGCGCCCGTCGCCCCATCGCGCCGCCCTCGCCGCCCCCGCCGCCCGTCGCCGTCACCGCCCGACCCGTCGCCCCCGCCGCGCCCGTACGTCGCC
>NC_041388.1:513824622-513847694 GCF_002162155.2 Triticum dicoccoides
ATTAATAGAACAAGTTTATTTTTAGTAAGAAAATTTAGGTATATGAGATTTGATGATCTAATCAAAATATTAGTATATAGAACTACCTACTTTATTTTAGTAAGAAATTAATAGAACTAGTTTATTTTTAGTAAATGCTTAGTTTAATTAATAGAACTACTTTATTTAGTTGAATTAATAGAACTAGTAAGTGTTTAATGTTTCACCTATATATGAACATATATGTTAGATATTAGATGAATTAGTTCAATTAATTAGTTGAACTAGTTAGTTGAATTAGTTTAATTAATTAGGTATATTCTTCGTAAGTTCTTAGTTGAACTAGTTGAATTAACAGAATTAGTTAAATTAATAGAACTAATAAGTGTTTAATGTTTCACCTATGAACATAGGAATGTCGTCTGACGACGAACACGATTTCATTATGTGTGAATACTGCGAAGACCAGCGCGGCCTGTGCGGCCAAAGTTTTCTAGTTGATGATAGACGCTTCAGCATCAAGCTGGATGAGAACTTCGAAGTGGATACAGTAAGTCACAACGACAAGACTTTTTTCGTAATTAAGCATGAGTTATGCTTCATTTTGCTTCAGCTTTTAATTTTAATTTTTCACTATTCTACTAGCGTATCCCCTGCCATGCAAGAATTTTTGTCTTGGATAAGATAGGTTTCAGTTCTAACGAAACTATGGAGGTAAAAAGAGTTTACTTGAAGACCGAGCATGGTTATACCTTCAATGTCAAATTATACAATGCAGACACATATACCTATTTTGAATGCAAAACTTGGCAAGCACTATGCAAGGCTTATGCATTTGAGCCTGATATGGTTATCACCTTTGATATTCGTCCGGAAGATGATATTGAAGGTAATAGAGACATCTGGGTCGATGTGCAGACGCCTCCAGTTGTACCATTATGTTAGTTTCTCAACCATATTTATGTCTTTGATATGAGATTATTTGAACCAGTTGAATAATTAATAGATCTCAATTAATATTGACAGCTTACTTTCAGTCAAGCAAACATGTCTGGCGCTTGGTAGACAAGACCATCCACTGTCTCGGGGCTGAACTAAACTGCGAGGAGACAAGTCATTATGTTTCATGGCTTGAGGATCTTGATGCTGTCAAGACAAATTTCTTTCCTACACTTAGAAATGTTAGTACTCAAAACGTGCGACCAATAGTGTTCGTACTGAACTACGGTCACATATATTTAGGAAAGATGGTAAGATTTCTACTATTTCTTCTCAGTGCATCTTTTACATACATTATTTTTTAAGCTAAACTTCATTGCTAAGTATGTTACTATACGATGTTCTTCAACATGGACTCCCGATGAATGTTGTGCCTGATTGGATCGAGACTAAAGGTACCATGAATATTGTTAGCTTACGGCCAAGATATCCTACAATGCACTTTAGTGCATTCAGGATTTCTAATAGTGAGGAATGCTTAATAGTAAAAGACTGGAGCGAAATTGTGAACGATCACAGAGAAGTACTAGGGGGCAGCAATCAGAAGCGCAACCCACGATTAGGAGACAGGTTCATCTGCATGCTCCAATATGATGAATCAGCAAAGTTATACATGTTCTATGCTATTCTACCTGAGAGAGAGCAGCAGGAGTGATTAATTAGCTAGTTCATGCTCTTAGTACTTGTCCTCTCATGTCCGTGTTCTTCGTCCTGAACTTATTCTCAAACAGTGATTTGCTTTTGTGGTGTTATGAACGCTTATAATATCATTACCATGTTGAACTCGATGATATCTTTGCTATGAAAACCGTTGGTGATGATATATATGATGCAAGAGTTTTTATATTAATTAATATGATGATGATGAACTATTATATCATTTATATCATTTATCATACTACACATCACCATTATATTAGTACCGGTAAAATACCAGCAAACGAAAAAGAATTAAAATGGAAAACACAAAATTAAATGAAAAAGAAATGATAAAACCAAAAAAACCCCAAACATTTTAGTACAGGTTGGTGTTACTAACCGGTACTAAAGGGCTCCCGGCCCCCAGAGCTGGCTTGTGCCACGTGGTTGCCCTTTAGCACCAATTCGTGCTGAACCGATACTAAAGGGGGGGGCCTTTAGTGCCCACACTTTAGTGCCGGTTATGGAACCGGCACTAAAGGGCCTTACGAACCGGTGCTATTGCCCGGTTCTGCACTAGTGTATGAAGTCTCCAACAAGTTCTATAGCTAAAAGATGGAGGAGAATAGCTCAAGCAGTGAGCATGTGCTCAGATTGTCTGGGTACTACAATCACTTGAATCAAGTGGGAGTTAATCTTCCAGATAAAATAGTGATTGACAGAATTCTCCAGTCACCATCACCAAGTTAGTAGAACTTCATGATGAACTATAATATGCAAGGGATAACGGAAACAATTCTCAAGCTCTTCGTGATGCTGAAATCGACGAAGGTAGAAATCAAGAAAAGCATCAAGTGTTGATGGTAAAACTACTAGTTTCAAGTAAAGGGACAAAGGGAAGAAAGGGGAAATTCAAGAAGAACGGCAAACAAGTTGCTGCTCAAGTGAAAAAACCCAAGTCTGGACCTAACCCTGAAACTGAGTGCTTCTACTGCAAAGGGACTGGTCATTGGAAGCGGAACTACCCCAAGTAATTGGCGGATAAGAAGGATGGCAAAGTGAACAAAGGTATATTTGATATACGGATTATTGATGTGTATTTTACTAGTGTTCGTAGCAAGCCCCCGGTATTTGATACTGGTTCAGTTGCTAAGAGTAGTAACTCGAAACGGGAGTTGCAGAATGAACAGAGACTAGTTAAGGGTGAAGTGATGATGTGTGTTGGAAGTGGTTCCAAGATTTGTATGATCATCATCGCACACTCCCTATACTTTCGGGATTAGTGTTGAACCTAAATAAAGTGTTATTTGGTGTTTGCATTGAGCATGAATATGATTTGATCATGTTTATTGCAATACGGTTATTCATTTAAGCAAGAGAATAAATTGTTGTTTCTGTTTACATATATGGTTACACACCCAATGAAAATGGTTCGTTGGATCTCGATCGTAGTGCTACACATATTCATAATATTGAAACCAAAAGATGCAAAGTTAATAATGATAGTGAAACTTATTTGTGGCACTACCGTTTAGGTCATATTGGTGTAAAGCGCATGAAGAAAATCCATGCTGATGGGTTTTTGGAATCACTTGATTATGAATCAGTTGATGCTTGCGAACCATGCCTCATGGGCAAGATGACTAAGACTCCGTTCTCCAGAACAATGGAGCGAGCAACATATTTGTTGGAAATCATACATACTGATGTATGTGGTCCGATGAATATTGAGACTCGCGGCAGGTATCATTATTTTCTGATCTTCACAGATGATTTGAGCAGATATGAGTATATCTACTTGATGAAACACAAGTCTGAAATATTTCAAAAGTTCAAAGAGTTTCAGAGTGAAGTGGAGAATCATCGTAACAAAAATAAAAATTTCTACGATATGATCGCAGAAGTAAAATATTTGAGTTACGAGTTTGGCCTTTAGTTAAAACAATGTGAAATAGTTTCACTACTCACGCCACCTGGAACACCACAGTGTAATGGTGTGTCCGAACGTCGTAACCGTGCTTTATTAGATATGGTGCGATCTATGATGTCTCTTACCGATTACCGCTATCGTTTTGGGATTATGCATTAGAGACAGCTACATTCACGTTAAATAGGGCACCATCTAAATCCGTTGAGACGACGCCGTATGAACTGTGGTTTGGCGAGAAACCTAAGCTGTCGTTTCTTAAAGTTTGGGACTGCAATGCTTATGTGAAAAAGTTTCAACTTGATAAGCTCGAACCCAAATCGGAGAAGTAAATCTTCATAGGATACCCAAAAGAAAATGTTGGGTACACCTTCTATCACAGATCCAAAGGCAAGATATTCATTGCTGAGAATGGATCCTTTCTAGAGAAGAAGTTTCTCTCGAAAGAAGTGAGTGGGAGGAAAATAGAACTTGATGAAGTAACTGTACATGCTCTCTTATTGGAAAGTAGTTCATCACAGAAATCTGTTCCTGTGACTACTACACCAATTAGTGAGGAAGCTAATGATGATGATCATGTAACTTCAGATCAAGTTACTACCGAACCTTGTAGGTAAACCAGAGTGAGATCCGCACCAGAGTGCTACGGTAATCCTATTCTGCAGGTCATGTTACTTGACCATGACGAGCCTACGAACTATGAGGAAGCGAAGAGGCCAGATTCCGCGAAATGGCTTGAGGCCATAAAATCTGAGATGGGATCCATGTATGAGAACAATGTGTGGACTTTGGTTGACTTGACCGTTGATCGGCAAGCCATAAAAAATAAATGGATCTTCAAGAGGAAGACGGACGCTGATAGTAGTGTTACTATCTACAAAGCTAGAATTGTCGCAAAAGGTTTTCGACAAGTTCAAGGTGTTGACTACGATGAGAGTTTCTCACTCGTATCTATGCTTAAGTCTGTCCGAATCATGTTAGCAATTGCCGCATTTTATGAAATCTGGCAAATGGATAAACAAAACTGCATTCCTTAATGGATTTATTAAAGAAGAGTTGTATATGATGCAACCAGAATGTTTTTTCAATCCTAAAGGTACTAACAAAATATGCAAGCTCCTGCGATCCATCTATGGACTGGTGCAAGCATCTCGGAGTTGGAATATACGCTTTGATAAGTTAATCAAAGCATATAGTTTTATACAGACTTGCGGTGAAGCCTGTATTTACAAGAAAGTGAGTGGGAGCACTACAACATTTCTGATAAGTATATGTGTATGACATATTGTTGATCGGAAATAATGTAGAATTATTCTGCAAAGCATAAAGGAGTGTTTGAAAGGAGTTTTTCAAAGAAAGACCTCGGTGAAGCTGCTTACATATTGAGCATCAAGATCTATAGAGATAGATCAAGATGCTTGATAATTTTTTAATGAGTACACACCATGACAAGTTTTTGAAGTAGTTCAAAATGGAACAATCAAAGAAAGAGTTCTTGCCTATGTTTCAAGGTGTGAAATTGAGTAAGACTCAAAGCCCGACCACGGCAGAAGATAGAGAGAGAATGAAAGTCATTCCCTATGCCTCAGCCATAGGTTCTATAAAGTATGACATGTTGTGTACCAGACCTATTGTGTACCCTGCCCTGAGTTTGGCAAGGGAGTACAATAGTGATCTAGGAGTAGATCACTGGACATTGGTCAAAATTATCCTTAGTGGAATAAGGATATGTTTCTCGATTATGGAGGTGACAAAAGGTTCATCGTAAAGGGTTACGTTGATGCAAGTTCTGACACTAATCCAGATAACTCTAAATCTCAATCTGGATACATATTGAAAGTGGGAGCAATTAGCTAGAGTAGCTCTGTGCAGAGCATTGTTGACATAGAAATTTGCAAAATACTTACGGATCTGAATGTGGCAGACCCGTTGACTAAACTTCTCTCACAAGCAAAACATGATCACACCTCAGTACTCTTTGGGTGTTAATCACAAAGCGATGTGAACTAGATTATTGACTCTAGTAAACCCTTTGGGTGTTGGTCACATGACGATGTGAACTATGGGTGTTAATCACATGGTGATGTGAACTATTGATGTTAAATCACATGGCGATGTGAACTAGATTATTGACTCTAGTGCAAGTGGGAGACTGAAGGAAATATGCCCTAGAGGCAATACTAAAGTTATTATTTATTTCCTTATTTCATGATAAATGTTTATTATTCATGCTAGAATTGTATTAACCGGAAACATAATACATGTGTAAATACATAGACAAACAGAGTGTCACTAGTATGCCTCTACTTGACTAGCTCGTTGAATCAAAGATGGTTAAGTTTCCTAGCCATAGACATGAGTTGTCATTTGATTAACGGGGTCACATCATTAGAGAATGATGTGATTGACTTGACCCATTCCGTTATCATAGCACTTGATCGTTTAGTTTATTGCTATTGCTTTCTTCATGACTTATACATGTTCCTATGACTATGAGATTATGCAACTCCCGTTTACCGGACGAACACTTTGTGTGCTACCAAATGTCACAACGTAACTGGGTGATTATAAAGGTGCTCTACAGGTGTCTCCAAAGGTACATGTTGGGTTGGCGTATTTCGAGATTAGGATTTGTCGCTCCGATTGTCGGAGAGGTATCTCTGGGCCCTCTCGGTAATACACATCACTTAAGCCTTGCAAGCAATGCAACTAATAAGTTAGTTGCAAGATGATGTATTACAGAACGAGTAAAGAGACTTTACGGTAACGGGATTGAACTAGGTATTGAGATACCGACGTTCGAATCTCGGGCAAGTAACATACCGATGACAAAGGGAACAACGTATGTTGTTATGCGGTCTGACCGATAAAGATCTTTGTAGAATATGTAGGAGCCAATATGAGCATCCAGGTTCCGCTATTGGTTATTGACCGGAGACGTGTCTCGGTCATGTCTACATTGTTCTCGAACCCGTAGGGTCTGCACGCTTAACGTTACGATGGCAGTTTCATTATGAGTTTATATATTTTGATGTACCGAAGGTTGTTTGGAGTCCTGGATATGATCACGGACATGACGAGGAGTCTCGAAATGGTCGAGACATAAAGATCGATATATTGGACGGCTATATTCGGACACCAGAAGTGTTTCGGGTGATTTCGGAGAAAACCGGAGTGCCGGAAGGGTTACCGGAAACCCCCGGGGAAGTATTGGGCCTTAGTGGGCCTGAGGGGAGAGAGAGGGCAGCAGCCGAGGAGGTGTCGCGACCCCTCCCATGGGGAGTCCGAATTGGACTAGGGGAGGGGGGCGCGGCCCCTCTTTCCCTCTCCCCCTCCCTCTCTTTCCTTCCCCCTTCTCTCTTCCTAGTTGGACTAGGAAAGGGGAGTCCTACTCCTACTAGGAGAAGGACTCCCCCTCCTTGGCGCGCCCCAAGGGCCGGCCGGCCTCTCCCCCTTGCTCCTTTATATACAGGGGCAGGGGGCACCTCTAGACACACAAGTTGATCTTCATGATCGTTCTCTTAGCCGTGTGCGGTGCCCCCCTCCACCATAATCCTCGATAATATTGTAGCGGTGCTTAGGCGAAGCCCTGCGATGGTAGAACATCAAGATCATGACCACGCCGTCGTGCTGATGGAACTCTTCCCTGACACTTTGCTGGATCGGAGTCCGGGGATCGTCATCGAGCTGAACGTGTGCAAAAACTCGGAGGTGCCGTAGTTTCGGTGCTTGATCGGTCGGGCCGTGAAGACGTACGACTACATCAACCGCGTTGTTATAACGCTTCTGCTTCCGGTCTACGAGGGTACATAGACAACACTCTCCCCTCTCGTTGCTGTGCATCACCATGATCTTGCGTGTGCGTAGGAATTTTTTTGAAATTACTACGTTCCCCAACACCAACATTTATGATGACGGTGCTGCGGCTCCCAAAAAAGCTTTTGAAGGATATTAACAAGGCCTGGCGGTGATTCCTCTGGGCGCATGATGAAGAATTGTCAGGCGGAAAGTGCAAAGTAAACTGGAAAACTGTATGCTCTCCCACCCAAAAGGGCGGGCTAGGCATTCAGGATCTTCACCTTTTCGGCAGAGCACTACGTCTCCGGTGGCTTTGGCTGGAATGGATGCAGCCGGACAGGCCTTGGAAAGCTTTCCCAATCCCGTGCGACAGCAATGACAGGGACCTCTTCACTCGAGTCACAAAGATTGCCATCTGAGATGGCACGACGGCGAAATTTTGGACCTGTCACTGGTTGGGAGATGAACCACTCTGCCAAACTTTCCCAATGCTGTTCAAGCGATCTAGAAGCAAGCTTAAAACAGTGGCCGAGGCTCTACAAAACGAAAGCTAGATCCGCAACCTTGGTAATGGGCGGTATGAATAAATTGTCCATGATGTGGTCAAGTTGGGACGCATGATCAGAGAGCATGGAGGAATGATCAATGAGCAGCGGGAAGATGTGATCATTTGGACATGAAACGGAAAAGGATCCTACTCCACGAGCTCTGCCTACAATGCCCAGTTCGAAAACCTACCAAACAATGTAATTAAATCGGCCATTTGGAAGGTATGGGCCCCTGGCAAGATTAAAATCTTCTCCTGGCTGATTCATCGGGATAGAGTGTGGTGTAATGACCGTTTGCAACGTCGACGATGGCCAAACCCATACTTCTGCCAGTTTTGCCTCAAAAACCTGGAGTCCTCCGTTCGCCTATTCTGGAACTGCCCATTCACGCGAACAGTCTGGGCAAAGGTGGCGGAATGGAAAGGATGTTCGTCGCTCGCCCTGCCTCTGTAGGATCGGCGATGCACACCCTCGGCAGTTAAGGCCATTGTGGATGCAACAAGAGCGGAAAACAAGAGGGAAGTGAAGAATATGATCATGGCTACCACCTGGGCAATTTGGATGGAAAGAAACAACTGTACCTTCAGAATGAAGAACGCTGTTTTGAAGGATGTCATCGACGCCATTCGACGCATGATGGAGCACTGGCGGCTAGCCGGAGCAAAATCTATTGAGCCCCCTTTTGGGGATTTAGGTGTGATATAGTTTCTTATGGTTTTTTTTGCTGGGAGCTGCAGGCCGAAGGCCCCCCTCTGTTGTATCTTTTCTTTCTTCCCTTGATCGCTTGATCAAACTCTGTTTTCCACATGCTCTCTTCTAAATCAATCAAAGCCAGCCAAGCTGGATCTTTAAAAAAAAACTATCTATCTTAGAAGAAGCGATGATTCCTTTATCTATCTTAAAGAGTTGGGGTGCAGGGAATCGCTAGAGTTGTTTTCCAGTGCGGTGGCTAGCACAATTGTGGGAGGAGATAGAGGGGATGGCGGGGCAGCGCTAGCCGCCAGCTGTGGGGGCGGAGGCAGGTGGTTATGTCTGGGCTGGCCGGCGGCTGCGTTAGGAAGAAGCTAGAGGTAAAAGATGAACAGTACGGTGATCTATTTACAGACATTAGATAAAGATCAGACGGTCTAGAATAGAATAGAAGTGACTAATGGAACTTTTTTTCAAGCACCGCATGCATAGTCGGTTCTACTATTTTTTGAATGTTATATCACTGAAAGTAGAATAGAAGTGACTGATGGAACTTTTTTTTTCAAGCATCGCATGCATAGTCGGTTCTACTATTTTTTTGAATGTTATATCACTGGAAGGCATATGTTTACTCGAGCGAGCAAGCAGGTGGATGGCCGACCCAATGGCTCTCGTACGGATAGGTGACTCGGGAGGCGATGTCGACGGCGAGTTTGTCCCCTGCGTGGCCACGGCGTCGGAGGTCAGCTAGACGGCGGTGCGTTCCACTGAGGGGCGCGCGCGGTGGAGTCTCGCTCCCGGGGGGCGGCCCCCTGGTTCGTCCCCTTCGGGCAGCAGGTTCTGGGCGTTGGCGGGGGACGACTCCGACGAAGATGCAGATGCAGATAACCAGGTAAGCAGTCAAGTGAGTGGTGGTGGTTCGCCGAGGCCACGCGAGGCGTGCTCGGTGGGTGACTTTGTCGCCCGAGCGGAGGAGCTTGGGGCTCCTTCAAGGCCAGTCGCCGGCGCGCTTTTGCACCTGGCGGTCATGGCGACCGTGGTCTGGCGTCGTGGATCTGGCGTCCGCCCAGGGACGTGGATGCGGGCCCAGAGGGCCGCTCGTGCACCCAGATGGAGGCGGGGCAGCAGGGCCTGGAGGTGGCACTGCCGTCCTTGGCCTCGTCGTGCTCGCCGGTGTCGACAAGGGTCGGCGGCAGCGGCGGGGTCGCCCTGCCAGGGAGCCGGGCGACCAGGCTAGGGTTTCGCTGGCTCGGGCTGACGAGCCTGATTCCTGGTTAGCCCGGAGCCGTGGCCCAGTCTGCCTGCGGTTGGGCTGGGGGCCACAGAAGCCGCTCTGACCGTCTCTCAGCCTGCTGGGGTGTGGCCCTAGCCTGCTGGGTTGCAGGGGGGTCATACCCTCCTGGGACGCTAGCCTTGTGTGCTCCTGCAGCCAGGCCCAGGCCCAATGCGGTGGCAGACGCGCGGCTGCCCCCATCCCCTTATAAGTGGCGGTGGCTGCCGAGGGGTGCCCTAGATCTCACTCTAGGGTTTCCCGCTTCCCCCTTGCAAGTGCGACGCTTTGGTCATCTCGCTCGTTGCCTGATCCGTTCCGCTCCCCCTTCCCCCTCGCGCGTTCGTTCGCAGACGCGGTGCTGGTGGGATCCCGTCGCGTGGATAAGCCACCCATGTCGCCGCCGGCCCCGGCAGCCAAGCATCAGCGTGAGCTGGATCTGCGGGCACAGGCGCTCTCCAAGAAGGAGCTCAAGAGGAAGGAGTCCCAACATCCTCTCTGCGGCGAACGGATTGGGGATCCCTTTGCCAAGAAGCAGAAGCAGAAGGGGGGAGCTCGGCGGAGCTCAAGCGGGCGCCGCTGGCCCTGACGGCTGGGCCGTCGGCTTCGAAGGGCTCGACAGAGGCCCCCATCCCCATGGAGGAGACGGACGGGACAGAATGCTTCAAGTGTGTCCGGGTGGGCCATTACCAAAACATGTGTTTCTTCAAGCCTCTGTGTGTCATTTGCCATGAGGAGGGGCATGCCTCGGCGCACTGCCCGATGCGGGGAAGGCCCCTGATGCTGCAGATTATGGGCAATGCCATCCCTGACGAGGGCTTCTTCTGCCTGCCTTTCATGGAGACTGAGGGCGAAGAGGTGCGCGCTCAGCTGGTGGCGGATGCGGCCGTCATCTCCGCGGCGCCTGGGCTGCTGTCGGTTCCCATCTTGGAGGCGGAACTCCCCCACCTCTTCGAATGGGAGTGGGACTGTAAGGTGACGGCGATCGCCGAGAACTTGTTCTCGGTCGTCTTCCCCAACAAGACCATGCTGCGGATGGAGACCCGTAGCGGAAAGCTCTTCCTCTCCCTCAACAATATCATGCCTGAGATCAAGCAATCTCTCCTGGAGGAGCCCAAGGCCGAGATGGCGCCAGACGTGTGGGTCAAGCTGTGGGGCGTTCCCCCCAAGCATCATCATGCGGATCACCTCTTGGCCGAGACCGTCATGATTGGCCGCGCCATGGAGGTGGATAAGGCGTCGCTGGCGGGGCTCGTGCCAGCGCGGATGCGTTTCGCCTGCCACTCCCCGACCAAGCTACGTGGTTACGTCCAACTCTGGTTCAACAGCGAGGGATACACCATTCGGATGGAGGCCGAGTCGGATGGTCTGCAGGGCGCAACGCCCCCTCCCCCAGCTAGCTCGGACAAGGGCTCGGATGGCAAAGACAAGGATCATGACATGAGCATGGGTGATGACTCGATTGATACGACGTCGTGGGACAAGTTGGGTCTCAAGGAGAAGGATTCGGCGGCCGCCGCTCCTGCAGGGGGGGTGCGACTGACAAGGGGGAGCGACAAGTTGGAGTGGGCAGCAATGAGACGGCTTTTAACCAGTACGACTCCAACATCTCTCTTGGCCTCGACATCAACAAGGGCGTCTCAGCCTCCTGCGACTCGGTGGGACGCTCGATGCTCGTCCCCGACGGCTGCTGGCGTGGGTGGGGAGCGTGTGCCTCTGGCGTGCTCTCCTCCCCCTCCGCCTTCAGTGGGCAAGGCCGGCGGTGGGACGCGGATCCCCAAGAAGACGACGGGTCGCAAGGCTCCACCGGTGGCGCCAGCGAGCCCCCCATCGGTCTGTGCGGGCACGCCTGTCTCCCACCGGCTGGTGGTGATGGCGCTGGCTTCCCCTGGTGATCAGGCCGGCGGGATTATGGCGTCCGTCCCTTCTCCTGCCTCGGATACACTTTGGGCGGCGGTGTCCAAGACGACGCCCATCTCTACTGCCAAGCGCTCCAAGGCGGTGGTGATGTCGCCTTCTGTTGGGGAACGTTGCAGAAAACAAAAATTTTCCTACTCGTTTCACCAAGATCATCTAGGAGTTCATCTAGCAACGAGTGATTAGATGCATCTACATACCTTTGTAGATCGCGAGCGGAAGCGTTCAAAAGAACAGTGATGATGTAGTCATACTCGACGTGATCCAAATCACCGATGACCAGCGCCGAACGGACGGCACCTCCGCGTTCAACACACGTACGGAACAGCCACGTCTCCTCCTTCTTGATCCAGCAAGGGAGGGAGGAGAGGTTGAGGGAGATGGCACCAGCAGCAGCACGACGGCGTGGTGTTGATGGAGCTGCAGTACTCCGGCAGAGCTTCGCTAAGCACTATGGAGGAGGAGGAGGTGTTGGGGAGGGAGAAGGAGGCAACCAAAGGCCAAGGCGTTCATGTATGAAGTCCCTCCTCTCCCCCACTGTATATAGGAGGGCCAAGGGGTTCAGGTATGAAGTCCCTCCTCTCCCCCACTATATATAGGAGGGCCAAGGGGGGGTGGCCGGCCCTAGGAGATCCAATCTCTAGGGGGTGCGGCGGCCAAGGGGGGTTTCCCTCCCCCCCAAGGCACCTAGGAGGTGCCTTCCCCTCCTAGGACTCTTCCCCCTTCAAACCCTAGGCGCATGGGCCTATGTGGGGCTGGTGCCCTTGGCCCATTAGGCCAAGGCGCACCCCCTACAGCCCATGTGGCCCCCCGGGACAGGTGGACCCACCCGGTGGACCCCCGGGACCCTTCCGGTGGTCCCGGTACAATACCGATAACCCCGAAACTTGTCCCGATGCCCGAAACAGGACTTACCATATATAAATCTTTACCTCCGGACCATTCCGGAACTCCTCGTGACGTCCGGGATCTCATCCGGGACTCCGAACAACATTCGGGTTACTGCATATACATATCCCTACAACCCTAGCGTAACCGACCCTTAAGTGTGTAGACCCTACGGGTTCGGGAGACAAGCAGACATGACCGAGACGACTCTCCGGTCAATAACCAACAGCGGGATCTGGATACCCATGTTGGCTCCCACATGCTCCACAATGATCTCATCGGATGAACCACGATGTCGAGGATTCAATCAATCCCGTACGCTATTCCCTTTGTCTATCGATATGTTACTTGCCCGAGATTCGATCATCGGTATCCCAATACCTCGTTCAATCTCGTTACCGGCAAGTCACTTTACTCGTACTGTAATGCATGATCCCGTGACCAGACACTTGGTCACTCTGAGCTCATTATGATGATGCATTACCGAGTGGGCCCAGTGATACCTCTCCGTCATACGGAGTGACAAATCCCAGTCTTGATCCATGTCACCCAACAGACACTTTCGGAGATACCCGTAGTCTACCTTTATAGTCACCCAGTTACGTTGTGACGTTTGGCATACCCAAAGCACTCCTACGGTATCCGGGAGTTACACGATCTCATGGTCTAAGGAAAAGATACTTGACATTGGAAAACTCTAGCAAACGAACTATACGATCTTGTGCTATGTTTAGGATTGGGTCTTGTCCATCACATCATTCTCCCAATGATGTGATCTCGTTATCAATGACATCCAGTGTCCATAGTCAGGAAACCATGACTATCTGTTGATCAACAAGCTAGTCAACTAGAGGCTCACTAGGGACATGTTGATGTCTGTTATTCACACATGTATTACGATTTCCGGATAACACAATTATAGCATGAATAAAGACAATTATCATGAACAAGGAAATATAATAATAATGCTTTTATTATTGCCTCTAGGGCATATTTCCAACAGTCTCCCACTTGCACTAGAGTCAATAATCTAGTTACATTGTGATGAATCGAACACCCATGGAATTTTGGTGTTGATCATGTTTTGCTCTAGGGAGAGGTTTAGTCAACGGATCTGCTACATTCAGGTCCGTATGTACTTTACAAATCTCTATGTCTCCATCTTGAACATTTTCACGAATGGAGTTGAAGCGACGCTTGATGTGCCTTGTCTTCTTGTGAAACCTGGGCTCCTTGGCAAGTGCAATAGCTCCAGTGTTGTCACAGAAGAGCTTGATCGGCCCCGACGCATTGGGTATGACTCCTAGGTCGGTGATGAACTCCTTCACCCATATTGCTTCATGTGCTTCCTCCGAGGCTGCCATGTACTCCGCTTCACATGTAGATCCCGCCACGACGCTTTGCTTGCAACTGCACCAGCTTACTGCCCCACCATTCAAAATATACACGTATCCGGTTTGTGACTTAGAGTCATCCAGATCTGTGTCGAAGCTAGCGTCGACGTAACCCTTTACGACGAGCTCTTCGTCACCTCCATAAACGAGAAACATTTCCTTAGTCTTTTTCAGGTACTTCAGGATATTCTTGACCGCTGTCCAGTGTTCCTTGCCGGGATTACTTTGGTACCTTCCTACCAAACTGACGGCAAGGTTAACATCAGGTCTGGTACACAGCATGGCATACATAATAGAACCTATGGCTGAGGCATAGGGGATGACGCTCATCTCTTCTATATCTTCTGCCGTGGTCGGACATTGAGCTGAGCTCAATTTCACACCTTGTAACACAGGCAAGAACCCCTTCTTGGATTGATCCATATTGAACTTCTTCAATATCTTATCAAGGTATGTGCTTTGTGAAAGACCTATGAGGCGTCTTGATCTATCTCTATAGATTTTGATGCCTAATATATAAGCAGCTTCTCCAAGGTCCTTCATTGAAAAACTTTTATTCAAGTAGGCCTTGATGCTGTCCAAGAGTTCTATATTATTTCCCATCAGAAGTATGTCATCCACATATAATATTAGAAATGCTACAGAGCTCCCACTCACTTTCTTGTAAACGCAGGCTTCTCCATAAGTCTGTGTAAACCCAAACGCTTTGATCATCTCATCAAAGCGAATGTTCCAACTCCGAGATGCTTGCACCAGCCCATAAATCGAGCGTTGGAGCTTGCACACTTTGTCAGCATTCTTAGGATCGACAAAACCTTCCGGCTGCATCATATACAATTCTTCCTTAAGGAAACCATTAAGGAATGCCGTTTTGACGTCCATTTGCCATATTTCGTAATCATAGAATGCGGCAATTGCTAACATGATTCGGACGGACTTCAGCTTCACTACCGGCGAGAAAGTCTCATCGTAGTCAACCCCTTGAACTTGTCGATAACCCTTAGCGACAAGCCGAGCTTTATAGATGGTCACATTACCATCCGCGTCTGTCTTCTTCTTAAAGATCCATTTATTTTCTATGGCTCGCCGCTCAACGGGCAAGTCAGTCAAAGTCCATACTTTGTTTTCATACATGGATCCTATCTCGGATTTCATGGCTTCCAGCCATTTGTCGGAATCCGGGCCCGCCATCGCTTCTTCATAGTTCGAAGGTTCACCGTTGTCTAACAGCATGATTTCCAAGACAGGGTTTCCGTACCACTCTGGTGCGGAACGTGTCCTTGTGGACCTTCGAATTTCAGTAGGGGCTTGATCAGAAGTATCTTGATCACTGTCATTAACTTCCTCTCTAGTCGGTGCAGGCACCTCAGGAACATTTTCTTGAGTTGCGCCATTTTCCGGTTCAAGAGGTAATACTTCATCAAGCTCTACTTTCCTCCCACTTACTTCTTTCGAGAGAAACTCTTTCTCCAGAAAGGACCCATTCTTGGCAACAAAGATCTTGCCTTCGGATCTGAGGTAGAAGGTGTACCCAATAGTTTCTTTTGGGTATCCTATGAAGACGCATTTTTCCGACTTGGGTTCGAGCTTTTCAGGTTGAAGTTTCTTGACATAAGCATCGCATCCCCAAACTTTTAGAAACGACAGCTTAGGTTTCTTCCCAAACCACAATTCATACGGTGTCGTCTCAACGGATTTCGACGGAGCCCTATTTAAAGTGAATGCGGCAGTCTCTAAAGCATAGCCCCAAAAGGAAAGCGGTAAATCGGTAAGAGACATCATAGATCGCACCATATCTAACAGAGTGCGATTACGACGTTCGGACACACCATTACGCTGAGGTGTTCCAGGCGGCGTGAGTTGTGAAACTATTCCACATTTTCTTAAGTGTGCCCCGAACTCGTGACTCAAGTATTCTCCTCCACGATCTGATCGTAAAAACTTGATTTTCCTGTCACGTTGATTTTCAACCTCACTCTGAAATTCCTTGAACTTTTCAAAGGTTTTAGACTTGTGTTTCATTAAGTAGATATACCCATACCTACTTAAATCATCAGTGAGGGTGAGAACATAACGATAGCCACCGCGAGCCTCAACACTCATTGGACCGCACACATCAGTATGTATGATTTCCAATAAGTTGGTTGCTCGCTCCATTGTTCCTGAGAACGGAGTCTTGGTCATCTTACCCATAAGGCATGGTTCGCATGTGTCAAATGATTCATAATCAAGAGACTCTAAAAGTCCATCAGCATGGAGCTTCTTCATGCGTTTGACACCTATGTGACCAAGGCGGCAGTGCCACAGGTATGTGGGACTATCATTATCAACCTTACTTCTTTTGGTACTCACATTATGAACATGTGTAACATCACGTTCGAGATTCATAAAGAATAAACCATTCACTAGAGGAGCATGACCATAAAACATATCTCTCATAAAAATGGAACAACCATTATTCTCAGATTTAAAAGAGTAGCCATCTCGAACTAAACGAGATCCTGATACAATGTTCATGCTCAAAGCTGGCACTAAATAACAATTATTAAGGTTTAAAACTAATCCCGAAGGGAGATGCAGAGGTAGCGTGCCGACGGCGATCACATTGACCTTTGAACCATTCCCGACGCGCATCGTCACCTCGTCCTTTGCCAGTTTCCGCTTATTCCGCAGCCCCTGCTTTGAGTTACAAATGTGAGAAACTGCACCGGTATCAAATACCCAGGAGCTACTACTGGCACTAGTAAGGTACACATCAATTACATGTATATCACATATACCTTTTGTTTTGCCGGCCTTCTTATCCGCTAAGTACTTAGGGCAGTTCCGCTTCCAGTGACCGCTTCCCTTGCAATAAAAGCACTCAGTCTCGGGCTTGGGTCCATTCTTTGGCTTCTTCCCGACAGCTTGCTTGCCGGGCGCGGCAACCTCCTTGCCGTCCTTCTTGAAGTTCTTTTTACCCTTGCCTTTCTTGAACTTAGTGGTTTTATTGACCATCAACACTTGATGTTCCTTCCTGACTTCTACCTCTGCTGATTTCAGCATAGCAAATACTTCAGGAATGGTCTTTTCCATCCCCTGCATATTGAAGTTCATCACAAAGCTCTTGTAGCTTGGTGGAAGCGACTGGAGGATTCTGTCAATGACCGCATCATCCGGGATATTAACTCCCAGCTGAGTCAAGCGGTTATGCAGCCTAGACATAGTGAGTATGTGCTCACTGACAGAACTGTTTTCCTCCATCTTATAGCTGAAGAATTTGTCGGAGACTTCATATCTCTCGACCCGGGCATGAGCTTGGAAAACCATTTTCAGCTCTTCGAACATCTCATATGCTCCATGTCTCTCAAAACGCTTTTGGAGCCCCGGCTCTAGGCTGTAAAGCATGCCGCACTGAACGAGGGAGTAGTCATCGGAACGTGCCTGCCAAGCGTTCATAACATCTTGTTCTGCAGGGAGAACGGGTGCGTCACCAAGCGGTGCTTGTAGGACATAATCTTTCTTGGCAGCTATGAGGATGATCCTCAGGTTCCGGACCCAGTCCGTATAGTTGCTGCCATCGTCTTTCAGCTTAGTTTTCTCTAGGAACTCGTTGAAGTTGAGGACTACATTGGCCATTTGATCTACAAGACATATTGCAAAGATTTTAGACTAAGTTCATGACAATTAAGTTCAACTAATCAAATTATTAGTGAACTCCCACTTAGATTAGACATCCCTCCAGTCATCTAAGTATTACATGATCCGAGTTAAACTAGACCGTGTCCGATCATCACGTGAGACGGACTAGTCAACATCGGTGAACATCTTCATGTTGATCGTATCTTCTATACGACTCATGCTCGACCTTTCGGTCTTCCGTGTTCCGAGGCCATGTCTGTACATGCTAGGCTCGTCAAGTCAACCTAAGTGTTTGCATGTGTAAATCTGTCTTACACCCGTTGTATGTGAACGTCTGAATAAAACACCCGATCATCACGTGGTGTTTTGAAACAGCGAACTGTCGCAACGGTGCACAGTTAGGGGGAACACTTCTTGAAATTATTGTGAGGGATCATCTTATTTACTACCGTCGTTCTAAGTAAACAAGATGCAAAACATGATAAACATCACATGCAATCAAATAATAAACGTGACATGATATGGCCAATATCACACAGCTCCTTTGATCTCCATCTTGGGGCTCCATGATCATCTTGTCACCGGCTTGACACCATGATCTCCATCATCATGATCTCCATCATCGTGTCTCCATGAAGTTGCTCGCCAGCTATTACTTCTACTACTATGGCTAACGCGTTTAGCAATAAAGTAAAGTAATTTACATGGCGTTTCTTGATGACACGCAGGTCATATAAAAGAATAAAGACAACTCCTATGGCTCCTGCCGGTTGTCATACTCATCGACATGCAAGCCGTGATTCCTATTACAATAGCATGAACATCTCATACATCACATATAGATCATTCATCATTCATCACAACTTTGGCCATATCATATCACAAACCACTTGCTGCAAAAACAAGTTAGACGTCCTCTAATTGTTGTTGCAAGTTTTACGTGGCTGAATTAGGGTTCTAGCAAGAACGTCTTCTTACCTACGTTAAAGCCACAACGTGATTTGTCAACTTCTATTTACCCTTCATAAGGACCCTGTTCATCGATTCCGCTCCAACTAAAGTAGGAGAGACAGACACCCGCCAGCCACCTTATGCAACTAGTGCATGTTAGTCGATGGAACCGGTCTCACGTAAGCGTACGTGTAAGGTTGGTCCGGGCCGCTTCATCCCACAATACCGCTGAAGCAAGAAAAGACTAGTAACGGCAAGAAAGTTGACAAATCTACGCCCACAACAAATTGTGTTCTACTCGCGCAAGAAGAACTACGCATAGACCTAGCTCATGATGCCACTGTTGGGGAACGTTGCAGAAAACAAAAATTTTCCTACTCGTTTCACCAAGATCATCTAGGAGTTCATCTAGCAACGAGTGATTAGATGCATCTACATACCTTTGTAGATCGCGAGCGGAAGCGTTCAAAAGAACGGTGATGATGTAGTCGTACTCGACGTGATCCAAATCACCGATGACCAGCGCCGAACGGACGGCACCTCCGCGTTCAACACACGTACGGAACAGCCACGTCTCCTCCTTCTTGATCCAGCAAGGGAGGGAGGAGAGGTTGAGGGAGATGGCACCAGAAGCAGCACGACGGCGTGGTGTTGATGGAGCTGCAGTACTCCGGCAGAGCTTCGCTAAGCACTATGGAGGAGGAGGAGGTGTTGGGGAGGGAGAAGGAGGCAACCAAAGGCCAAGGCGTTCAGGTATGAAGTCCCTCCTCTCCCCCACTATATATAGGAGGGCCAAGGGGTTCAGGTATGAAGTCCCTCCTCTCCCCCACTATATATAGGAGGGCCAAGGGGGGGTGGCCGGCCCTAGGAGATCCAATCTCCTAGGGGGTGCGGCGGCCAAGGGGGGTTTCCCTCCCCCCCAAGGCACCTAGGAGGTGCCTTCCCCTCCTAGGACTCTTCCCCCTTCAAACCCTAGGTGCATGGGCCTATGTGGGGCTGGTGCCCTTGGCCCATTAGGCCAAGGCGCACCCCCTACAGCCCATGTGGCCCCCCGGGACAGGTGGACCCACCCGGTGGACCCCCGGGACCCTTCCGGTGGTCCCGGTACAATACCGATAACCCCGAAACTTGTCCCGATGCCCGAAACAGGACTTCCCATATATAAATCTTTACCTCCGGACCATTCCGGAACTCCTCGTGACGTCTGGGATCTCATCCGGGACTCCAAACAACATTCGGGTTACTGCATATACATATCCCTACAACCCTAGCGTAACCGAACCTTAAGTGTGTAGACCCTACGGGTTCGGGAGACAAGCAGACATGACCGAGACGACTCTCCGGTCAATAACCAACAGCGGGATCTGGATACCCATGTTGGCTCCCACATGCTCCACAATGATCTCATCGGATGAACCACGATGTCGAGGATTCAATCAATCCCGTACGCTATTCCCTTTGTCTATCGATATGTTACTTGCCCGAGATTCGATCGTCGGTATCCCAATACCTCGTTCAATCTCGTTACCGGCAAGTCACTTTACTCGTACCGTAATGCATGATCCCGTGACCAGACACTTGGTCACTCTGAGCTCATTATGATGATGCATTACCGAGTGGGCCCAGTGATACCTCTCCGTCATACGGAGTGACAAATCCCAGTCTTGATCCATGTCACCCAACAGACACTTTCGGAGATACCCGTAGTCTACCTTTATAGTCACCCAGTTACATTGTGACGTTTGGCATACCCAAAGCACTCCTACGGTATCCGGGAGTTACACGATCTCATGGTCTAAGGAAAAGATACTTGACATTGGAAAACTCTAGCAAACGAACTATACGATCTTGTGCTATGTTTAGGATTGGGTCTTGTCCATCACATCATTCTCCCAATGATGTGATCTCGTTATCAATGACATCCAGTGTCCATAGTCAGGAAACCATGACTATCTGTTGATCAACGAGCTAGTCAACTAGAGGCTCACTAGGGACATGTTGGTGTCTGTTATTCACACATGTATTACGATTTCCGGATAACACAATTATAGCATGAATAAAGACAATTATCATGAACAAGGAAATATAATAATAATGCTTTTATTATTGCCTCTAGGGCATATTTCCAACACCTTCGACTCTGGAGCGGGCCAGCTCGCGCTCCAAATGCGCCAAGGGCAACCTCCGGTCACTTCAACGCGCCCAGCTTCTTGTGGCGCAAAAGAACATGGAAATCGAAGGTAATCCCCTGCCCCGCTTTACGATTTTCGATGAATATTCCGATGAGCGTTTAGGTGGTATCACAGCGGATTGTGGCGTTGACATGTCAAATGAGGGCGAAGCGCGCGAGCTTCTTTCTCTCCTCCGTTCGAAGGATATTGCGCAGGCAGCGTTAGCACAGGCTGAGGCCGCCCGTGTGGCGCCATTGACAGACGAAGCATGGGCTTCTCTGGAGATTGCAGTGCAGCCCGTCCAGGGGGACACTGCAGCAGGGGCTGCGCCGTCCCCCTCAACCCATTGTCTAGCCAAGACACGACGTGTGGCCAAAGCGGTTACCGCTAGGGGTATCCGTCTCTGCAACCGCATCATCTAATGTGTTTCATCTTTTGGAACATCCGTGGCTTTGGCCGCACTAGGAGGTGGACTCAGTTGAAGGAATACATTCGTGAAGAGGGGATCGATGTTGTGGGCTTGCAGGAAACCATCAAGGCAGATTTTCCCCACCAGGATCTGTTGGCTATCGACCCCTTGGAGCGATTTGCGTGGCAGTGGGTGTCCGCGGTAGGTGACTCTGGGGGCCTGCTGGTTGGTGTTAACCAAGTTTGCTGTGAGGTGTTGGCGTGGGATGTTGGCAGGTTTTTCATTTCTGCCCATGTTCGCCACCGCACGACTCTCCGTGAATGGGAGGTCATTGTGGTTTATGGCCCGGCCAACCACTCTTGCTCACAAGAGTTCCTGGGGGAACTCCAGGTGAAGGTTGTGGCCTTGGGTACGCACAATTTGCCACTACTTGTGGGTGGCGATTTCAACTTGGTCCGCTCGGGAGCGGACAAGAATAATGGGATCATTAACTGGACAAGGGTGTCCATGTTTAACAATGTGATTGCGGCAATGGCCCTTAGGGAAGTGGCCCGCTTAGGGGCCCGTTATACGTGGAATAATAAGCAGTTAACGCCGATTCGATCGGTGTTGGACCGGGTTTTCATGTCTGCGGAGTGGGAAGTACTATTCCCACTGTGCTCCCTACAGGCCGAAACTAGGATTGGTTCGGATCATATCGCTCTAATCCTTTCCTTAGGGGAGGACAGGTTGAAACGCAGCCCTCGTTTCTTCTTCGAAACTGCATGGCTCGAGTCTTCGGGTTTCGAGCAAATATTCCTATCCAAATGGACGACATGTGTGGCCCGGCTTGGGCCCCCGCGCGGGCCTATGGAGTTTTGGATTGCCGCAGGGGCGGGCATGCGCGCGGCTCTCAAAGGCTGGGGAGCCAACCAGGGCCGCGAGGATAAACTGCTCCGTGCTCGCATGACCGCGGAACTGGCTCGGATGGATGCGTTCATCGACTCGCAGGGCTCCTCGGAGCAGGAGTGGGCTTAGCGCTATGCGCTCGAAGCTCAAGTCGAGTCCCTCCTTAGGGCTGAGGAGGAGTATTAGCGTAGACGTGGTGGCATCAAGTGGACGCTGAAGGGTGACGTGAATACCAAATACTTCCATGCCTATGCTAATGGTCAGTGACGTAAGTGCGCCATTCTGAGGCTGCAATCTGAACAGGGCCTCCTTTTGCGACAACAAGACATCGTTCGCCACATCTACGAGTTTTAGATCCACCTGATGGGCTCCAGGGAGGAGTCGCGCGCTCGGCTGCGGACAGACGTCTGGGATCCCACGCCGCGGGTCATGGACGAGCAAAACGAGGGCCTGGGGCTGGCTTTCCTTCCTCAGGAGATTGACGTGGCAGTCCTTGGGATGAAATCGGACACTGCCACGTGCACTGATGGTTGGCCGGTGGCGATGTTTAAGCGTTTTTGACCTGTGCTTAAGGGGCCAGTCTTCACATGTGCAACGGGTTCATGCGGGGTAGCATAGATATCTCACGCATGAACTTTGGGGTTCTTTCCCTGATCCCCAAAGTACATGGTGCGGACTGTATTAGACAATTTAGACCAATAGCGCTCATTAACGTTCCGTTCAAAATTTGCTCTAAGGCTTGTGCCACGCGTCTTTCCCCGGTAGCTCACCGTACACGCGTCTTTCTTCGGTAGCTCACCGTATCATTAGTAGGAGTCAGTCGGATTTTATCCACGGTCGCAATATATTGGAGGGGCCGCTCTCCCTCTAGGAAATAGTCCACTCGCTTAAACGCTCTCGTCAGCCAGCCATTCTTCTGAAACTGGATTTCGAGAAGGCGTATGACCGAGTGAACTGGGATTTTCTCCGACAAGTCCTCCTGG
>NC_041388.1:513847968-513942544 GCF_002162155.2 Triticum dicoccoides
CGGCGATTGCGGTGAATGGAGAGGTAGGGAACTTCTTCCGCAACAAGCGTGGGCTGTGTCAAGGGGACCTGGCTTCCCCGCTGCTTTTTAACTTCGTGGCTGATGCCCTGGGTGCCATGTTAGATCAAGCCCGTGCCGCTGGCCACATCAGGGGAGTGGTCGGTGACTTTGATCCCGGGGGGTGTGTCGCACCTGCAGTACGTGGATGACACACTCCTTCTTTTCGAGCCGATCTGCATAGTATTGCAACGGTTAAGGCCATTCTCCTGTGCTTCGAGCTCATGTCCGGGCTAAAAATGAACTTCCACAAGTGTGAAGTGGTGTCCATAGGGATGGACGCGGCCGAAAGTTTATGTGTAGCTAACCTGCTCAATTGCAAGCTTGGGAAACTACCGTTTACTTACCTCGGCCTCCCGATCGCAGAAAAAAGTGCTTGATCTCCGATTGGGAACCTCTCTGCAATAAGGTGGCGGGAAGAGTCTATCAGTGGAGAGGGAGGTTTATGTCTTCAGGGGCAAGACTAATCCTAACTAACTCCAGCCTATCGTCCCTGCCAATGTTTGTCATGGGATTGTTCTTGTTGGCTGATGGGGTGCACACCAAATTGGACACTCCTAGGGCCCGTTTCTTTTGGGAAGGGGCGGGACCGAAATGTAAATACCACATGGTAAAATGGCAGGCCGTTTGCCGGCCCAAAGCCCAGGGGGCCTTGGGATTATCAACTCTAAGTTAATGAACATTGCACTCATGTGCAAATGGACTTGGAAGCTGGCACAGGGCGAGTCCGGCCTCTGGATGGATCTCCTGCGTGCCAAATACTTCCCTGGGGGGAATTTTTTCAAGGTAGCAACCCAGGGGTCTCCTTCCTGAAACTCTACACGTCTCTGGCTTGACTTTTGGATCGGCCAACAACCTCTTTGGTCAGAGTTTCGCGATGTCTATAAGATCGCCTCCCAACCTCCATAAATGTAGCTAAGCGCAATGGGCCGACCACTGGGCCCTGCGCTCTTTGTGGTGTCCCGGAAGACGCACGTGTTCTTCCGGTGTCCTCTAGCACGCTTCGCCTGGAGCACGGTCCGCAAGGCCGCTGGCGTGATTGGGATCCACGCTCCGCTCTGAGTTAGTGTCGTCTTAGTCCTCGGTTCAGGGCTCCGCACGACGTATCATGTGGACTGCTGCGGCTGCTATGCTGTGGGCCCTTTGACGAACTCGAAACAAGTTTACTATTAAGGGCGTTTTCCCATCTCAGCCTGCTGACGTTATATTCAAATGCATCATTTTCTTACAACAGTGGGCTCCGCTGGGAAGGTGTCAGGACGTTGTTCTTCAACGCCATGCTCTCGACCGTCTCCGCCTCGTCTACTTGGCGTCACGAGCTCCGTCGTCGTCTGCCTCCTCTACTACCTAGGATGTGTAGCTCCTTTTGGATATGCTTTCTCCGACCCTGCATGTTCTTTCGTTGGCTGGCTATGCCTTGTATCGTACTTTGATCTTTTGGCCGGCTGTTTGTGTGTCTTGTTAAGTTCTCCGGATGTTGCTGTCTTAGTTTGTGCATGCTGCCTATATTATGGACTTTATTAATTTAAAGCCGGACGTTTTTGACGTCTTGGTTCCAAAAAAAGTTTACTCGAGCCAGAGTGAGGACAGATGATCCGTAAGGCGAGCAGGCCAGTCGTCCTCTGTTTGCCTGATACCAACGACTTGGTCTCTCTGGTTTGCACACGCGTCACCTCTACGGTCAGGACCTATGAAAATAATCTCGATTTTGCAAAAGCCACCGACAAAATGAGCATTTTCAAAAAGGATGCATTATACATAAGTGCTTTGATAAAATTAGACTTACATTTGGTATGTTTGAGTAGCGCTTTTTTTTGGGTTTGCCTTACTATCTGCATAATTAGAACCCCAAACTGTATATGTACGCCTTAAGTGTAATTTCTTCACCAGTCATGTATTCCGATGGTACGATGTATGCCCTGTATGAATAAATAATGATAATAGCCACAAAAGCATTCTAGTCATATTGTTGACTCAAAGTACGAACTTTTCTGTTGGGCCTAATCCTAGACTAACTAGAAGAACACCCGTGCATTGCAATGGAGCCACATTAACTTTAAGAGTTCAATATTAATATTCTTATACATATCAAGTGACATTGGCGACCTTTTCTCACCATCAAATCCTCACACACACTCTCTCTTCCTCCCTCTTCCTCACTCTCTCTCCCCCTCTCCCTCTCTCTCTCTCTCTCTCTCTCTCTCTCTCTCTTAACACACACACATCCATCTTATTGGGTACGGGACCATAATCCATCTATTTGACACACACACACACACTAGTGCATAACAATATGGATTATGTATATTATATTTGCCACCACAACCGAGGGAATTAATTTCATGTAAATCGGCCAGCCACAACTCTAAGAATACGCGGAGGAGGTGGCCCGGGTCGGCGTCGGCGCCATCCGGCGTGGGCCACGGGCCCGCTTCCAAGTGCGTCTGAGCGCCGGCCACCCACGCCGGGTGCTTCAAGTGCCGCTTCCACCACACTAACTCCCAGGGCCACAGCCACGGCCAGGGCCAGGGAAACCGTCCTTCTTCGCCCCCTTCACCGGCCGCGGCCAATGCGGTGCCGCGGCACCCGGCCTCGACGTCCTCGCGAACCAGTGACGTAGCCCAAGCATCGGCCTCGAGAATCAAGAACGCTCGACAACGGAGAGGGAAGGGAAAGATCATATACATGTCATAAGAAAGGGAGTTTATTTACTGCTCCCTCAATGTATTGTTTCCTTTGTTTGGAGATTGATTACCATCCGTGAGTTAAGGTAAGGTTAATGTGATTGAGCAATTTTTCAGAAAATCAAATATTTGTTTTCTAATTAATGTGATTGAGTGATTTAATGTAAGGTTAATTAATTTAGATTTGATCTTTAGAGATTGTTCGTGATTGATTCTACATTACTAAATAACTTGCGTCAGTATGGAAAGTTCTGACCTGTTCAGTTCTTTCATTGTGTGAGAGAATGACGTGAAAATAAATCGATGAAGTGGGGGGAGGGAACGAAAAAAAAATCTACGAAAAGAAACCAGCGAAGGTGGGAGGAGTACCAAAAAAAACCATGGGAGGTGAGACGAAAATAAACCGTACGAGGCTACCAAGTGCGTCTGCGTGCCGGCCACCCACGCCAAGTCCTTCAAGCGCCGCTTCCACCGCACCAACTCCCAGGGCCATGGCCACGGCCAGGGCTAGGGAAGCCGCCCTTCTTCGCCCCCTTCACCGGCCACGGCCAACGCGGTGCCACGGCACCCAGTCTCGACGTCCTCGCGACCCAGTGGCGCAGCCCAAGCATCGGCCTCGAGAATCAAGAACGCTCGACAACGGAGAGGGAAGGGAAAGATCATATACATGTCATAAGAAAGGGAATTTATTTACTGCTCCCTCGATGTATTGTTTCCTTTGTTTGGAGATTCATTATCATCCATGAGTTAAGGTAAGGTTAATGTGATTGAGTGATTTTTCTAAAAATCAAATATTTGTTTTCTAATTAATGTGATTGAGTGATTTAAGGTAAGGTTAATTAATTTAGATTTGATCTTTAGAGATTGTTCGTGATTGACTCTACATTACTAAATAACTCACATTAGTATGGAAAGTTTTAATTTGTTCAGATTTTTTTCGTTGTGTGAGAGGGTGACGCGAAAATAAACCGATGAAATGGGGGGAGGGGACGAAAAAAATCTACGAAAAAACCCAGCGAAGGTGGGAGGAGTACCAAAAAACCATGGGAGGTGGGACGAAAATAAACCGTACGAGGCTATCAAGTGCATCTGCGCGCCGATCACCCACGCCGGGTCCTTCAAGTGCCGCTTCCACCGCACCAACTCTTAGGGCCATGGCCACGGCCAGGGCCAGGGAAGCCGCCCTTCTTCGCCCCCTTCATCGGCCGCGGCCAATGCGGTGCCACGACACTCGGCCTCGACGTCCTCACGACCCAGTGACGCAGCCCAAGCATCGGCCTCGAGAATCAAGAACACTCGACAACGAAGAGGGAAGGGAAAGATCATACAAATGTCATAAGAAAGGGAGTTTATTTACTGCTCCCTCGATGTATTGTTTTCTTTGTTTGGAGATTGATTATCATCTGTGAGTTATGGTAAAATTAATGTGATTGAGCGATTTTTTTAAAAATCAAATATTTGTATTCTAATTAATGTGATTGAGTGATTTAAGGTAAGGTTAATTAATTTAGCTTTGATCTTTAGAGATTGTTCGTGATTGATTCTACATTACAAAATAACTTGCGTCAGCATGGAAAATTCTGATCTGTTCAGATTTCTTTCGTTGTGTGAGAGGGTAACACGAAAATAAACCGATGAAGTGGGGGGAAGGGACGAAAAAAAATCTACGAAAAAAATGAGATGGAGAGGGGAGGGAACGAGTGAACGAAACGATGTACGTACTGAGACATTATTAGGAGTAGAGAATAATGAGATAATATTCCCTTACAAATTAAGTAGGTACATAAATGCTTTAATAATGAGATTTTTTTAAATTGGTTATTTGTTTCCTAACTAATTAATGTAATTGAGCGATTTACGGTAATTAATTTAGATTTGAACTTTAGAAATTGATCGTGATTGATTCTTTCACTTGTGTCAGTACTCAGTATGAAAAGTTCTGATCCGTTCAGATTTTTTTCGTTATGCGTGAGGATAATGCGAAACTAAACCCGTAAGATGAAGGAGGAGACAAAAAAATCAATAAAATAAAACAGTTGAAAGTGATGAGACAAAAATAAACCATACGAGGAGTAGAGACTCTCTCTCTCGTCTCACTAGAACGGAGGAAGAAGTGAATGCACAGGGTTTCTGCCGAACAGCGTTTTTTCAGCTCAAACTGTGGCCCCGTGCTTACAACCATCAAGGACCCGGGCTGGGGCATGCACACGACGCAACACACCATGGCCGCTCGAACAGATCACTAACAACATAGCTAGCTCACGCGGCGGTAGGCTCACGTACCACCAGTCCACCACGCCACACACGCACACACGCACGCACACACGTGCACGGTTTATTTTCCGAACATATCCCCCTAAACCGCGACCTACAGAAGGGCCGGCTCGTTGGTGAGGAGCGTCTTCTCCTTCCTCGGCCGCCAGCAGTCATAGGAGAAGTGGCCGCGAACGTCACTATCGTAGCATCTCCCGTGCCCCTTCCTCACATCCGAGGCCACGCTGCTTCCACCGTCGTCATTGTCGTGGTCATGATTGCCGCCGCACTGACGTCGCCACGCCTCCCACTGATCCGCCGTGAGCAGCAGCTGGTCGTCGCTCCGTTCGCCGCCGGCCTACGTGTGCCGCCGTAAGCGCTCGTCGAAGGCCTTGTGTCTTCTTGGAGCCTCCTCGAACGTTATCATGTCCACATCGCAAAACTGCTCGATCCCAGCCACCGCAGCTACAACCGATCCGGCACCATGCCAAATAGCTTTTTCACCATGGTGTCGTCGTCGAGCGTCGAGCTGAGGCCAACGTACCTTGCCGCCATGTCGCTGATCGTGCCAACGTACGTGTCCAGCGCCTCCTCCTCCTCCATGCGAAGCTTGGCGAACTTGCCGTGGAGAGTGGAGAGTCGCGCCGCCTTGACACGATCGGCGCCGACGAACCTCATCTTGAGGTGGAACAACACCTCCTTCGCCGTCTTCTTCGTCGACACCTGCATGAGGATGTCCTTCGACAGTGGCCGAAGAGTTGCACCCTCGCTGTCTTGTTCTTCCGCTCATCCACCGCCACACCATCCACCGAAGACACCACCTCCCAGAGGCCTTGGGCGTCGAGGATGGGCTCCGCCTTAATCGCCCACACCGTGTAGTTCTCCGGCGTGAGCACCGAGCAGGGAGCAACATCGTGCGGGACGATCAACATGGCCACGTGCATAGGAAGAAACTTGGCTCTGTACACGAATTGTTGGGTCTAACCCTAGACTGACTCTCTCTCTCTCCCCTCGCCAGAACGGAGGAAGAAGAAGAAGAAGTGAATGCAGAGGGTTTCTGGCTACAAACGCCTTGCTGCCGAACGTCGATTTTTTTAGCTCAAACTGTGGCCCGGTGCTTACAACCATCGAGCGTACTATGGGATTTATACCCGGGCTGGCGCATGCATGCGACGCAGCCCACCCCGCTACACGCGCACGATCTGCATGCCTAGTCGTGCGCGCTCACAACACGATCAACACGCACACCGTGGCCCTCCACCAGATCGCTAACAACCTAGCTAGCTCACACGGCGGTAGGCTCACGTAACACCACGCCACGCACGCACACACGCACGCACATGCACGCCACGCACGCACGCACATGCGCAGTTTATTTTCGTAACATTCTCAACAGAGGCTTACATCGACTCCTTTCTTCTCTGAAGACTCTTTTTTTATCTCTGAAGACTCTTGAAAAACCATAGTCTAATTTTTTGACACCATGTTATCATCACATATTATTGCCAGGTTTTAGATCTAGATGACAAATACAATCACTGTGAAGATAGTGTAAGCCTTGACAAACTCCTGTAATCATTTGATAGCGTGTCAGTCAAATCCACCAGATTCATCTGGATTAGTGAATCTATAATATTTAAATAGTTTAGCCCTACTAACTAATTCTCTTAACATGCATCATATCCACATCAGCGGCCCTACTATCTCATCATCCATACTAATGTCATCTTTTGTTTTACCTTGGTGCACAATTGAGCGAAGATCATCCGTTGTCATCTGGTCTCTTTCAAGCGCCCTCTAGGCTGGCCGAGCCTTAAAGTAAAACCGATCGAGCCCTCTTCTTTAGGAAAAAGGACCAGACTTTTCTCCTGCCTCCGTCCTGACTAAGCTAGCTTCGGCGCTATTGGGGAGCTTGGTTGTGGTTGGTTCCACTTAGACTAGCCACAATGGGTAGTAACATAGAGTAGTAACATGCTCATGTTACTACTCTATGTTACTACCTCTCTAGTGGGGAGTAACATATGTATGGTAACATGCAATACTTCATTTATTATGTTATAGACTCATCTTGCCTTGATATGTGTGATGTTACTCATACTAGTAGTAACTAGTTATGTTACTACATACCTCTCTTTCTTCATTTATTGCTTGTCACATCATCTATTTTATCTAGATATGTGTGATGTTACTACCTATGCTACTCCTGTTGGGGAACATAATAATTAAAAAAATTTCCTACGCACACGCAAGATCATGGTGATGCATAACAACGAGAGGGAAGAGTGTCATCCACGTACCCTCGTAGATCGTTAAGCGAAAGCGTTATGACAACGCGGTTGATGTAGTCGTACGTCTTCACGATCGACCGATCCTCAATACCGAACGTACGTCACCTCCGTGTTTCAACACACGTTCAGCTCGGTGACGTCCCGCGAACTCACGATCCAGTAGAGCTCGAGGGAGAGTTTTGCTACCTCTTGAGCACTGCGTTGGTTTTCCCCGAAGAGGAAGGGATGATGCAGCAAAGTAGCGAAAGTATTTCCCTCAGTTTTTGAGAACCAAGGTATCAATCCAGTAGGAGGCTACGCGCGAGTCCCTTGTACCTGCACAAAACAAATAAATCCTCGCAACCAACGCAAATAGGGGTTGTCAAGCCCTATAAGGCCACTTACGAGAGTGAGATCTGATAGATATGATAAAGATAATATTTTTGGTATTTTTATGATAAAGATGCAAAGTAAAATAAAGGCAAAGTAAATAGCAAAGGAAATAACTAAGTAGTAGGAGATCAATATGATAAAGATAGACGCGGGGCCATAGGTTTCACTAGTGACTTCTCTCGAGAGCATAAGTATTCTACGGTGAGTGAACAAATTACTGTTGAGCAATTGACAGAATTGAGCATAGTTATGAGAATATCTAGGTATGATCATGTATATAGGCATCACGTCCGAGACAAGTAGACCAACTCCTGCCTGCATCTACTACTATTACTCCACTCATCGACCGCTATCCAGCATGCATCTAGAGTATTAAGTTAAAGACAGAGTAACACCTTAAGCAAGATGACATGATGTAGAGGGATAGACTCATGCAATATGAAGAAAACCCCATCTTGTTATCCTCGATGGCAACAATACAATATGTACCTTGCTGCCCCTACTGTCACTGGGAAAGGACACCGCAAGATTGAACCCAAAGCTAAGCACTTCTCCCATTGCAAGAAAGATCAATCTAGTAGGCCAAAGCAAATTGATAATTCGAAGAGACTTGCAAAGATAACCAATCATACATAAAAGAATTCAGAGAAGATTCAAATATTATTCATAGATAGACTTGATCATAAACCCACAATTCATCGGTCTCAACAAACACACCGCAAAAAGAAGATTACATCGAATAGTTCTCCACAACAGAGGGGGAGAATATTGTATTGAGATCCAAAAAGAGAGAAGAAGCCATCTAGCTACTAACTATGGACCCGTAGGTTTGAGGTAAACTACTCACACTTCATCGGAGAGGCTATGTTGTTGATGTAGAAGCCCTCCATGATCGATGCCCCCTCCGGCGGAGCTCCGGAACAGGCCCCAAGATGGGATCTCATGGATACAGAAAGTTACGGCGGTGGAATTAGGGTTTTGGCTCCGTATCTGATTGTTTGGGGGTACGTAGGTATATATAGGAGGAAGGAGTATGTCGGTGGAGCAACAGGGGGCCCACGAGGGTGGAGGGCGCGCTGGGGGGGGGGGGTAGGCGTGCCCCCCTACCTCGTGGCCTCCCCTTTTCTTTCTTGACGTAGGGTCCAAGTCTCCCGGGTCTTGTTTATTGAGAAAATCACGTTCCCGAAGGTTTCATTCCGTTTGGACTCTGTTTGACATTCCTTTTCTACGAAACCCTAAAACAGGCAAAACACAGCAATTCTGGGCTGGGCCTCCGGTTAATAGGTTAGTCCCAAAAATAATATAATAGTGGATACTAAAGCCCAATAATGTCCAAAACAGTAGATAATATAGCATGGATCAATCAAAAATTATAGATACGTTGGAGACGTGTCAAGCATCCCCAAGCTTAATTCCTGCTCGTCCTCGAGTAGGTAAATGATAAAAACAAATTTTTTGATGCGGAGTGCTACTTGACATAATTTTAATGTAATTCTTCTTAATTGTGGTATGAATATTCAGATCCGAAAGATTCAAGAAAAAGTTCATATTGACATAAAAATAATAATACTTCAAGCATACTAACAAAGCAATTATGTCTTCTCAAAATAACATGGCTAAAGAAAGTTATCCCTACAAAATCATATAGTCTGGCTATGCTCCATCTTCACTACACAAAATATTTAAATCATGCACAATCCCGATGAAAAGCCAAGCAATTGTTTCATACTTTTGACATTCTCAAAACTTTTTCAATTTTCATGCAATACATGAGCGTGAGCCATGGACATAGCACTATAGGTGGAATAGAATGGTGGTTGTGGAGAAGACAAAAAGGGAAAAGATAGTCTCACATCGACTAGGCGTATCAACGGGCTATGGAGATGCCCATCAATAGATATCAATGTGAGTGAGTAGGGATTGCCATGCAACGGATGCACTAGAGCTATAAGTATATGAAAGCTCAAAAAGAAACTAAGTGGGTGTGCATCCAACTTGCTTGCTCATGAAGACCTAGGGCATTTCCAGGAAGCCCATCATTGGAATATACAAGCCAAGTTCTATAATGAAAAATTCCCACTAGTATATGAAAGTGATAACATGAGAGACTCTCTACTATGAAGATCATGGTGCTACTTTGAAGCACAAGTGTGGTAAAAGGATAGTAGCATTGTCCCTTCTCTCTTTTTCACTCATTTTTTTATTTGGGCATTTTCTCTTTTTGTATGGCCTCTTTTTTTCGTTCGGAGTCTCATCCCGACTTGTGGGGGAATCATAGTCTCCATCGTCCTTTCCTCACCGGGACAATGCTCTAATAATGATGATCATCACACTTTTATTTTTCTTACAACTCAACAATTACAACTCGATACTTAGAACAAAATATGACTCTATATGAATGCCTCCGGCGGTGTACCGGGATATGCAATGAATCAAGAGTGACACGTATGAAAGAATTATGAATGGTGGCTTTGCCACAAATACGATTTCAACTACATGATCATGCTAAGCAATATGACAATGATGGAGTGTGTCATAATAAACGGAACGGTGAAAAGTTGCATGGCAATATATCTCGGAATGGCTATGGAAATGCCATAATAGGTAGGTATGGTGGCTGTTTTGAGGAAGGTATATGGTGGGTGTATGATACCGGCGAAAGGTGCACGGTATTAGAGAGGCTAGCAAAGGTGGAAGGGTGAGAGTGCGTATAATCCATGGGCTCAACATTAGTCATAAAGAACTCATATACTTATTGCAAAATTCTACAAGTTATCAAAGCAAAGTATTACGCGCATGCTCCTAGGGGGATAGATTGGTAGGAAAAGACCATCGCTCGTCCCCGACCACCACTCATAAGGAAGACAATCAATAAATAAATCATGCTCCGACTTCATCACATAACGGTTCACCATATGTGCATGTTACGGGAATCACAAGCTTCAACACAAGTATTTCTCAAATTCACAACTACTCAACTAGCACAACTTTAATATTACCATATCCATATCTCAAAACAATTATCAAGTATCAAACTTCCCATAGTATTCAACACACTCATAAGAAAGTTTTATTATTAATCTTGTATACCAAATATATTAGGATTTTAAGCAAATTACCATGCTATTAAGACTCTCAAAATAATCTAAGTGAATCATGAGAGATCAATGGTTTCTATAAAACAAATCCACCACCGTGCTCTAAAAGATATAAGTGAAGTACTAGAGCAAAAATTATATAACTCAAAAGATATAAGCAAAGCACATAGAGTATTCTAACAAATTCCAAATCATGTATGGCTCCCTCAAAAGGTGTGTACAGCAAGGATGATTGTGGTAAACTAACAAGCAAAGACTCAAATCATACAAGACGCTCCAAGCAAAACACATATCATGTGGCGAATAAAAATATAGCTCTAACTAAAGTTACCGGTAGAAGTAGACGAAAGAGGGGATGCCTTACGGGGCATCCCCAAGCTTTGGCTTTTAGGTGTCCTTAGATTATATTGGGGGTGCCATGGGCATCCAAAATCTTAGGCTCTTGCCAATCCTTGTTCCATAATCCATCAAATCTTTACCCAAAACTTGAAAATTTCACAACACAAAACTTAAAGTAGAAAATCTCGTGAGCTCCGTTAGCGAAAGAAAATAAAAGACCACTTCAAGGTACTGTAATGAACTCATTCTTTATTTATATTGGTGTTATACTTACTGTATTCAAACTTCTCTATGGTTTATAAACTATTTTACTAGCCATAGATTCATCAAAATAAGCAAGCAACACACGAAAAACAGAATCTTTCAAAAACAGAACAGTCCGTAGTAATCTGTAGCTAGCGCAAGATATGGAACCCCAAAAAATCTAAAATAAATTGCTAGACGTGAGGAATTTATCTATTAATCATCTGAAAAAAGAATTAACTAAATATTACTTTCCAAATAAAATGGCAGTAGTTCTCGTGAGCGCTAAAGTTTCTGTTATTTACAGCAAGTTCAACAAGACTTTTCCCAAGTCTTCCCAACGGTTCTACTTGGCATAAACACTAATTAAACACAAAAAACACAATCAAAACAGAGGCTATATAAATTATTTATTACTAAATAGGAGCAAAAAGCAAATAATAAAAATAAAATTGGGTTGCCTCCCAACAAGCGCTATCGTTTAATGCCCCTAGCTAGGCATAACAAGCAAGAATAGATCTAGGTATTGCCATCTTTGGTAGGCAATCCATAAGTGGCTCTCATAATAGATGCATAAGGTAATTTAATTTTCTTTCTCGGAAAGTGTTCCATGTCTTTCCTTAATGGAAATTGGAATCTAATATTTCCTTCCTTCATATCAATAATTGCACCAATCGTTCTAAGGAAAGGTCTACCAAGAATAATAGGACATGAAGGATTGCAATCTATATCAAGAACAATAAAATCTACGGGCACATAATTCCTATTTGCAACAATAAGAACATCATTAATTCTTCCCATAGGTTTTTTAATAGTGGAATCCGCAAGGTGCAAGTTTAGAGAGCAATCATCAAAATCACGGAAACCTAACAAATCACACAAAGTCTTTGGAATCGTGGAAACGCTAGCACCCAAAATCACATAAAGCATAGAATCCATGATCTTTAATTTTAATTTTAATAGTTGGTTTCCACTCATCATAAAGTTTTCTAGGGATAGAAACTTCCAATTCAAGTTTTTCTTCATAAGATTGCATCAAGGCATCAACGATATGTTTGGTAAACGCTTTATTTTGACTATAAGCATGAGGAGAATTTAGCACGGATTGTAACAAGGAAATACAATCAATCAAAGAGCAATTTTCATAGTTAAATTCCTTGAAATCCGTAATAGTGGGTTTAGCAACATCTAGGGGTTTAATTTCTTCAATCCCACTTTTATCAAATTTAGCATCAAGATCAACAAATTCCGAATTCTTAGAACGCCTTCTAGGTAAAGGTGGATCATATTCAGTCCCATCATTATCAAGATTCATATTGCAAAACAAAGATTTAATAGGGGACACATCAATAACTTTTAGATCTTCATCTTTATTTTCATAGGAGCTAGAAGAACACGCTCTTATAAAGGCATCTTTCTTAGCACGCATCCTAGCAGTTCTTTCTTTGCACTCATCAATGGAAATTCTCATGGCTTTGAGAGACTCATTGATATCATGCTTAGGTGGAATAGATCTAAGTTTCAAAGAATCAACATTAAGAGTAATTCTATCAACGTTCCTAGCCAAATCATCAATCTTAAGCAATTTTTTCTTCAATCATAGCATTAAAATTTAATAAATTCTTTAATATTAGATTCAAAATCAGAAGGCATCTTATTATAATTTCCATAAGAATTGTTGTAGGAATTACCATAATTATTAGAGGGATTACTAGGATAAGGCCTAGGATTAAAATTTCCTCTATACGCATTGTTACCAAAATTGTTCCTACCAACAAAATTCACATCCATAGATTCATTATTATTCTCAATCAAAATAGACAAGGGAATATCATTAGGATCAGAAGAAACACTCTTATTAGCAAATAATTTCATAAGTTCATCCATCTTTCCACTCAAAACATTAATTTCTTCTATCGCATGCACCTTTTTATTAGTAGATCTTTCAGTATGCCATTGAGAATAATTAACCATAATATTATCTAGGAGTTCAGTAGCTTCTCCTAATGTGATTTCCATAAAAGTGCCTCCCGTGGCCAAATCTAAAAGATTTCTAGAAGAAAAATTCATTCCGGCATAATTTTTTTGTATAATCATCCACAAATTTAAACCATGAGTAGGGCAATTACGTATCATTACTTTCATTCTCTCCCAAGCTTGTGCAACATGTTCATGCTCAAGTTGCTTAAAGTTCATAATATCATTTCTAAGAGAGATGATCTTAGCGGGAAGAAAATACTTAGAGATAAAAGCATCTTTACACTTATTCCATGAATCAATACTATTTTTAGGCAAAGACGAAAACCAAGCTTTAGCACGATCTCTAAGCGAAAAAGGAAATAGCTTCAATTTAACAATATCATTATCCACATCTTTATTCTTTAGCGTGTCACACAAATCAACGAAGCTATTTAGATGGGTAGCGGCATCTTCACTAGGAAGGCCGGAAAACGGATCTTTCATGACAAGATTCAGCAAAGCAGTATTAATTTCACAAGATTCAGCATCGGTAAGAGGAGCAATCGGAGTGCTAATAAAATCATTGTTGTTGGTATTGGTGAAGTCACACAATTTAGTATTATCTTGAGCCATCGTGACAACCAAGCAAACTAACACATAAGCAAACAAAAAGCAAGCGGGCAAAAAGAGGCAAATAGAGAAAGAGAGGGAGGATAGAGAGAGAGGGCGAATAAAACAGCAAGGGTGAAGTGGGGGAGAGGAAAACGAGAGGCAAATGGCAAATAATGTAATGCGGGAGATAAGGGTATGTGATGGGTACTTGGTATGTTGACTTTTGTGAAGACCTCCCCGGCAACGGCGCCAGAAATCCTTCTTGCTACCTCTTGAGCACTGCGTTGGTTTTCCCCGAAGAGGAAGGGATGATGCAGCAAAGTAGCGTAAGCATTTCCCTCAGTTTTTGAGAACCAAGGTATCAATCCAGTAGGAGGCTACGCGCGAGTCCCTTGTACCTGCACAAAACAAATAAATCCTCGCAACCAACGCAAATAGGGGTTGTCAAGCCCTATAAGTCCACTTACGAGAGTGAGATCTGACATATATGATAAAGATAATATTTTTGGTATTTTTATGATAAAGATGCAAAGTAAAATAAAGGCAAAGTAAATAGCAAAGGAAATAACTAAGTAGTAGGAGATCAATATGATAAAGATAGACGCGGGGCCATAGGTTTCACTAGTGACTTCTCTCGAGAGCATAAGTATTCTACGGTGAGTGAACAAATTACTGTTGAGCAATTGACAGAATTGAGCATAGTTATGAGAATATCTAGGTATGATCATGTATATAGGCATCACGTCCGAGACAAGTAGACCAACTCCTGCCTGCATCTACTACTATTACTCCACTCATCGACCGCTATCCAGCATGCATCTAGAGTATTAAGTTAAAGACAGAGTAACACCTTAAGCAAGATGACATGATGTAGAGGGATAAACTCATGCAATATGAAGAAAGCCCCATCTTGTTATCCTCGATGGCAACAATAGAATACGTGCCTTGCTTCCCCAACTGTCACTGGGAAAGGACACCGCAAGATTGAACCCAAAGCTAAGCACTTCTCCCATTGCAAGCAAGATCAATCTAGTAGGCCAAACCAAACTGATAATTCGAAGAGACTTGCAAAGATAACCAATCATACATAAAATAATTCAGAGAAGATTTAAATATTATTCATAGATAGACTTGATCATAAACCCACAATTCATCATTCTCAACAAACACACCGCAAAAAGAAGATTACATCGAATAGTTCTCCACAAGAGAGGGGGAGAATATTGTATTGAGATCCAAAAAGAGAGAAGAAGCCATCTAGCTACTAACTATGGACCCCTAGGTCTGAGGTAAACTACTCACACTTCATCGGAGAGGCTATGGTGTTGATGTAGAATCCCTCCGTGATCGATGCCCCCTCCGGCGGAGCTCCGGAACAGGCCCCAAGATGGGATCTCATGGATACAGAAAGTTACAGCGGTGGAATTAGGGTTTTGGCTCCGTATCTGATCGTTTGGGGGTACGTAGGTATATATAGGAGGAAGGAGTACGTCGATGGAGCAACAGGGGCCCATGAGGGTGGAGGGCACGCCTGGGGAGGGGGGGTAGGCGTGCCCCCAACCTCGTGGCCTCCACTTTTCTTTCTTGACGTAGGGTCCAAGTCTCCCGGGTCTTGTTCATTGAGAAAATCACGTTTCCGAAGGTTTCATTCTGTTTGGACTCCGTTTGATATTCCTTTTCTTTGAAACGCTAAAACAGGCAAAAAACAGCACTTCTGGGCTGGGCCTCCTGTTAATAGGTTAGTCCCAAAAATAATATAAAAGTGGATAATAAAGTCCAATAATGTCCAAAATTGTAGATTATATAGCATGGAGCAATCAAAAATTATAGATACGTTGGAGACATATCAAGTTTCGTCAACACGACGGCGTGGTGACGATGTTGATGAAGCTACCGTCACAGGGCTTCTCCTAAGCACCACTATAGTATGACTGAGGTGGACTATGGTGGAGGGGGCACCACACACGGCTGGGAGAGATCAATGGTCAACTTGTGTTCTAGGGTGCCCCCTGATCTCGTATATAAGGGAGCAAGGGGGGAGGCCGGCTGGCCCTGTAGGGCGTGCCAGGAGGAGGAGTCGTCCTCCTAGTAGGAGTAGGACTCCCCTCTTTCCTACTCCTACTAGGAGAGGGAAAGGAAGGGGGAGAAGGAGAAGGAAGGGGGGGGGGGCGCCCCCCGCCTTCATAGTCCAATTCAGACCAGAGGGGGAGGGGGCGCATGGCCTGCCCTGGCCGACCCCTTTCTCTCTCCACTAGGGCCCAACAAGGCCCATTAACTCCCGGGGGGTTCCGGTAACCCCTCCGGCACTCCGGTAAAATCCCGATTTCACTCGAAACTCTTCCGATGTCCAAATGTAGGATTCCAATATATCAATCTTTACGTCTCGACCATTTAGAGACTCCTCATCATGTCCGTGATCATATCCGGGACTCCGAACTACCTTCGGTACATCAAAACATATAAACTCGTAATACAAATCGTCACAGAACTTTAAGCGTGCGGACCCTACGGGTTCGAGAACTATGTAGACATGACCGAGACATGTCTCCGGTCAATAACCAACAACAGAACCTGGATGCTCATATTGGTTCGTATATATTCTACAAAGATCTTTATCGGTAGAACCGCATAACAACATACGTTGTTCCCTTTGTCATCAGTATGTTACTTTCCCGAGATTCGATCGTCGGTATCTCAATACCTAGCTCAATCTCGTTACCGGCAAGTCTCTTTACTCGTTCCGTAATGCATCATCCCGCTATTAACTCATTAGTCACATTGCTTGCAAGGCTTATAGTGATATGCATTACCGAGAGGGCCCAAAGATACCTCTCCGACAATCGGAGAGACAAATCCTATTCTTGATCTATGTCAACTCCATGAATACCATCGGAGACACCTGTAGAGCACCTTTATAATCACCCAGTTACGTTGTGACGTTTGGTAGCACACAAAGTGTTCCTCCTGTATTTGGGAGTTGCATAATCTCATAGTCATAGGAACATGTATAAGTCATGAAGAAAGCAATAGTAGTAAACTAAACGATCAAGTGCTAAGCAAATGGAATGGATCAAGTCAATCACATCATTCTCCTAATGATGTGATCCCGTTGATCAAATGACAACTCATGTCTATGGCTAGGAAACTCAACCATCTTTGATCAACGAGCTAGTCAAGTAGAGGCATACTAGTGAAACTTTGTTTGTCTATATATTCACACATGTATTATGTTTCCAGTTAATACAATTCTAGCATGAATAATAAGCATTTATCATGATATGAGGAAATAAATAATAACTTTATTATTGCCTCTAGGGCATATTTCCTTCAGTCTCCCACTTGCACTAGAGTCAATAATCTAGATTACATAGTAATGATTCTAACACCCAGGGAGTCCTGGTGCTGATCATGTTTTGCTCGTGGAAGAGGCTTAGTCAACGGGTCTGCAACATTCAGATCCGTATGTATCTTGAAAATCTATATGTCTCCCACCTAGACTTGATCCTGGATGGAATTGATGTGTCTCTTGATGTGTATGGTTCTTTTTGTGAAATCTGGATTCCTTTGCCAAGGCAATTGCGCCAGTATTGTCACAAAATATTTTCATTGGACCCGATGCACTAGGTATGACACCTAGATCGGATATGAACTCCTTCATCCAGACTCCTTCATTTGTTGCTTCCGAAGCAGCGATGTACTCCACTTCACACGTAGATCCCGCCACGACACTTTGTTTAGAACTGCTCCAACTTATAGCTCCACCGTTCAATATAAACACGTATCCGGTTTGTGATTTAGAATCGTCCGGATCAGTGTCAAAGCTTGCATCGACGTAACCATTTACGACGAGATCTTTGTACCTCCATAAACGAGAAACATATCCTTAGTCCTTTTTCGGTATTTCGGGATGTTCTTGACTGCTGTCCAGTGATCCACTCCTGGATTACTTTGGTACGTCCCTGCTAAACTAATAGCAACGCACACATCCGGTCTGGTACACAACATTGCATACATGATAGAGACTATGGCTGAAGCATAGGGAACACTTTTCATTTTCGCTCTATCTTCTGCAGTGGTCGGGCATTGAGTCTTACTCAACTACACACCTTGTAACACAGGTAAGAACCCTTTCTTTGCTTGATCCATTTTCAACTTCTTCAAAACTTTATCAAGGTATGTGCTTTGGGAAAGTCCAATTAAGCGTCTTGATCTATCTCTATAGATCTTGATGCCCAATATATAAGTAGCTTCACCGAGGTCTTTCATTGAAAAACTCTTATTCAAGTATCCTTTTATGCTATCCAGAAATTCTATATCATTTCTAATCAACAATACATATAATATTAGAAATGCTATAGAGCTCCCACTCACTTTCTTGTAAATACAGGCTTATCCAAAAGTCTGTATAAAACCATATGCTTTGATCACACTATCAAAACGTTTATTCCAACTCCGAGAGGCTTGCACTACTCCATAAATGGATCGCTGGAGCTTGCACACTTTGTTAGATCCCTTTGGATCGACAAAACCTTTTGGTTGCATCATATACAACTCTTCTTCCAGAAATCCATTCAGGAATGCAGTTTTGACATCCACTTGCCAAATTTCATAATCATAAAATGCGGCAATTGCTAACATGATTCGGATAGACTTAAGCATCGCTACGGGTGGGAAAGTCTCATCGTAGTCAATTCCTTGAACTTGTCGAGAACCTTTCGCAACAAGTCGAGCTTTGTAGACAGTAACATTACCGTCAATGTCAGTCTTCTCCTTGAAGATCCATTTATTCTCGATGGCTTGCCGATCATCGGGCAAGTGAACCAAAGTCCATAGTTTGTTCTCATACATGGATCCCATCTCAGATTTCATGGCCTCAAGCCATTTTGCGGAATCTGGGCTCATCATCGCTTCCTCATAGTTCGTAGGTTCATCATGGTCAAGTAACATGACTTCCAGAACAGGATTACCGTACCACTCTGGTGCGGATCTTACTCTGGTTGACCTACGAGGTTCGGTAGTAACTTGATCTGAAGTTTCATGATCATTATCATTAGCTTCCTCACTAATTGGTGTAGGTGTCATAGGAACCGGTTTCTGTGATGAACTACTTTCCAGTAAGGGAGTAGGTACAGTTACCTCATCAAGTTCTACTTTCCTCCCACTCACTTATTTTGAGAGAAACTCCCTCTCTACAAAGGATCCATTCTTAGCAACAAATGTCTTGCCTTTGGATCTGTGATAGTAGGTGTACCCAACAGTTTCCTTCGGGTATCCTATGAAGACACATTTCTCTGATTTAGGTTCGAGCTTATCAGGTTGAAGCTTTTTCACATAAGCATCGCAGCCCCAAACTTTAAGAAACGACAACTTTGGTTTCTTGCCAAACCATAGTTCATAAGGCGTCGTCTCAACGGATTTCGATGGTGCCCTATTTAACATGAATGCAGCCGTCTCTAAAGCATAACCCCAAAATGATAGCGGTAAATCAGTAAGAGACATCATAGATCGCACCATATCCAGTAAAGTACGATCAGGACGTCCGGATACACCATTACGCTGTGGTGTTCCGGGTGGCGTGAGTTGCGAAACTATTCCACATTGTTTCAAATGTAGACCAAAATAGTAACTCAAATATTCTCCTCCATGATCAGATCATAGAAACTTCATTTTCTTTTTACGGTGATTTTGCACTTCACTCTGAAATTCTTTAAAATTTTCAAATATTTGAGATTTATGCTTCATTAAGTAGATATACCCATATTTGCCTAAATCATCTGTGAAGGTGAGAAAATAATGATACCCGCCGTGAGCCTCAGTATTCATCGGATCACATACATCAGTATGTATGATTTCCAATAAATCTGTTGCTCGCTCCATTGTTCCGGAGAACAGCGTTTTAGTCATTGTCGGTGTCAAAACCGGCGGATCTCGGGTAGGGGGTCCCGAACTGTGCGTCTAGGCGGATGGTAACAGGAGGTAGGGGACACTATGTTTTACCCAGGTTCGGGCCATCTTGATGGAGGTAAAACCCTACGTCCTGCTTGATTAATATTGATGATATGGGTAGTACAAGAGTAGATCTACCACGAGATCAGAGAGGCTAAACCCTAGAAGCTAGCCTATGGTATGATTGTATGTTGTATATCCTCTATCGACTAGCCTGGCCTCGATTTACATAATGCACCAGAGGCCAAGGATAACAAGAGTCCTAGCCGAATACGCCGGTGGGGAGGAGTCCTTGTCTTGATTGCCAAGTCTTGTGGAATCTTCCATGTATGCGGTAGCTGTCTGAACTGGCCCATAAGAATACGGCCACGGGGGTCCTCGGCCCAATCTCACAGATCGGGAGATGACGTGATGAGTACCCCCTAGTCCAGGACACCATCAGTAGCCCCCTGAACCGGTCTTCAAGTTGGGGACGCTCCTCGATTCTTCCGAATTGTTCTTCATCTTCGGTTGTTGGTCTTGAAAACTGGTTCAACAAATCTTCTCATCTTTGATCTTGAGGATCGCTGAAATGCATTCGACAAGTTTATACGTCGGGCATCCGAGGAGCCCCTTTAAGTTTCCCGCCTTTATCAATACCTTGTTATTTTTATTCCACACCTCGGGTTTGAAGTTGTTCCCGGGAGGCAGTGTCCTCTTGCGTCCAAGCTCCAACGCCGGACTGCATTCGAGGTATCTTTTTGCAGCCGAGCACCAATGTCGGACCGCTTTCCGAGCTCCAACGCCGGAATGTATCCGAGCTCCAACGCCGGACTATGTCCAAACTCCAACGCCGGACCATATCCGGGCTCCAACCCTGGAATATATCCATGGTTTCATATCACCTTGTTTCAAAAAAGTTGAAGGAGTTTAGCCGAGCTTAATGCTGGAAATGCCCTCTATGGAGCCAGCCACTAGCGCCCGAGCTTTATGCCGGACTGCTTCCGAGGTGGTGCACCACCCCGACTGTGGGCCGATTTTTTGTCAATATTTTTGATTGGTGCCATTTATTCTCTGCCGAGATATATAGCCAGTAGCCCTCAAGGTGTGTATGAGTTTAAAACCCGAGATGCACCTGAAGGATGACGTAAGACCGCTGATCCCAGTAGCCGCTGAGACTCAGGTTGATTTGCAAAATCGGCCTGAGGATCAAGTCCTAGCTCGGCAAAATAGTTCATACAAAAAGCGGCGTGCTCAGTCCTCGAGACTCAGGTTGGGTGCGGCCGACCAACCTGAGGATCAAAATCTCCTCGGAAACTGTATTACACTTAAAATTTTCTGCATTGGACAGGCAATGCAGTAGCCCCCGAGACACTGGTCGGGTGGCAACACCAGATCAGGGGATCGATGTGCGCCTTTAATATTTGTAAATAATAAGCCCAAAGCCCAGTAGCCCCGAGCCTTAATGCGGGCACGGTGGCCGAATTAAGGATCAATATCCGTAGTAAAATCACAAATTATGGTTAATGACTCTATGCATCCAAGGACTTTACGTCATTAATGCTCGGATCCACATTGTACAAAACTTTGTTGACCGACCATCAGCTTCCACCTCCTCGGCCAGTAGCCCAGTAGTGTTTGTCCTACTTCATAAAGCCTTTATGAGGGCAAAGGTTTACGACAAACAAGGCAATCTGGCCATACGGTTTTATAAACAAAGGTACGTAGAGAGATATGTTATATTACTGTTTAACATAAGAAATGTCTTCCAAAGAAAATAGTCCCGCTATCGGTTCCTTTCTTTGGGTTGTCATGCTAAGCATGATCATGAAACCTCAGCTCCAATGTAAGAGCAAAATATCGTGGATTCAATTTGGGAGGCCGGTTAATAGCCCCCGGTAGTGTTCGGCGACAGTCGAGGTCAAGCTGTAAACACTTTGGCCATTGTTATGAATGGCCCGTCATTTAACACCGTCATCGGATAGCTGACCAGTTTACGCTTATTGTGACAGTCAATTTTCGGCTTTCTCCACTGAGATGCTTAACCATGTGAGCTCGGGCGAACTGCATTTGCAAGATTCAACGCGGTACCGCATTATGCATATCTCAAGCTCAAGATGCCAGGACCTCGGGGGGTCATCACAGTCAATGGAAACATAGAGCGCTCTCTCCGCACAGAGGAGCACACTGCGACCCTCGCAGCAAAAGCACAAAGCAGCCTCTTAAGGCAATCCACTAGTTCGGCGATTAAGGACCCGGACAACTTCAAGCGCGCCCGGAGTAATCGGCAACTGGACCGCCTGGCACGCTCCGAGCTCGCATAGCAATGCGGCCCCCACCCCAGCCCTAGCGAAACGGTGAAATCCGTGCCACGCGTACATAATTACGCATTAAAAATACCATGGGCATAGGTGGGAAGGGGCACGACTACGGCACGCCCCAAGACGCGGCTTAAACCGCACTAGGGGCTTCGCGCTTTGTTATTTTCTCTCTTTCAGGACATTAATCTCTGGAAACCCTGTCCGGCAGCATGATTGCCGAACACATGATGCAACAACCAAGGAGGCAGAAAGCTACATCACACCACGGAACTTCCAGGTGGATTACGATAACGAGTGAAATACTTGCTTTAATATTATTTCTCAGCTTGCCCTTGGAGGGGACATAGTCCTACTTTTTGCTTATCGCACTACCTGTATCATTCTGCTTTAATGCACGTTTTTGAATAAACAATGCATTGCCTTAAGGCTTTTATTGCATTCTTCTTATATATATATGTTCATTCATGACATCAAGCACCCGTACAGTCTGGTACGGCCAATACGCTAGGGGCTTAAGCATACCCCATAATACGGCGTGAGAAGTCCGAACACTTTTGACAGTGCGGCACCCCGAACTTATAGCATTATATGCATCAGCTCCAAATCATGTCTTGGGTCAATAGTTGGGTTTGCCCGGCTCCCATGTTTTGGTACCTTACGTTCTGCTATATCAGCTAAGGTAGCACTAGGAGAACTACTGCGATTGTGCCCCGGTTCTGCTAGGCTAAGCACCTCAGTGGAGAAAGCTAAAACTGACTATCATGATAAGGCGAGAGACTGGTCGTTGTTCGAGAGGTTTTTGAGTCTTTAAAGACTTATGCCGCTTAGAGCAAGGAGTCGGCCCTGTCCGGCTTAAGGCGTGTATCGCGCTCCGAGTTCGGCCTTCCGAATACTAGGGGCTTCACCGAAATTTAAAATTATAGAATTATATGGCTAAGTGAGAGTGATAACGCATCATAGTCCGATTGCCTTGTTCGTTGTGCTGAGCACCTCCCTCGAAGGACCCAAAAATGGGAACAAGAGTGCTCAAGTTTATCCCGAACACCCCAGCACTCGGGGCATGGGGGCAGAAGCCGACGACTAGCCATCTCTCAGATTTGATAAACAGCCGAACAGAAGGTAATATTTTAAATTCAAACAAGTGTTGCATAGCGCATATGAACAAGTTTTCATAAATACAGGATTACACGAGCAAGTTTACTCAAATATTATATCTTTCGTACACTCGTCCGCTACGAGACGGGCACCCTTCAGGACACCCTCATAGTACATCTCGGGGTGGCGATGCTCCTTGCCCTTCGGCGGCCCTTCCTTAATCAGCTTCATGGCATCCAGCTTGGCCCATTGCACCTTCACACGGGCGAAGGCGCGGCGTGCACCTTCGATGCAGATGGACCGCTTGATGACTTCCAGCCGTGGGCAGGCATCGACAAGCCGCCTCACCAGGCCAAAGTAGCTGTTGGGAAGGGCGTCGCCAGGCCACATCCGGACTATAAAGCCCTTCATGGCCTGTTCGGCCGCCTTGTGTAGCTCGACCAACTACTTTAGCTAGTCGCTCATAGGCACCGGGTGTTCGGTCCTAGTATACTAGGCCCAAAACAACTTCTCCGTCGAGCTTCCCTCCTCGGCCCAGTAAAATTTTGCGGCATCAGACACGCTGCGGGGCAAATCTGCGAATCCTCCTGGAGAGCTCCGGATTCGGGTAAATAACAAGTAATTTACTTTCACATGCTTGCTTTGCATATAGAATGCCTTACCCTCCGCTATCTTCTTCATCGCATCAATCTCCTGGAGGGCCTTTTGGGCTTCGGCCTTGGCATTATTTGCGCTCTCGAGGGCCGCGGCAAGCTCGGACTCTCGCGTCTTCAAGTCAAGCTCCAACGCCTCGTGCTTCGTCACGAGAGCGTGGAGCTCTTGCTGCACCTCGCCCACTCGAGCCTCCTACCTTTCCCGCTCGGTGCGCTCCTTGGTCGCTTTGTTTTCGGCCTCGGATAGCACTTGCTTCAGGGTCACCACCTCGGTCATGGCCCCTGGCAAATTTACGATGATCCTGTCATTTTGCAATCGCATTCTTTTTATATATCCATAGACTAGGTACTACTTACCTTTGTTCTCCTCGAGCTGCCTCTTAGCAAGGCCGAGCTCTTTCTGGGACCCTTCGAGGTCCTGCTTTAATACGGCGACCTCCGTAGTCAGTGCGGCAGAGGTCAGCAGCGAAGCCTGCATACGCATACATACATACTTATATTAGACTCCTGCGATACTGTTCGATCCTCTATTCGGCTTTTCTTTCTGAACACCGAACAAAGCATCAGGGGCTACAGTCTATGCGGTAATATTTTTTGTATATTTTAAATACTTACCTCAAAGCCTGTTAGAAGGCTGGCATAGGCTTCAGTCAGTCCGCTCTTGGTAGACTAAACCTTCTGGACCACCGCACTCATAATAGTGCGGTGCTCCTCGTCGATGGAAGCGCTGTGAAGCACTCCCAGCAGATTGTCCGGTGCCTCTGGATGGACAGAGGTCATCGGCACAAGTGTCTTGCCCCTCTTGGAAGGAGGCCGCCTGCCCAAGTCCGAAACCACTGGTGGTTCCGGCGCGGTGTTCGGCTGAGGGCCGAACTCGGAGCCCTTGGGGGCCTTGCTCCCTCTGCTCCCGGAGTCCAGAAGGTCGCTTTGAGGCGCCTCCGGGACTGTCTCCCCTCGACCCGGTGCCTCTTGAGACGACACCACGGCGTTGTCCGTAGGGCAAGGGGAGGTGGCAGTCGGAAGTGGATCGCTATCCATATCCGACGAGTCTAGGGAGCCGTCCGACGAAGATACGTCGATATGGGCTCGGGGCGGTCTGCATAATCACAATTCGGCGTTGGGAGAAGCAGTGCGACAAAGGAATGCTATGAGTTACTCTGGTATCCGAATACTTACGACTTCGCCAGGGGCTTGGCCCTGAGCAGCCACTCGTCTTCGCCTCCGGCGGCGGTGGTCGAACTGTCCAGAAGGAGAGTCCTTCCCTTCTTGGACCCTTCGGCCCCCCAGTTGGGGCGGCCTTCCTTTTCTTGTCTCCCCCGACTGGAGGGGGAGCCTCTTCATCTTCCTCCTCGTCTTCATGGGAGGAGTGCGCCGAGGAGTCATCGGACAATGAGTCTGATATCACCTGGCGCCGGGAACTCTTTCGGGTTCCCTTGGCCTTCTTGGTCTTCTCCGGCACCTTGTAAGGAGCCGGAGTCAGCATCTTCGTCAGGAGAGCATCCGCATTGCCTTCGGGCAGAGGGGCCAGACAGTTGATTTGCTCCGATGCCTCCACCCAGTCCTGTCAAAGGCATGGGAGCTCAGACCTTGCACATGGTTAAGCTAGGAGAAATAAATATCCTACTGGATGTATAGAACTTACCGAATGCGCTTGCCGCTTCGCGCTTGGTCCGCGGTCCTCGGTGAGAGAGGGAGGGACCTCGGCGCCCTTGAACAACACCCTCCAGACGTCCTTGAGCGTCGTGTCAAAGAGCTCGCTCAGAGTTTGGTACTGGGCCGGGTCGAACTCCCACAAGTTGAAGTCCCGTTGTTGACACGGGAGGATCCGGCGGATGAGCATGACCTGGACTATGTTGACAAGCTTGAGTTTCTTGCTTGCCATGTTCCGGATACATTTCTGGAGTCGTGTAGGGAATCTGGATCGGAACTCGGGGGCAGTCACCCAGTTGGTGTCGCGCGGCTCGGTGATGTAGAACCACGCCGATTGCCACCCCTTTATGGTCTCCACGAAGGAGCCTTCGAGCCATATAACATTGGGCATCTTGCCCACCATGGCTCCGCCGCATTCTGCTTGTTAGCCGCCCACCACCTTCGGCTTGATATTGAAGGTCTTCAGCCATAGACCGAAGTGGGGGCGGATGCGGAGAAAGGCCTCACAGACGACGATGAACACTGAAATGTTGAGGATGAAGTTCGGGGCCAGATCATGAAAGTCCAGCCCGTAGTAGAACATGAGACCACGGACGAATGGATGAAGGGGAAACCCCAGTCCGCGGAGGAAGTGGTGGAGGAAAACTACCCTCTCATGAGGTTCCGGGGTAGGGACGATCTGCCCCGCAGCGGGCAGCCGATGCGCGATATTCGCGGCTAAGTATCCGGCTCTGCGCAGCTTTTTGATGTGTTCCTCCGTAACGGAGGAAGCCATCCACTTCCCTCCCGCTCCGGACATGTTTGGAGGAGGTTGAGGAGAAAGATGCGGACTTGGGCGTTGGGGCTTGAGTGCGCAAGAACGGATGAGCAAGGAGGAAGAAGGCGTGGGTAGAGAAAGGTTAAACCTTATCCCTTTATAAGGGCGGCCGAAACTGTGCGCCTCCACTAGCCTGGTAAAACTCGCTTATCCCCCAAGCGCCGTAATCGATGGCGCGGTTGGGTTACCCACGCCCGTATTGATGAGAATCCCGTGATAAGGGGAACAAGATCTCTGCTTTGACAAGACGTGTCAAGAAACTGCCTTGCGTTATGTGCGGGGCTAGTTAAAGGAAACGGTTCGAATAATCACCGGGCCATGATAAAAACTCAGGTTGACAAAACGAGTCAGCAGATTAGATTTCTGAAAATATTATTCTCTCTATGGTGGTATGTGAAACTTATTTTGCAGGGTCGGACACTATCCTTGTATTCAGATTCTTCCGGGGTGTATTCGGTGGAGGAACCCGCCTTGCAATGCCGAAGACAACACTGCGCGCCGGACTCATCGTCACTGAAGCCTGGTTCAGGGGCTACTGAGGGAGTCCGGGATTAGGGGGTCTCCGGACAGCCGGACTCTATCCTTTGGCTGGACTGTTGGACTATGAAGATACAAGATTGAAGACTTCGTCTCGTGTCCGGATGGGACTCTACTTGGCGTGGAAGGCAAGCTAGGCAATACAAATATGTATATCTCCTCCTTTGTAACCGACCTTGTGTAACCCTAGCCCCCTCCGGTGTCTATATAAACCGGAGGGTTTTAGTCCGTAGGACGACAACAATCATACCATATGCTAGCTTTTAGGGTTTAGCCTCTTTGATCTCGTGGTAGATCAACTCTTGTAATACTCATATAATCAAGAATAAATTAAGAAGGACATAGGGTTTTACCTCCATCGAGACGACCCAAACCTGGGTAAAACATCGTGTCCCCTGCCTCCTATTACCATCCGCCTTAGACGCACAGTTCGGGACCCCCTACCTGAGATCCGCCGGTTTTGACACCGACAGCACCCCTGAAAAAAAACAAGCTCGTTGTGATCACCCCACATACTAGTAAGATGCATCTGAAGATCTTCATTATATATATACTCGAAGCAGAGCAGCCTTTCTCGCACCTTTGAAATAAGGATTTTCTCCCCATCCCTTGTGCGTTGGCACAGTACCGTACTATGTTGATGGTGCTTAAGTTTCATCAGGGAATTAATCGCATCCAAAATACCAGTAAGATGTGTCTCTATGATTATAACTCCCAAACTGAATACATATGCCTTTATGGAGACTATGTTTATGTATTCTGGTGTCATATATCCACTCTGGAGGTAGTCTCTACTACCCCTGAGTATCTCGATTATTACAACACCCAAGCTAGATACATCTGCCTTGGTGGAGAGTATGTCTATGTATTCTGGTGCCATATATTTACTCTAGGGATAGTCTGTGAATATCTCAATGATTATAACACCCAATCTGAATACATGTGTCTTGATGGAGACTATGCCTCGGACCAATTATCGGGTGCCATATATCCCCTGCAGTAGTACACTTTAAAAGTTTAGAGGCATCGCAAGAAGAAACAGAAGATGCTATAACAGAAGGCGTAGCTTGCTGTGTTCCATGACGATTTTGAGTGATGATTCGGGATTGCTTGCCACCAGAGATCATTGACAACCCAAAATCCGTAATCTTCGGCACCATAGCATAGTAGCATCCATCAATATGTTTTTGGGTTTCAGGTCCAGATGAAAAATAAGGCACTCATCGAGAATGTACTTTAAACCCACACAAATTCCCCCGATTGCTTCATATCTCATGTAACACTTCAGGTCTGAAGTTTCATCTGTTAATTGATAAACAAGGAAACAAAAAATCTAAAACCATTAGATGATTACACCTGTGGTGTCGTAACAAAACCACCTCACCCTGATATCGATTTAAGGCAGCGTTGTAATAAAGTAAACTTCAGAGAAAGGTACAATAAACATAAAAGGAATAACCAGCATGTAATTTTTCCTAATCTTACCGCCCATATGCTTGTCTAGGCTTCCATCACATCCATGCTCAAAGCAGAGCAAGCTTGCTGGTATTTCAGCAAAAAAAGAACTCTGACGACTTCTTTGCAGGTATACCGCTTCCCAACTTAATTCAGGACAATAACCTACAAAGTGCACTAGGTTTTGGTGCTTGATCCTCATTTAAGGTACTTGACCTCGTTCCACAACTTCTCTCCCAGCTTATGCAAGCCAAAGAGCTTCTTCAGACTTCACAACAACAAATTTCCCACTCGGAACCTAGAACTCCCTGCAATTGAAGTCAAATATCTGTTCATAAGTCATAACACACATCAAAGCAATATCTACAAGAATTGAGAGCCAGCTAGAGACGCAGTACCACGGAAGAACGTAACACGAACCTGGTTTTAGCTGAGGCCTGAAGACCCCTCTGGCCTTGTATTGAATGCTTTGGCTCCCAGATCCAGAAAGGTGGATGGAGCTTGGTAAACGCCTAGGGAGCAGCGATCTTGTCCCTCCAATAAACAAACATCGCATCCTGCCAAATCGCCTTGGAAGCAATGCATGCATCACTCTGAGGGCTACTTTGGTTGTTGGGGATGAAAAATCCTTGGTGGTAAGCCTCTGATGTGGGATTTCCCTACCCATACGGGATCCCCTCCCACTATGTGAAAATACACCTTGCCATTTGGACACGAAGGGGGAGGGAAGATAAATCCCCGCAGGCAATGCTAGAAGGGGACATGCCCATCAAATAGGACAGAATGTGTAAAAGAAAATTTATCATTAGAATAAATAATCACCACAAATAACTTCATTTTTTTGTCACAATATTGTCATATAAATACCAGAATAATGTTTGTCCCTCTTTTCTAAAAAAGTTCAGGAAATTTGGGACTAAAATTTAGTACAGAAATTTGAATGAAATAAAAACTAAATACACACTTCACAAAATATGATAAAGTCCGACAAATAGTGCAACACCAATGATAAATATAGTTTGTTGACTATGTCTCAAAAGAGAATGGTAATCATGGTTACACGTTCAGCAAGAAACAATACTCTGTTCCACTAAAAACATCACAATTATGTGAACTATATCCATACTGAACTAGGAATAACTTCCACCATCAAATTTTTGAACATTTCCATCGAGTTGTGGCAAGGAACCTCCATCGCAAATAAGTATTGAATTTTCAAGCATCAGTATAAGCCTGGACTTTTCTGTCCTAGTGGTTACACAAATCTGACATTTGACCCCTTCTCTACTGAATAGAAAGAAAGCCACACATACCAACCCAAGAGGGTTATTCGAGCATGGAAAAATGCTGCTGATCCACCAGCCAGTTCGCTTATCCTTTTCAGATAAGAACTGTGAATAAACTCATATGTAACTTAGAAAATAAAGCATCTTTGGACACACATTTTCGCACTATAGGCATGGTAGTTTTTCTTCATTGCAGAATGTAAAAGATATGTACTTTATAAAAATAAAAAGTATATCAACCAGCTATAAGAACAAAATGCAAAGCTTCAAATTAGTTTCAACCGAGAACCAACTCGGATCATTATCCGGCAATGTTATTTTTAATCTGGACAAGCATACCATATTTTGTATAGTAAACCGAATCATGTATGCTTGCTGGCATAGGGGAATTGGACTGCCGCAGATCCTTGGTTGGCATGTTTCACCGAGGCAGACGACGCAGTCAGAAACTCAGAAAAGAAATTAGGTATAGCTGATGCTTTCTTGATGTTTTCTCCTTCTGAATTTTATTCTCCTGTAGAATGCTGAGCTTACTGATGTATAAAAGATCTTGATGAACACTATGTGAATAAAAACATGTGTGTTCTCCTGCCTTTGTGACCTTTGCAATCAACAACTTAACATGAACAGAGCATGCGATTTAGTAATGTTGCTTATGTTCAGAATGTAAAACTGAACGTGCAAGACTGTCATCAGGATGTAATTGAGGCTCAAACTAGCAAATAATTGTCTCTAGCCCTGAATTTGTTTGATTATCTACATCCCAGGTTTGGCAACAAGACACATGCACAAGCTTTTGCTCAGTTTTAAGAATTGTGACACATCCATACAAAGAACAGACCAAATTAAATATCGAAGAATCTAACATTTTTTCAAATGTGTGGCTCTTTTAGTCAGTTTTAAAAGAATGGCGTGTGTTCTGTCTTTGATACAGTAAAAAATTGCATGCTATGTACAGCAAGTTAAAAAGCACAAGTTATACAGTAGCCTCAAGCAGAGCAAGTGTACACAAGTTGATAAAATAATGCTTAGTCATGGCATTTGATTTCACAAGAAAAGAATGCTCAGTCATGTAAGGTGCAATGTTGTGTACACTTTGTAATTCTACAATAATTTGTAGTGCACTGTGGCTAGAAGCCAGAGTACTCTTGAAGCTACAAACTATGCAACAAGCCTGGAACTCCAACAACAAGAAGTAGAGTTGAGTTCCTAGCCATCAGACAAGACTGAAACTCCCAGCATTTGCCTCTTAAATTTGTATATAGAGTGAAAATTCCCAGTAGGATAGATAGACATATGCTACTGTTTAGAATTGCATGATAAATTGCAAGATGTTGAAGCTTAATTAGCTTCACATGGATAACGTAAAAGAGTTGGGCATTTAATTAGTTATGTACTTGGCCAGACAATCCAATATCCAGGCAAATGATGATAAGAAACCAAGAGCTGTGATGCCAGTGATTTTCTTCTTCACATTACCTATGTAGCTAAATAGATGTACTGCCCATGGAGTAATATGGTACTACGTCTGTCTCATCATCAATCATGATTCCTCGGCACCATAATATTCATCCAACCAACTGTTAATTGGAGTAGCTAATGGTCCTAGTAGTACAAAAAATATGAACAACTAGATGAACCAACTGACCCACTGTTCTGGTGCATATATATTTCTTTAGTGCGTAGCGGTAGTTTGAGTACTACCCCATAAATACCATCCTTTTTCTCTGGCCTGTCCTTGAAATATATTTATGTCCTAAATTTTCTTTAATGGTAATTCTAACAAATAATGCAGGACTGGAACATGGTCGAATACAGAGTCTTATGCAAGTTATTACAATCAGTATGATGTAGTCAAGGTCATCCAAGTACTTACCCTTTCAAATGCATATACAGCTATATGTAGGAAAATAACAGAGTACTGGCCATACCTGCTAGATGTATTTCAGAACGAGAGGTTAAAATAGGTAAAAAATACTGATGCAAGCTATGCTCTACAACAAGTGTAGAGCAGCTACATAAGAAAAATACATGCTCTTATGGAATTGGTGGTTCAAGATCAGGGACAGTGAAGGCATGAATCAGATTAGATGAATACGTCCGCGAAACCGTCGTTGTCGCCGTGCCAGAGGGGATAGGAGCTTGGGGGAGGAGGGAAGATCCGGGGAAGGAGAACAGTGACGGACGCGGTCCGTCGCCGTCGCTGGAGAGGCGGAGCTTGGATCCTCAGCATCGGAAGGAGGGGGTCAGGGGCATCGCTTCTGTCGCCGGCGGAGGAACTTGGAGGTGGTCGGGGGTACTGGATCTTGGTCCACGGCGCTGTCGTTCGCTCATCTCGCTCGAGCCATGGGTATCCTCCGCGTGGAAAGGACATGGGCCGACAAGGGTTACCCCGAGAACGATGTAGTTGATAACCCACAAGTATAGGGGATCGCAACAGTTTTCGAGGGTAGAGTATTCAACCTAAATTTATTGATTTGACACAAGGGGAGCCAAAGAATATTCTCGAGTATTAACAGTTGAGTTGTCAATTCAAACGCACCTGAAAGACTTAATATCCGCAACAAAGTATTTAGTAGCAAAGTAATATGATAGTAGTGGTAACGGTGGCAAAAGAAAAGTAACTAAGTACAGATCAATATATGAAAAGCTCGTAAGCATTGGGTCAGTGATGGAGAATTATGTCGGATGCAATTCCTCATGCAAAAGTTATAACCTAGGGTGACACAGAACTAGCTCCAGTTCATCAATGTAATGTAGGGTGACACAGGACATGCTTATGGAAAAGAACTTGCATGACATCTTTTGTCCTACCCTCCCGTGGCAGTGGGGACGTATTGGAAACTAAGGGATATTAAGGCCTCCTTTTAATAGAGTATCAGACCAAAGCATTAACACTTAGTGAATACATGAACTCCTCAAACTAAGGTCATCACCGGCAACTATCCCAATTATTCTCACTTCGGGGTTAACGGATCATAACACAACATAGGTGACTATTGACTTGCAAGATAGGATTAAGAACTCACATATATTCATGAAAACATAATAGGTTCAGATCTGAAATCATGACACTCAAACCCTAGTGACAAGCATTAAGCATAGAAAAGTCATGGTAACATCAATCTCAGAACATAATGGATACCAGGGATCAAATCCTAACAAAACTAACTTGATTACATGATAAATCTCATCTAACCCATCACTGTCCAGCAAGCCTATGATGGAATTACTCATGCACGGCGGTGAGCATCATGAAATTGGTGATGGAGGAAGGTTGATGATGACAATGGCGACGGATCCCCCTCTTCGGAGCCCCAGATCAGCCCTTCCGAGAGAGATTAGGGCTTGGCGGTGGCTCCGTATCATAAAACGCGATGAGTCCTTCTCCCTGATTTTTTTCTCCCTGAACATGAATATATGGAGTCAGGATGGATGTGATGGAGCATCAGGGGCCCCACGAGGTAGGGGGGCGCGCCCCCCTGGGCGCGCCCCCACCCTCGTGGACAGGGTGTGGGCCCCTTGGTCTTGATTCTTTCGCTAGTATTTCTTATATATTCCAAAAATATTCTCTGTTAATTTTCAAGTCATTCCGAGAACTTTTATTTCTGCACAAAAATAACACCATGACAATTCTGCTGAAAACAACATCAGTCCGGGTTAGTTCCATTCAAATCATGCAAGTTAGAGTCCAAAACAAGGGCAAAAGTGTTTGGAAAAGTAGATACGATGGAGACGTATCAACTCCCCCAAGATTAAACCTTTGCTTGTCCTGAAGAAATTCAGTTGACAAACTGAAAGTGATAAAGAAAAACTTTTACAAACTCTGTTTGCTCTTGTTGTTGCAAATATGTAAAGCAAGCATTCAAGTTTTCAGCAAAGATTATGAACTAACCATATTCACAATAACACTTAGGTCTCATATTTACTCATATCAATGTCATAATCAACTAGCGAGCAATAATAATAAATCTCGGATGACAACACTTTCTCAAAGCAATCATAATATGATATAACAAGATGGTATCTTGCTAGCACTTTCTGAGACCGCAAAACATAAATGCAGAGCACCTCTGAAGATCAAGGACTGACTAAACATTGTAATTCATGGTAAAAGAGATCTAGTTATAGTCATACTCAATGTAAACTAATAATAATGGATGCAAATGGCGGCAGTGCTCTCCAACTGGTGCTTTTTAATAAGAGGATGATGACTCAACATAAAAATAATAGATAGGCCCTTCGCAAAGGGAAATAGGGATTTGTAGAGGTACCAGAGCTCGATTATGAAATAGAGATAAATAATATTTTGAGTGGCATACTTTCATTGTCAACATAACAACCGAGAGATCTCGATATCTTCCATGCTACACACATTATAGACGGTTCCCAAACAGAATGGTAAAGTTTATACTCCCCTTACCACCAACATTCATCAATCCATGGCTTGTCCGAAACAACGGGTACCTTCAACTAACAACAATCCCGGGGGAGTTTTGTTTGCAATTATTTTGATTTAATTTGAGCATGGGACTGGGCATCCCGGTGACCAGCCATTTTCTCATGAGTGAGGAGCGGAGTCCACTCCTCTTGAGAATAACCCGCCTAGCATGGAAGATACAGACAACCCTAGTTGATACATGAGCTATTCGAGCATACAAAACAGAATTTCATTTGAAGGTTTAGAGTTTGGCACATACAAATTTACTTGAAACAGCAGGTAGATACCGCATATAGGAAGGTATTGTGGACTCATATGGAATAACTTTGGGGTTTATGGAAGTGGATGCACAAGCAGTATTCCCGTTTAGTACAAGTGAAGGCTAGACAAAGACTGGAAAGCGACCAACTAGAGAGCGACAACAGTCATGAACATGCATTAAGATTAATAAACATTGAGTGCAAGTATGAGTAGGATATAATCCACCATGAACATAAATATCGTGGAGGCTATGTTGATTTTGTTTCAACTACATGTGTGAACATGTGCCAAGTCAAGCCAGTTGAATCATTCAAAGGAGGATACCACCCTATCATACCACATCACAACCATTTTAATAGCATGTTGGCACGCAAGGTAAACCATTATAAGTTCCTAGCTAATTAAGCATGGCATAAGCAACTATAATCTCTAATTGTCATTGCAAACATGTTTCATTCATAATAGGCCGAATCAGGAACGATGAACTAATCATATTTACAAAAACAAGAGAGGTCGAGTTCATACCGGCTTTTCTCATCTCAACCAGTTCATCATATATCGTCATTATTGCCTTTCACTTGCACGACCGAACGGTGTGATAATAATAATAGTGCACGTGCATTGGACTAAGCTGGAATCTGCAAGCATTTAATACAAAGGAGAAGACAAGGTAATATGGGCTCTTTGTTAAATCAACAATAATGCATATAAGAGCCATTTCAACATTTTAATTATGGTCTTCTCATCTCGACTCCCAAAGAAAAGAAAAGAAATAAAACTATTTACACGGGAAAGCTCCCAACAAGCAAAAAAAGAACGAGAAATATTTTTGGGTTTTCTTTTTAATTACTACTACTACAGGCATGGAAAGTAAACTAGTTAAAGGCTACAACTAATTTTGTTTGGTTTTTATTAAGGTTATTCAAACACACAAGAAGAAAGCGAGAAAAAGGAAAATAAACTAGCATGGATATTACAATGAAAAAGTATGAGCACCGACAACTAGAATGAGTGTGTGAACATGAATGTAATGTCAGTGGGAAATACGTACTCCCCAAGCTTAGGCTTTTGGCCTAAGTTGGTCTATGCCCATGGATCAAAGTGGCCCTCTCCGGTGTATGGAGGACTGTCCTCTGGGTGCCACTGATTGGCGATCTCTTCCAGATCCAATTAATAAACAGACTGACGGTAAGGATCAAGTGGTGGCTCCGGCTCGGGCTCTGGAGCTAATGTCTGGCTCCGGTATGCAATGGCCTCCGACAAAACAATGTACGTGCCTGAAAATATGTTGAACAAAGAGGGAGCAGGCAAGGTGATAGTCTCAAAGTAATTTTTATCAAATATCAATCTATATTTAAGCATCTTCTTTTTATCTTTAACAATAAAATCATGTGCTACCATACTCTTATAATATAGAAAAATAGGATGCAACAACTTCTCCTCTTTCTCATAATGCCTAATAGGTATGTTAAAATGTGCAGCAAGGCGCGAGGCAAAGATGCCTCCAAAGACGGGACCCTTCGTACGGTTCAGACTTAACCGTTTAGCAACAATAGCGCCTAAACTGAAAGTAGTATCAAGAAACAAGGCATGGCGCGAAATAACAATATCAGGGGCACAAGGTTTTCACTATTCCCACGACCAATTAAACATCTATTAGAGAATATTGCAAAGTAACACAGAACAGGAAAATTTATGCTAGTGATTCTTGCATCGAAAACCTTCCTCGTTTCTCCTATAACAATCATATCAATAAACCCTTCCACATCATTACGATGTGCTTCCTCTATGCTGCCCGCAAAGGGTAACTTGCAAACCTCACAAAAATCATAAAGGGACATCTTCCTATACTCATCATATAAATAAAAAATCTACCAAAGGTGATGATCTCCTAGCATGGAAATGAAAATAAGATTCAATAGTTGTTAATAAATACTATTTGTTAATATAATTAATCAAATAAGATTCAATAGTTGAAGGGTTATCTGGGGGCTGGAATGACACCGACCTATATGCTGAAAACATGAGCAAGGGAATAGACATTATCTCAGTTGATGTCAATGACAGTGGCCTCTCGGCTCAGAACAGCTCATGTCTTAGGAGTGAACACATGACATCCGTTCCACATCAGTTTCTGCACACCCATATAAAGTTGGCTATCCTACCTGTTCAAGCTCCAACAGCAAAGTGTTTCTTTGGACAAGAACTTAAATCAAAAAGATTTCTAGTAGCTGACTTGTGAACTGTTCCTGGCTTTGTTGTTACCAAGTCATGCTTGGAAGATTATTTGTATTTTTGGTAATTGTAACACCTATTCTTCGTTTACATCCTCCCCAAGAAATGTATAATATTTACTACTCTCTCTGTCCCATAATGTAAGACGTTTTTTCAAGCTATGTTAACATGCAAAAACGTCTTGCATTATGGGACAGAGGGAGTAGTAAGTATCATTCTACCATTTGATATTTAAGATGGTGGACCTGCTGAATGTTGTGCTACGAGCAATAGAATCTCGTGACGTCGATATAAAACCGTATTCACAATGTTGTCACAGTACATGTTAGTATCATTGCACATGCAAATACAAGTATTGCTGATCTCTTAATATGGCAATGATATAACCGACCTGGTGTGGTATCATGATCAGAGTGTATTGCTGATTGCCCCAAGAAGCCATTGGCATGTCACCGACTGCTCCTCTGATCAAGATTTGTCTTCTACTTTGTTTTACAGACAAGTTGATTGATTTTAATAGATTTGTTAATTATTCCTTGATTGTTTGACAGTAATCTATAGATTACTTAGTTAGTATTTGGTTTACCCTTGGAATCATATATATTTTTGGTAGCAATTAAATATATGCTTAGAACCAGGAATTAAGTATAGTTGATACTCCCTCCATCTTCGGTGTATGCAATGTCACTTCATATTTACGTCTAAATAAATTTTTACCAATAAAATGTAGACGCTGGAGCAACAAAAAAAGAAACAAAAGTAACGGGCTCATCCCTCCAAACAAAAAAGCATCTTCGCCCATGTGCTTCTACTTTTTACTTTTGGAAAAGGAGGATAGCTCCCGGCCTCTGCATCAATCAGGCCTCGTTTGGTTGCAGGGTTTCCCGGGGGGATCCCTGCTGTTTCCCCAGGCCAGAGAACCACGGGCCGAGTTGGCCCAGGAAAATCGCGCTGGTCATTTGGACCGCATCGTTCTTGGGGTAACCCTGGTCGACCCACGTCCTTTCCACGGGGAGGAAACCCACGGCTCGAGCGAGACGAACGAACGGCGGTGCCGTTGACCAAGATCCAGCACCACCGACCACCTCCGAGCTCCTTCGCCGGCGATAGAAGCGACGCCCCCGACCCCCCTCCCTCCGGTGCTGAGGATCCAAGCTCCGGCTCTCCAGCAACGGCAACAGACCGCGTCTGTCACTGTTCTCCTTCCCCGGATCTCCCCTGCCCCCAAGCTCCGATCCCTTCCGGCGACGACGACAACGACGGTTTCGCGGACGTATTCATCTAATCTGATTCATGCCTTCACCATCCCTGATCTTGAACCACCAATTCCATAAGTGCATGTATTTTTCTTGTGTAGCTGCTCTGCACTCGTTGTAGAGCATAGCTTGCATCAGTATTTCTTTTTACCTATTTTGACCTCTCGTTCTGAAATACATCTAGCAGGTGTGGCCAGTACTCTGTTATTTTTCTACAGATAGCTGTATATTTCATTTACTTGGCTATAGGTTTTACTCGTGGCATTTTGTTGTCGGCTTTATAGTAACAAACTCTTGATTATATTGTTATCATGTCTATTACTTGGGGCTAATTAGAGTATATTGATGCATAAGCATCTAGTACAACTGAAAAGTGCAAAGTTGATTTGGAGTCGGGAAGAAAACAATCAACAATCTTGAAAGGATCCACGACATACAGCATCAAAGAACAAAACTTCAGAGGCCTTATCAGAATCACTAGTAAACAGAGTCTGTTCACATACAGCAAGCAGAGTGCTGAATCTGATCACATACTGGCTTACGTAAATTTAATAGTCCGGTAGTGTGGCAATTCAAACAATGAACTTGAATTATTTCAAGCAATGCTCCTGGATTATGTAGTGAGCAAATATCTTGTTATTATAGCCTGCATGCCACTATCTGTTTTCATTCTGGAATCATGATGCATGGTTTAATTTGCTGGGACCGTGGGACATGAAACTGAACAAAATAAGTGCAAGTGTATCTAGTAATCATATCTAAAGCAAGTGATCACCAGACATATCAATTCCGAGGGTATCTACTAATCACCAGTCTATCACCACAACAATACATGATACGATTCCCAAGCAGTTTGGTATGAGGCATGACAGAACAAAGACCATGGAGAGAGGAGGATGCGGAGCTGACAGACCATGGGTTGGCACAGGAGTCTTCAACAACTCGATCTGCTGTCCGAATCTGGTCAGTGACTGGAGGGAGGCGTGGTGCTGAACAATGGGGTGGGGTTAGGGTTAGGGTTCAAGCAGAACAAATGTATCAGAGAGGGGGGAGAAGAGAGGTGGAGGGAACTTACCAGGAGTTGAGATCTCGATGACGGCACTGTGGTCACCGGAAGCGGCACGACATCGAATGAGGGAAGAAGCATCGTGAAATCCTAAGTACAGGGGCTGAGGGATGAGGTGTCGAGGAAGGAGCTATTCACCAGCGAGGGGTGCGTCGCCGGCGGCCGAGAGCCTGGATGCATAGCGGCGGTGGTGGTTGATGGGAGATCTGGCGGCGGTGGTGGGGGGCATCTAGGAGGGTGAGGGAAGGGAGACGAGTGCGTCGGGACGAGGGGAGTGGCTGAAATCGGCGAGAATGACGGGTGAGAGCATCTCCAATAGCATGTGTATATTTGGACGTCTATATATTCATGGACACCATTAATGTCTGGACGGCAGGAAATTAGCAATAGATCCGCACGATCGGTCTTCATCCCCACCTCGCTTCCGTGACTAGAGTATGCACCTCACTAATCATGCATGCAGTGCAAATTCCATCTAAAACAGAAAAGCTTATGTCATCAAAGATTCCATCTAAATATATATATTCAAAATGTTTTGTAGCTCAAACTGTCGCTTTGATTGAAAAACTGTTTTTACAAAAAAGATTCGTCGCAACGAGACCTTCAAAACTAGATCTCATATTGGTATGTTTCAACAATTTTTTTTTCGGATCGAAAGTTACCATACCCAGACTAAGTAAGTTACCACGTATATGTTACCATCTTATTTATATAGGAATTACCGAGGCATAAAAAGTCGTCCTCCAATTCTCCCCTATGCAAATGATTTAGAAGTCCGAAAAGTTGATGTCATCCTTGATTCCCCCTTATTTTCAAACTTCAAAATATTTTGTAGCTCAAACCTTCGGTCCGATCAAAAAATTGTTTTCACATAAAAAACACGCCGCGAAGAGAGCATCGAAACTAGATCCTATGTTGATATGTTCCGACGACTTTTATTTTGGATCAAAAGTTACCAGTTCTGGGCTAAGTAATTTATCACACATGTGCTACATATGTTACCACGTTGTTTAAACAGATATTACCAGGGCATAAACCTTCTAACCTTCTTACCAGCTCGGGTTAAAGTTACCGTGATGATTGTGCATGTGTTATCACGTATACGATGCGTATAGTACCAAAAAATTTACACGAAAGTTGTCGGGGTATGTTATTAAACAACTCCCTCGCCAAAGGTATCAGAACCAAGGCATATAAGTTATCAGGTCTGAGATGTGTGAGTTATTATGATATTCACACAAAAGTTAATGAGGGGATGAGATATTTGATCAACCCCTCCCCCATGCCAAAGTTATCAGGACTGAGGTACACAAGTTATCACGTCTGTGATATGTGAGTTACCATACTATTCACATAAAAGTTACCAGGGGGTATTTCATCACCCCCCCCACACACACATACCCCATGCCAAAGTTATCAGGACCGGGATATATAAATTATCAGGTGTGCGACGTGTGAGTTACCATGCCATTCACACAAAAGTTAACGGTGGTATATTTCATCAACCACCCCTCCCCCCTCCCCCCCATAGGCGGCAAAGTTACCAGGACCGGGGTACATAAATTATCAGGATTGCGATGAGCGAGTTACCGTGCTATTAACATTAAAGTTGTCATGGGTACATTTTATCACCCCCTCGTCAAAGTTATCAGCACCGAGGCACATAAGTTATGACCGCCCTTTGCCTTTGCGGTGCCGGCCCCACTTGGTGTTCAAAATTGCCATGATTTTTTTACCTAAGTTATCATGTCTGCAGTGTGTCTATTACCATCCTACTTATACAAATGTTATCAGGGAGGCGCATTCAACAGATATTTTCCGCAGGTTAAAACTTCCGCAGTTTTTGTATCTAAGTTACCACGTCCATGGTACGTATATTCCAATGCCATTTTACACAAAAGTTACCGGTGGTATGTTTTCCAACAACTCCTGCCTCTCGTTGAAAACTTACTGTGGTGTTTGTACGTAAGTTATCAGGTCAGTAGTGTGTCTACTGTCACCCTTTTACACAGAAGTTATCGGGGTATGTGTATTCAACAACTTTTTACCTAGGAAAACATTATCGTAATGTTTGTACCTAAGTTATCAGGTTTGCGGTACTTACATATGTTATTAGCTCCGGTGTGCATAAAAATTATCATGCAATTTGCACAAAAGTTATTGGGGGTGGGGGGGCAATAAGTTGGCGATGGGTTGTACATAGGTCATCTGCTATGGTGTGCATAAATTATTATGTTATTTGTACATAAGTTATCGGGAGGTGGGGGTATAGACGGCTTATACAATAGATTGTCTTTCTAGCTGTCTATAACATTTGAAATGAGGAAAACTCCACAAATTCAGCTACTAATTATTCCAAATGCAGAACAATAAAGCAAGTAATTTGCAGAGACTCCTGCCACCATGCAGAGTGCTGGCTTCATTTCACGTGGTATCCACGTGTCACAGCCCTAGAATTTGATTGCAATTAGTATCATAATCATCCATGCATCCTGTCTATATTTGTTTGAAATTTGAAATGGGGATGACAAGCCCTAGCACTAAATGAAATGCAATTAGGATCAAAATAAAAATATTTTCAATGAACCCAGAATGCCCTTTAGAAAAGTTCATTATTTTTGATAAAGGTGAAAACCTCTGCCAAAAATGATGCACATATTTTTAGGCCATTCTGGATTTTTGAATAACCCATATTGTATTTGAATTGGGGCATTTAAATACTATTAATATTTTTAAAATGCTCCAATAATTCTGAAAATAGTTAAGGGACTCTATAATAATTCATTTAATGCCCACAATTATTTTTAGGATTTATTAAAATGATTTGGGTTATAAACTAAATCAAAACAAAATAACATCAATAGAAAACAGAAACAGAATTAGAAGGAGAGGAACCTACCTGGCAAAGCCCACCTGGCCTGTTACTGTAGTGGCCCAGCTCCTCCAGCCGGCCCAGCCCAACTGGCTAGTGCCAGTCGTCTTCAACCTCTGCCAGTAGGCAGAGGCGAAGGCGGGCACGGCGCGTGCTGAGGCCGCCACCTCCTCCCTGCCTACCTCACGCCCCTAAGGCTCTCTCCCAGCGCCACGGAGACGGCAACGCACCCCCCATGCCCTATCACTCCTCCCCCCGTGCTCATCCCCTCCCCTGTCCCTCTCGCGCGCACCCAAACGAGCGCAGCCACCGCCGCTCGCTGTTGCTGCGCCCACTGCCATCCCCTCGCCCCTCGACGCATCCAGAAGCTTCAATGCAATGCCCGACGTCTCCAAGCTGACGCGCTCGAGCCCGTACGCGCTGCATCGCCGGCATCGGCTTCATCTTCCTCCTCGGGCTCCGACGAATGCCATCGCCGCTCCGCCGTCTGCAGGCCTTCCCCGAGCCCCTCGAGCCTTCCGTCCGAAGTGCTGTGAGCTCCTGCGTCTAACCCCCCTCCTCCTGAGCTCAATTATGCCCCATAGCCGTTGCCCCCTTGCCGACCGAATCGCGCTGCCGCCTGGCCTCGTCGCAGACGTGGCTCCGGTGACCAATTGGTATTGTGTGTGTGCCGTTGCGCTCGTAGCAACACCTAGTGCCTCTCTAGCCTGCTACTTTTCTCGAACACAAGCCGCAGCGCCAAACCCACCACCACCCGAACTCCGGCCGCCACCCAAGTGGTCGCCGCCGTCGACCCCGGCCTCCCTGCGCCCAGCTGCGAGCACCCCTGGATGCGGGTGAGCGAGGGCTTCCTCGTGGTGCCCGCAGCACGTCCAACCGCCGCCCGTAGCGCGTTCTCGAGCATCGCCGAAGTGTTCACGTGCTCGCCGACGTTCAACTCCGGCGTGCTGACTTGGCACCATCGTTGGGTGTCAGGACCCCGACTCAATGTCACATCGATCTAGCCTGTAACACCCCATATCACTTTGCGGCCTCACGCACGGTACTCCCACGGGTGTCGCCTTACCTTTGCCCGGGACCGTTTGCGCCTTTTGGCTCACGTATATGATGATGTCGCTACCATCCATATGATAAGGAGCCCGGGCTGACATGACTAGTCGTAAACCCAAAGTGGCACCGACTTACAGGGACAGGCATCCATGACCCAGCATCGAACGTGTCGGTCATCAGCAAGTGGGTCCGGGCTGTAGCACTGGGCTAGCAGGACTCCGGTAAACCGGGCTATAGCGGGCTAACAGGGCTCCCGTACTCAATGCGTGACATTTCCCCGAAGGGACAGACACAGGAACAAAGAAGGACACATGCCGGCTAGCCTAAGTGTTCCGGAGCAGTAGCAAGCTACCATGGCTCAATGGAAACACTAGGAGACATTTCCCGGTAAGAGAGGCTACTAAAGATAAACATCTAGATAGTCAGATCCCACACATACCAAGCATTTCAATCATACACACAATATGCTCGATATGTGCAAATACAACAAGGCATCACAACATGACTCTACGACACAAGTACTTTATTTAAAGGCTCAGAGAGCCTTACATAACATACATACAAATATGGGTCACATGACCCACATTCAAGTCATACAGTCATACAAGCCAGCAGCGAAAGTAACTTGTCTGAGTACAGACAACTAGTAAAATAAAAGAGGCTTGGAAAGCCTAGCTATACTACATGGACCTTCACAAGCTCAGGATTACCACCTGGGCCTTAGTCTACCCGTCGATGTCAACGTCTACGAAGAACCCATCAGAAGGGGTTGCAGCGTCTTCTGTAAAATGTAAATTATAGCAACATGAGTACAAAGGTACCCAGCAAGACTTACGTCAGATCCTACATACATGCACATTATCAAGAAGGGTTGGTGGAGTTATTGCAGCAAGCCAGCTTTGACTCTTGGCTAAACTATCCTACGAGACTCCAACTTGAAATGGTTTTGCGCACACGAGTCCACTACTCACCACTTCAATACACTACCGAGAATCCACCTCCGTCTTCCTACGGAGGGGCCATCCTCGGCACTCACGCTTATCTTGAAGCTTTTAGTAGTTTCCAGTTTACTTGTCTATGAACTGTATAGGCAACCAAGTAGTCCTTCACCGCGGACGCGGCTATTCGAATAGATTAGGTTAACCCTGCAGGGGTGTACTTCTTCATACACGCTCTCACCACTTACCGCCGTTTACATGACATGTACTCGGCAACCTTCAAGCGGAAGCCCAACGTGGGTGTCGGCCACGACCTACCTAATCACCTAAGTCTCCAATCCAGGTTTATCACCTATCCAGGTTCCATCCGCAGGGAGTCCGGCCGAGGTTTCCCATACGGCCCCGAACAATGTGTACAGGGTTCCCGAGATACCTAACGGGTATCCGGTACACCGTGCCATGTACCTACCGCATCACAGCCCACCCCTACGGTCAGCGCTGTCCACGGCCTCCAGTAGGCTACAAACACCAGAAACTACTTGCAACTCCTGGACAGAGAACTAGGGTGAATAAGAAGCCGAGAGGGTCCATTGGTTTCGGGCCTAATGCATGGTAGTAGCTGATTCTTAAATCACACATACAGATCTCAGTGCTTAAGGCCGGCTTCAATGAAACAACCCACCATGTACTCCTACATGGCCTCTCATCGATACCTTTACCAAATCGTGTTCACCACATCACTCTCAATACCGGCATGATCATTTCACTCTAGCCCATCACCCAGATGAACCAGACCTGACACGACTCTAAGCATAGCAGGCATAGCAAGGTAGGAACAACACATACATATGGCTCAATCAACTCCTACACATGCTAGTGGGTTTCATCTAGTTACTGTGGCAATGACAGGTCATGCAGAGGAAATGGGTTCAACTACCGTAGCACACAGCAGTTTGAAACGCGTTGTCTTAATGTAGTAAAAGAGAGCAGAAGCGAGAACATGGGATTGTATCGATATGATCAACTGGTTGGTTGCTTGCCTGATGGGTCGGTGCACTGATATTGCTCTTCGTTAGGGTAATCACGGTACTCCTCGGGGGCAGAACCTGCCGCAAAGAACACCGATACACAACGTCACCAAACAATATGCAACAATATGATGCATGCATGAGACATGGCAGTATGAGTGTGTTGGGCTAATGCAACTAAGACCAGATGGGTTTGAGCCAATTTGAACCAAAGATTCAAATTCCAAACACATTTGTGATCTTAAATAGTGCTTTATCATGTTTTGCACTAAACCTCAAGTTAGCTTGTTTAAACATGCATGAAACTAGTACAGATGGATAGATTGGTTTTTTCTGATCATTTTACATATATAATTTGTTTGATTTGGAGCTACGGTTGAATTTATATGAATTTTTGAAGTTTGGGTTATTTTCTGGAATTTATAAATCATTTTAGATTTATTTTAATTCCAGAAAAGGATTACTACGTCAGCATGAGGTCATGCTGACCTCAGCAAGTCAACATACCCGGTCTAGGTCAAACCTGACGCGTGGGTCCAGGGTGTCAGTGGCTAATTAACTAATTTAATTTAGTTTAAACTAATCTGGATAATTAGCAGAAGGGGGCCCCACCTGTCATTGACTCAACAGAGTCAACCAGGCTCCACCCGTGGTCAAAGTCAACACGGCTGCACCGGCGTTTAGCCGTCGGCAAGCCCGACGCGGCGGCGGAAGTGGTTTTTGCCGTTCCGGCCACCAAATGGGTCGCGGAGGGCATCGGGGTGGAGCTGAGGACGAGCCGCGGCTCTTGGTGGAGTCAGTTGGGGTCTTGGTGGCCGGAGTTGGCGCCGGCGACGACCTAGGCGGCCACCGGAGTTCGGTTGGGGACGAACTCGAGGCTAGGGTGTGCGGTGAGGTGCGGGGAGTGCACGGTTGGACTCAACGCAGCATGGTGAGTGCGATGGACACCGAGAGGTGGTCGGAGGATGGCCGGGAGCACGTCGGCGACGAGATCCACGGCGGTGCATGCGGGTGATCTTCGTGCGGTGGCTACACGGCTCGGGGGCGAGAGAGGAAGAGTAGGAGAGGTAGCTAGGCTCACAGAGCACCCGTAGAGGCCACCGGCGAGGTCGGGGACGAGCTGATGCGGCGACGGCGTTGAAAGGGATCTCCGGCGATGGCAAACTCGGGCGAGGTCGGTGCGGTGGACTCGGGCCTCACGAGCACGCGGGGCTCGGTTAGCTCGACGAAGTGGACGGCGGCGGAGCTCCTGGACATGACGAGACGACGCACGGGCGGCGGGGAGCGCGGCTACGGCGATGGAGCGGCGGCGGTGGCGTCGGCCATGGCTGGGGAGCGCGAGGGGGAGGAGCTGGAGAGGAGAGGGGACGTCTGGGGGGTTCGGGGGAGAGAGAGGGGTCGATCCACGGTGTTAGCCGGGCGAGTGGAGCGGCGAGGTGGCGAGCAGGTGCGTGGCACCCATGCGGTGCTCACCGTCGAGCACCTGCATGCCTGCCTGGCCGGCCAAGCAGCTCGCTGGCGCGGCGCTGGGCTGGGCCGGCAGGTGGGCCGGTTAGCGGGCGCCAGGTAAGTCTTTCTGTTATTTTCCTTTTTCTATTTTTCTGCAACTTTGTTGAATTTTTAAAAATACCTAGAAAGTTTCAAAATTCACCAAACTGCTTCTGGTTCAAAGTTGGAATATTTCCAACATGAAACATTTCAGTTTGGGAATATTTGAGCATTTGAAATATTTTATATAATTTTAAATGCCCAAATTCAAATACTTATCATTTAATCCAAAGACCCTAAGATGACCTAGAAAATTGTGCAACACTTTTGGCAGAGGTTCTGAACCAGGACAAAAATGATGGACATTTTAGAAGGGCATTTCAGGTTTATTGAAAATTATTTTTAGTAAACCCTAGTTGTTTTCAGAGGGGGCTGGGGGTTCTGGCATCCCCATTTCAAGTTTCTGATGAAATGATAGACATGATGCAACACTCTAATGCATGAACTAGCTAGGGTGTGACAACTCACCCCCACTCAAAAGAATCTCATCCCGAGATTTGGGTTCCTCCGGGAAGAAGGCGGGATACCCGAGTCGAAGACGATCCTCCCTTTCCCAAGTTGCTTCATTCTCAGAATGGTGCGATCATTGAACCTTGAGAAACTTGATATTATGACGTCGAGTGGTACGCTCAGCTTGATCGAGGATACGAACGGGGTACTCTCGATACGTGAGATTATCTTGGAGGTCAAGCGTTTCGTGGTCCACTCCACGGATAGGATCCGAGAAGCAACGCCTGAGTTGAGAAACGTGGAAGACGTCGTGGATTCTGGAGAGATGCGGAGGTAGTTCCAATTGGTAGGCAACTTCTCCTCGTTTTGCGAGAATGCGAAAGTGTCCAATGTAACGAGGAGCCAATTTGCCCTTGATACCGAAGCGATGGGTTCCCTTGAGAGGAGTAACCCGAAGGTAAGCCTTCTCGTCAACCTCAAAAGTCATAGCCTTATGTTTTCGGTCATATTGACTCTTTTGACGAGATTGGGCTGTTTTCAACTTTTCACGAACGATGCGAACTTGCTCTTCTGCTTCCTGAATCATATCCGGGCCAAAGAATTGTCTTTCCCCGGTTTCTGACCAGTTAAGAGGCGTTCGACACCTTCGTCCATAGAGAACTTCAAAAGGGGCTTTGCCCAAGCTGGATTGATAGCTGTTGTTATAAGCAAATTCGGCAAATGGAAGGCATTTTTCCCACTCCATTCTGAATGAGATAACAGAAGCTCGAAGCATGTCTTCTAGAATCTGGTTGACGCGTTCCACTTGACCACTTGATTGAGGGTAGAAAGTGGTACTAAAAGAAAGGCGGGTTCCCATAGCATTTTGGAAACTTTCCCAAAATCGAGAGGTGAAAAGACTTCCTCGATCCGAGTTAATTTCCAAAGGAACACCATGGAGAGACACTATTCGGGAGATGTACAAGTCTGCTAACTGACTAGCAGTTATACTCTCACGAACAGGTAAGAAATGGGCCACTTTGGAAAGACGATCGACAACGACGAAGATAGCATTATTACCTCTCTTGGTCCTGGGAAAACCGGTAATGAAGTCCATACCAATTTTATCCCATTTCCATTTAGGAATAGCTAGGGGTTGAAGGGTGCCAGCAGGCCGTTGATGCTCTGCTTTTACACGACGGCAGACGTCGCAATTAGCAATATACTGAGCAATTTCTCTCTTCATCCTAGTCCACCAGAACCTCTGGCGTAGGTCCTGATACATCTTAGTGCTACCGGGATGAATAGTGAGAGGAGATTCATGAGCTTCCTTAAGGATCAATCGCCTCAGGTTTCGCACCTTGGGGACCACTAGCCGATTCCCGAAGTATACGACTCCTTGATCATCGATGGAGAAACAATTCGCAACTCCTTTCTTGATGTTTCTCTTGATGCGGGAAATTCCCGGATCTACTTTCTGTGCTTTGATGATCTGATCCGTAAGGGTAGGTTTTGCCACCAAGGTGGAAAGAAATCCTTGAGGAACAATGTGAAGGTTAAGCTTCCGAAATTCCTCATGGAGAAGCGGTTGACTTTGTTGTGACATCAGGTTGTTACAATAAGATTTACGACTTAGCGCATCAGCCATGACGTTGGCTTTCCCTGGGGTGTAAGTTATTCCTAAGTCGAAATCTGTGATCAACTTGACCCAACGTCTTTGCCTGAGATTTAAATCCGGTTGGGTGAATATATACTTCAAACTTTGGTGATCAGTGTAGATTTCGCAACGATTGCCGAGAAGGTAATGTCGCCATGTTTTGAGTGCATGGACTGCGGCTGCAAGCTCTAGATCATGAGTGGGGTAGTTTTCCTCATGTGGGTGTAGTTGCCGTGAAGCATAAGCAATTACGTGTCGATCTTGCATGAGAATACAACCTAGTCCTTGTCGCGAGGCGTCGCAGTAGATAACAAAGTCCTTAGAGAAATCTGGCGGTACCAATACGGGAGCAGATGTCAGGCATCTTTTCAGTTCCTGAAAACTGTGCTCACATTGTGGAGTCCACTCGAACTTTTTATCTTTCTTGAGGAGTTCAGTTAGAGGTTTGGCAACTTTGGAGAAGTTCTCGACAAAGCGACGACAATAGCTCGCTAGGCCAAGGAAACTCCGAACTTGCTTGACCGATTCAGGTGGAGTCCAATTGAGGACGGCTTGAACTCGCTCAGGGTTAACAGCAATGCCTTTACCAGAAATTACATGTCCAAGATAGGTCACTTCTGACAACCAGAATTCACATTTAGAAAATTTGGCATAAAGGCGATGCTCTCGAAGTTTCTTCAACACTAGCCTTAGGTGTTCGGCATGTTCTTCCTCGTTCTTGGAGTAGATGAGTATATCATCGAGGTAAACCACGACGAATTTATCCAAATACTCCATGAAGATAGAGTTCATCAACCGAGAGAAGGTGGCTGGGGCGTTGGTTAAACCGAAGGACATGACGGTGTACTCGTATTGGCCATAACGAGTTACAAAGGCCATTTTCGGAATGTCCCCGTTCCTGATTTTGATTTGATGGTAGCCCAACCTCAAATCCATTTTAGAGAAGACTGAGGATCCAGCGAGCTGATCATACAGGTCGTTGATCCTGGGAAGCGGATACTTGTTCTTAATTGTGACCAAGTTGACAGGTCGATAATCTACAACCATCCGGTCCGTACCATCCTTCTTCTTGACGAAGAGGACGGGGCAAGCCCAAGGAGATGAACTAGGTCGGATGAAACCCTTTTTCAAGGACTCATCAAGTTGTTTCTTAAGCTCGGCTAGTTCAAAAGGTGCCATCTTGTAGGGTCTTCTGGAAATCGGGACAGTTCCTGGAATGAGATCTATCACGAATTCGACATCTCTGTCAGGTGGAACACCTGGCAATTCCTCTGGAAAGACATCCGGAAAGTCACGGACTACCGGAACGTCCTCAAGGTCTGGCAAAGGGCTAGCGTTAAGAGAATATAACTGTCGCTTGGTTATTCGGGTCAAGATATTGACTATCTTCCCCGAAGGATGGGTGAGTTGAACAGTCCTAGAAAAGCAATCAATTTTGGCATGATGGGCTGACATCCAGTCCATACCCAAGATGATATTAATATCTGAAGATTTGAGGGCTATCAAAGATGCGAGAAAAACAAGTTTGTCGACTTGAATTTCATTTCCATGGCTTACTCTAGAAGTTTGCCATTTGGATCCCGGAGTTTGAATTACCATAAAGGTGGGCATCTCACCGAATGTGGTGTTATGCAGACAAGCATAACTCTCGGAAATAAATGAATGAGATGCTCCTGTATCAAAAAGAACAGATGCCGGGTGGCAATTAACAAGGAGCGTACCGAGAACGATGTTGGGATCCTCTTGAGCTTCCTCAGCAGAGATACAGTTGACATGGCCACGTGTAGCGGTGGCCGGCTTGGCGTGGAACACTTTCCCTGTCGGCTTGCCGCGGCCAACAGTTTTTGCTGTTTGGTTGGGGTTGGTTTGGGGACACTCGCGCATATAGTGGCCTGATTCCCCACACTTGAAACAAGTCACGGAACTGGTACGTGGAGGGGCATTGTTGGTTGGACCACCATAGGGCTTGGCTGGTGCATATGGCTGAGCTGGGCGAGGCGCCTGGAAGGATGGCCTCGGTGTGAACCTGGGTGGCAGGGCAGTGTTAGGCACCCACACGCGGCGCTTCTGAGGACCAGCACCGGATGAGGAACCCAAGTCACGGCCATGCTTGCGTGTTGCTTCATAATCAGTCTGACCAGTCTCAGCACTGATGGCTTTGTTAACAAGCTTCTAAAAAGATGTGCACTCATGCAAACGGAGGTCGCGACGAAGCTCAGGACTAAGCCCCTTACAGAACCTTGCCTGCTTCTTGGCATCAGTAGAAACTTCCTCCGTTGCATAACGGGCAAGGTTACCAAACTCCCTGCTGTAAGCATCCACAGAGAGTCGACCTTGAGTGAAACTACAAAATTCCTCACGTTTACGGTCCATGAGACCCTCCGGAATGTGGTGTTCACGGAAAGCCTCGCTGAATTCAGCCCAAGTAGTGACATGGTCCGCTGGGCGCATAGCTCCATAATTCTCCCACCATAGGCTGGCGGGGCCTTCAAGATGATATGCAGCAAAGGTGACCTTGTCAGCCTCAGCTACTAGCGCAGAACGCAGTTTGTGAGAAATACTGCGAAGCCAGTCATTAGCGTCGAGAGGCTCGACGGAGTGGTGGAACGTGGGTGGATGTAACTTGATGAAATCAATGAGTGACACCAAGTTAGTCCTCTGATGGTGTGCTGTGTTCTGTTCAATACGCTCCAACAAACGGTTGGTCTCCCGCTTGTTTCTCTCAGCCTCTAGCATAACTTCTGCCAGAGAGGGGGGGTGAGGCAGATTTGTATCCCCAACTCTGCTGCCTTCGGCCTGCTCTGGGGGAGCAGGGTTGTTGCGGGTGTTGACCATCCTAGGAAAAACAAGACAATGGTTTAGTCCAACATGAGAAGATTCCGACATAGAATGTAGAATGTAATGGACAACTCAGAATGCAAGATGATCATCCGTATGACATGGTAGATACAGAAACTACTTCTATTATTCCATCGTCATGCACACCATACGAGGTTTAGTACAAGACCAACAAGTACTACTACGGTGAGAGGAGGATTGCATCTCATCAGAGGCATCTCAAGCTCCTATACATTATTTTTTTTACACCCCCGGAATTACTACATGCTAAGTCATATTCCACAAGTCACGCAGGACGGTGGAAATACAACTATTACAATACCTAGTGGAACTACTACTATCTCAGTCATCTCCGTAGTAGTTCTCATAGAAGTCTCCTCCATAGCCTGGAAGTTCAACATGAGCATCCGGAAACAAACGGTCCTGAGGAGCCTGTGGACCAAAAGGGCTAGGGTGAGGTCTTGGACCAACAAACGATGGCCTGCGAGGACCACGAGGTGGGGTGATGCCTCCCACATCACGCCAATCCATCATGTCCGGCAGAGCAGACCTAACAAGATACAAATCTCTCATATCCATGCATCCAGCTTGCACAGCCGGTGCAAACCGAGTCAAGGTGGCCCAATGATCGGCGCCGGTGTTGAAAAGCTCCATTCTCAAGGCCCGATTCTCTCGGTCCTTATCCTCGAGCAACTCAGCAGTGGTGCGAGTTAGTGAGTCCTCCTGACTGGGGTCAGCATAGATAGCCTGGAGATATCCGTGCGCTCCAGGAAGTGAAGCTGGCATATACTGAAAGTCGGTGTTGCGAAGCAGGCCAGTCCTGACTCGCATGATGGTCATCATAGAATAAGCCGCATCTTGCACAACCATCTCAATAGTAACACCGAGCCCATAGGAACAGTGAAGAGCCTCGGTAGAACCAGGATAATAGGGAAATATCCGGACGGTGCAAAGATACTGGCTTTGGTTAAAATCTCGAAACTGCTCTTCGACCGTGTATTCGGGATACCAACGGTAACCCGTCTCGATCATCACTCGGACTAACATAGACGTATGACCGGTCACACCAATGCATCGGGTCAGGCGAACCACTTGATTTTGGTCGCGAGTGGCCATCTGAAAGCACAATCATAATGCAAAGGCATTAGAATTTCTAGCAAAATTTCGACAGCATAACGGCTGTAAATGCTCAAGAAAGGTTTGAGACATTTATCAAAAAGTTGCATAGACACTCAACAATATCATATCAAGGTTCTGAGTTCAACTTATCAGCATAACAAGGTAGTAGAACTGAACTAGGCTTGTAGTCATCAAACCTATAAGGTACTACTGATTCGTAACACGTGAACCTGATAGAGAGAGAAGATTCTAATCCTTAATCCCCAGTAGAAGAATGGACTGACTCAGATCAGAATGCCATGAGGTAAAGAAGTAAAAAGAGCCTTACGTACCATCCCACAATCAATTCCCCTACATATAACTAAAGCATTTCTAGACTCAACATCGACCAGTTTGGCTTGGAGAACCTACAGGCAGTCCGGCTCTGATACCAATGCTGTCAGGACCCCGACTCAATGTCACATCGATCTAGCCTATAACACCCCATATCACTTTGCGGCCTCACGCACGTTACTCCCACGGGTGTCGCCTTACCTTTGCCCGGGACCGTTTGCGCCTTTTGGCTCACGTATATGATGATGTCGCTAGCATCCATATGATAAGGAGCCCGGGCTGACATGACTAGTCGTAAACCCAAAGTGGCACCGACTTACAGGGACAGGCATCCATGACCCAGCATCGAACGTGTCGGTCATCAGCAAGTGGGTCCGGGCTGTAGCACTGGGCTAGCAGGACTCCGGTAAACCGGGCTGTAGCGGGCTAACAGGGCTCCGGTACTCAATGCGTGACATTTCCCCGAAGGGACAGACACAGGAACGAAGAAGGACACATGTCGGCCAGCCTAAGTGTTCCGGAGCAGTAGCAAGCTACCATGGCTCAATGGAAACACTAGGAGACATTTCCCGGTAAGAGAGGCTACTAAAGATAAACATCTAGATAGTCAGATCCCACACATACCAAGCATTTCAATCATACACACAATATGCTCGATATGTGCAAATACAACAAGGCATCACAACATGACTCTACGACACAAGTACTTTATTTAAAGGCTCAGAGAGCCATACATAACATACATACAAATATGGGTCACATGACCCACATTCAAGTCATACAGTCATACAAGCCAGCAGCGAAAGTAACTTGTCTGAGTACAGACAACTAGTAAAATAAAAGAGGCTTGGAAAGCCTAGCTATACTACATGGACCTTCACAAGCTCAGGATTACCACCTGGGCCTTAGTCTACCCGTCGATGTCAACGTCTACGAAGAACCCATCAGAAGGGGTTGCAACGTCTTCTGTCAAATGTAAATTATAGCAACATGAGTACAAAGGTACCCAGCAAGACTTACGTCAGATCCTACATACATGCACATTATCAAGAAGGGTTGGTGGAGTTATTGCAGCAAGCCAGCTTTGACTCTTGGCTAAACTATCCTACGAGACTCCAACTTGAAATGGTTTTGCGCACACGAGTCCACTACTCACCACTTCAATACACTACCGAGAATCCACCTCCGTCTTCCTACGGAGGGGCCATCCTCGGCACTCACGCTTATCTTGAAGCTTTTAGTAGTTTCCAGTTTACTTGTCTATGAACTTTATAGGCAACCAAGTAGTCCTTCACCGCGGACGCGACTATTCGAATAGATTAGGTTAACCCTGCAGGGGTGTACTTCTTCATACACGCTCTCACCACTTACCGCCGTTTACACGACATGTACTCGGCAACCTTCAAGCGGAAGCCCAACGTGGGTGTCGGCCACGACCTACCTAATCACCTAAGTCTCCAATCCAGGTTTATCGCCTATCCAGGTTCCATCCGCAGGGAGTCCGGCCGAGGTTTCCCATACGGCCCCGAACAATGTGTACAGGGTTCCCGAGATACCTAACGGGTATCCGGTACACCGTGCCACGTACCTACCGCATCACAGCCCACCCCTACGGTCAGCGCTGTCCACGGCCTCCAGTAGGCTACAAACACCAGAAACTACTTGCAACTCCTGGACAGAGAACTAGGGTGAATAAGAAGCCGAGAGGGTCCATTGGTTTCGGGCCTAATGCATGGTAGTAGCTGATTCTTAAATCACACATACAGATGTCAGTGCTTAAGGCCAGCTTCAATGAAACAACCCACCATGTACTCCTACATGGCCTCTCATCGATACCTTTACCAAATCGTGTTCACCACATCACTCTCAATACCGGCATGATCATTTCACTCTAGCCCATCACCCAGATGAACCAGACCTGACACGACTCTAAGCATAGCAGGCATAGCAAGGTAGGAACAACACATACATATGGCTCAATCAACTCCTACACATGCTAGTGGGTTTCATCTAGTTACTGTGGCAATGACAGGTCATGCACAGGAAATGGGTTCAACTACCGTAGCACACAGCAGTTTGAAACGCGTTGTCTTAATGTAGTAAAAGAGAGCAGAAGCGAGAACATGGGATTGTATCGATATGATCAACTGGTTGGTTGCTTGCCTGATGGGTCGGTGCACTGATATTGCTCTTCGTTAGGGTAATCACGGTACTCCTCGGGGGCAGAACCTGCCGCAAAGAACACCGATACACAACGTCACCAAACAATATGCAACAATATGATGCATGCATGAGACATGGCAGTATGAGTGTGTTGGGCTAATGCAACTAAGACCAGATGGGTTTGAGCCAATTTGAACCAAAGATTCAAATTCCAAACACATTTGTGATCTTAAATAGTGCTTTATCATGTTTTGCACTAAACCTCAAGTTATCTTGTTTAAACATGCATGAAACTAGTACAGATGGATAGATTGGTTTTTTCTGATCATTTTACATATATAATTTGTTTGATTTGGAGCTACGGTTGAATTTATATGAATTTTTGAAGTTTGGGTTATTTTCTGGAATTTATAAATCATTTTAGATTTATTTTAATTCCAGAAAAGGATTACTGCGTCAGCATGAGGTCATGCTGACCTCAGCAAGTCAACATACCCGGTCCAGGTCAAACCTGACGCGTGGGTCCAGGGTGTCAGTGGCTAATTAACTAATTTAATTTAGTTTAAACTAATCTGGATAATTAGCAGAAGGGGGCCCCACCTGTCATTGACTCAACAGAGTCAACCAGGGCCCACCCGTGGTCAAAGTCAACACGGCTGCACCGGCGTTTAGCCGCCGGCGAGCCCGACGCGGCGGCGGAAGTGGTTTTTGCCGTTCCGGCCACCAAATGGGTCGCGGAGGGCATCGGGGTGGAGCTGAGGATGAGCCGCGGCTCTTGGTGGAGTCAGTTGGGGTCGGGGTGGCCGGAGTTGGCGCCGGCGACGACCTAGGCGGCCACCGGAGTTCGGTTGGGGACGATCTCGAGGCTAGGGTGTGCGGTGAGGTGCGGGGAGTGCACGGTTGGACTCAACGCACCATGGTGAGTGCGATGGACACCGAGAGGTGGCCGGAGGATGGTCGGGAGCACGTCGGCGACGAGATCCACGGCGGTGCGTGCGGGTGATCTTCGTGCGGTGGCTACACGGCTCGGAGGCGAGAGAGGAAGAGTAGGAGAGGTATCTAGGCTCACAGAGCACCCGTAGAGGCCACCGGCGAGGTCGGGGACGAGCTGATGCGGCGGCGGCGTTGAAAGGGATCTCCGGCGATGGCGAACTCGGGCGAGGTCGGTGCGGTGGACTCGGGCCTCACGAGCACGCGGGGCTCGGTTAGCTTGACGAAGTGGACGGTGGCGGAGCTCCTGGACATGACGAGACGACGCACGGGCGGCGGGGAGCGCGGCTACGGCGATGGAGCGGCGGCGGTGGCGTCGGCCATGGCTGGGGAGCGCGAGGGGGAGGAGCTGGAGAGGAGAGGGGACGTCTGGGGGGGTTCGGGATAGAGAGAGGGGTCGATCCACGGCGTTAGCCGGGCGAGTGGAGCGGCGAGGCGGCGAGCAGGTGCGTGGCACCCATGCGGTGCTCACCGTCGAGCACCTGCCTGCCTGCCTGGCTGGCCAAGCAGCTCGCTGGCGCGGCGCTGGGCTGGGCCGGCAGGTGGGCCGGTTAGCGGGCGCCAGGTAAGTCTTTCTGTTATTTTCCTTTTTCTATTTTTCTGCAACTTTGTTGAATTTTTAAAAATACCTAGAAAGTTTCAAAATTCACCAAACTGCTTCTGGTTCAAAGTTGGAATATTTCCAACATGAAACATTTCAGTTTGGGAATATTTGAGCATTTGAAATATTTTATATAATTTTAAATGCCCAAATTCAAATACTTATCATTTAATCCAAAGACCCTAAGATGACCTAGAAAATTGTGCAACACTTTTGGCAGAGGTTCTGAACCAGGACAAAAATGATGGACATTTTAGAAGGGCATTTCAGGTTCATTGAAAATTATTTTTAGTAAATCCTAGTTTTTTTCAGAGGGGGCTGGGGGTTCTGGCATCCCCATTTCAAGTTTCTGATGAAATGATAGACATGATGCAACACTCTAATGCATGAACTAGCTAGGGTGTGACAACTCACCCCCACTCAAAAGAATCTCGTCCCGAGATTTGGGTTCCTCCGGGAAGAAGGCGGGATACTCGAGTCGAAGACGATCCTCCCTTTCCCAAGTTGCTTCATTCTCAGAATGGTGCGACCATTGAACCTTGAGAAACTTGATATTATGACGTCGAGTGGTACGCTCAGCTTGATCGAGGATACGAACGGGGTACTCTCGATACGTGAGATTATCTTGGAGGTCAAGCGTTTCATGGTCCACTCCACGGATAGGATCTGAGAAGCAACGCCTGAGTTGAGAAACGTGGAAGACGTCGTGGATTCTGGAGAGATGCGGAGGTAGTTCCAATTGGTAGGCAATTCTCCTCGTTTTGCGAGAATGCGAAAGGGTTCAATGTAACGAGGAGCCAATTTGCCCTTGATACCGAAGCGATGGGTTCCCTTGAGAGGAGTAACCCGAAGGTAAGCCTTCTCGTCAACCACAAAAGTCATAGCCTTATGTTTTCGGTCATATTGACTCTTTTGACGAGCTTGGGTTGTTTTCAACTTTTCACGAACGATGCAAACTTGCTCTTCTGCTTCCTGAATCATATCTGGGCCAAAGAATTGTCTTTCCCCGGTTTCTGACCAGTTAAGAGGTGTTCGACACCTTCGTCCATAGAGAACTTCAAAAGGGGCTTTGCCCAAGCTAGATTGATAGCTGTTGTTATAAGCAAATTCGGCAAATGGAAGGCATTTTTCCCACTCCATTCCGAATGAGATAACAGAAGCTCGAAGCATGTCTTCTAGAATCTGGTTGACGCGTTCCACTTGACCACTTGATTGAGGGTGGAAAGTGGTACTAAAAGAAAGGCGGGTTCCCATAGCATTTTGGAAACTTTCCCAAAATCGAGAGGTGAAAAGACTTCCTCGATCCGAGTTAATTTCCAAAGGAACACCATGGAGAGACACTATTCGGGAGATGTACAAGTCTGCTAACTGACTAGCAGTTATACTCTCACGAACAGGTAAGAAATGGGCCACTTTGGAAAGACGATCGACAACGACGAAGATAGCATTATTACCTCTCTTGGTCCTGGGAAAACCGGTAATGAAGTCCATACCAATTTTATCCCATTTCCATTCAGGAATAGCTAGGGGTTGAAGGGTGCCAGCAGGCCGTTGATGCTCTGCTTTTACACGACGGCAGACGTCGCAATTAGCAATATACTGAGCAATTTCTCTCTTCATCCTAGTCCACCAGAACCTCTGGCGTAGGTCCTGATACATCTTAGTGCTACCGGGATGAATAGTGAGAGGAGATTCATGAGCTTCCTTAAGGATCAATCGCCTCAGGTTTCGCACCTTGGGGACCACTAGCCGATTCCCGAAGTATACGACTCCTTGATCATCGATGGAGAAACAATTCGCAACTCCTTTCTTGATGTTTCTCTTGATGCGTGAAATTCCCGGATCTACTTTCTGTGCTTTGATGATCTGATCCGTAAGGGTAGGTTTCGCCACCAAGGTGGAAAGAAATCGTTGAGGAACAATGTGAAGGTTAAGCTTCCGAAATTCCTCATGGAGAAGCGGTTGACTTTGTTGTGACATCAGGTTGTTACAATAAGATATACGACTTAGCGCATCAGCCATGACGTTGGCTTTCCCTGGGGTGTAAGTTATTCCTAAGTCGAAATCTGTGATCAACTTGACCCAACGTCTTTGCCTGAGATTTAAATCCGGTTGGGTGAATATATACTTCAAACTTTGGTGATCAGTGTAGATTTCGCAACGATTGCCGAGAAGGTAATGTCGCCATGTTTTGAGTGCATGGACTGCGGCTGCAAGCTCTAGATCATGAGTGGGGTAGTTTTCCTCATGTGGGTGTAGTTGCCGTGAAGCATAAGCAATTACGTGTCGATCTTGCATGAGAATACAACCTAGTCCTTGTCGCGAGGCGTCGCAGTAGATAACAAAGTCCTTAGAGAAATCTGGCGGTACCAATACGGGAGCAGATGTCAGGCATCTTTTCAGTTCCTGAAAATGTGCTCACATTGTGGAGTCCACTCGAACTTTTTATCTTTCTTGAGGAGTTCAGTTAGAGGTTTGGCAACTTTGGAGAAGTTCTCGACAAAGCGACGACAATAGCTCGCTAGGCCAAGGAAACTCCGAACTTGCTTGACCGATTCAGGTGGAGTCCAATTGAGGACGGCTTGAACTCGCTCAGGGTTAACAGCAATGCCTTTACCAGAAATTACATGTCCAAGATAGGTCACTTCTGACAACCAGAATTCACATTTAGAAAATTTGGCATAAAGGCGATGCTCTCGAAGTTTCTTCAACACTAGCCTTAGGTGTTCGGCATGTTCTTCCTCGTTCTTGGAGTAGATGAGTATATCATCGAGGTAAACCACGACGAATTTATCCAAATACTCCATGAAGATAGAGTTCATCAACCGAGAGAAGGTGGCTGGGGCGTTGGTTAAACCGAAGGACATGACGGTGTACTCGTATTGGCCATAACGAGTTACAAAGGCCATTTTCGGAATGTCCCCGTTCCTGATTTTGATTTGATGGTAGCCCAACCTCAAATCCATTTTAGAGAAGACTGAGGATCCAGCGAGCTGATCATACAGGTCGTTGATCCTGGGAAGCGGATACTTGTTCTTAATTGTGACCAAGTTGACAGGTCGATAATCTACAACCATCCGGTCCGTACCATCCTTCTTCTTGACGAAGAGGACGGGGCAAGCCCAAGGAGATGAACTAGGTCGGATGAAACCCTTTTTCAAGGACTCATCAAGTTATTTCTTAAGCTCGGCTAGTTCAAAAGGTGCCATCTTGTAGGGTCTTCTGGAAATCGGGACAGTTCCTGGAATGAGATCTATCACGAATTCGACATCTCTGTCAGGTGGAACACCTGGCAATTCCTCTGGAAAGACATCCGGAAAGTCACGGACTACCGGAACGTCCTCAAGGTCTGGCAAAGGGCTAGCGTTACGAGAATATAACTGTCGCTTGGTTATTCGGGTCAAGATATTGACTATCTTCCCCGAAGGATGGGTGAGTTGAACAGTCCTAGAAAAGCAATCAATTTTGGCATGATGGGCTGACATCCAGTCCATACCCAAGATGATATTAATATCCGAAGATTTGAGGGCTATCAAAGATGCGAGAAAAACAAGTTTGTCGACTTGAATTTCATTTCCATGGCTTACTCTAGAAGTTTGCCATTTGGATCCCGGAGTTTGAATTACCATAAAGGTGGGCATCTCACCGAATGTGGTGTTATGCAGACAAGCATAACTCTCGGAAATAAATGAATGAGATGCTCCTGTATCAAAAAGAACAGATGCCGGGTGGCAATTAACAAGGAGCGTACCGAGAACGATGTTGGGATCCTCTTGAGCTTCCTCGGCAGAGATACAGTTGACATGGCCACGTGTAGCGGTGGCCGGCTTGGCGTGGAACACTTTCCCTGTCGGCTTGCCGCGGCCAACAGTTTTTGCTGTTTGGTTGGGGTTGGTTTGGGGACACTCGCGCATATAGTGGCCTGATTCCCCACACTTGAAACAAGTCACGGAACTGGTACGTGGAGGGGCATTGTTGGTTGGACCACCATAGGGCTTGGCTGGTGCATATGGCTGAGCTGGGCGAGGCGCCTGGAAGGATGGCCTCGGTGTGAACCTGGGTGGCAGGGCAGTGTTAGGCACCCACACGCGGCGCTTCTGAGGACCAGCACCGGATGAGGAACCCAAGTCACGGCCATGCTTGCGTGTTGCTTCATAATCAGTCTGACCAGTCTCAGCACTGATGGCTTTGTTAACAAGCTTCTAAAAAGATGTGCACTCATGCAAACGGAGGTCGCGGCGAAGCTCAGGACTAAGCCCCTTACGGAACCTTGCCTGCTTCTTGGCATCAGTAGAAACTTCCTCCATTGCATAACGGGCAAGGTTACCAAACTCCCTGCTGTAAGCATCCACAGAGAGTCGACCTTGAGTGAAACTGCAAAATTCCTCACGTTTACGGTCCACGAGACCCTCCGAAATGTGGTGTTCACGGAAAGCCTCGCTGAATTCAGCCCAAGTAGTGACATGGTCCGCTGGGCGCATAGCTCCATAATTCTCCCACCATAGGCTGGCGGGGCCTTCAAGATGATATGCAGCAAAGGTGACCTTGTCAGCCTCAGCTACTAGCGCAGAACGCAGTTTGTGAGAAATACTGCGAAGCCAGTCATCAGCGTCGAGAGGCTCGACGGAGTGGTGGAACGTGGGTGGATGTAACTTGATGAAATCACTGAGTGACACCAAGTTAGTCCTCTGATGGTGTGCTGTGTTCTGTTCAATACGCTCCAACAAACGGTTGGTCTCCCACTTGTTTCTCTCAGCCTCTAGCATAACTTCTGCCAGAGAGGGGGGGTGAGGCAGATTTGTATCCCCAACTCTGCTGCCTTCGGCCTGCTCTGGGGGAGCAGGGTTGTAGCGGGTGTTGACCATCCTAGGAAAAACAAGACAATGGTTTAGTCCAACATGAGAAGATTCCGACATAGAATGTAGAATGTAATGGACAACTCAGAATGCAAGATGATCATCCGTATGACATGGTAGATACAGAAACTACTTCTATTATTCCATCGTCATACACACCATACGAGGTTTAGTACAAGACCAACAAGTACTACTACGGTGAGAGGAGGATTGCATCTCATCAGAGGCATCCCAAGCTCCTATACATTATTTTTTTACACCCCCGGAATTACTACATGCTAAGTCATATTCCACAAGTCACGCAGGACGGTGGAAATACAACTATTACAATACCTAGTGGAACTACTACTATCTCAGTCATCTCCGTAGTAGTTCTCATAGAAGTCTCCTCCATAGCCTGGAAGTTCAACATGAGCATCCGAAAACAAACGGTCCTGAGGAGCCTGTGGACCAAAAGGGCTAGGGTGAGGTCTTGGACCAACAAACGGTGGCCTGCGAGGACCACGAGGTGGGGTGATGCCTCCCACATCACGCCAATCCATCATGTCCGGCAGAGCAGACCTAAAAGGATACAGATCTCTCATATCCATGCATCCAGCTTGCACAGCCGGTGCAAACCGAGTCAAGGTGGCCCAATGATCGGCACCGGTGTTGAAAAGCTCCATTCTCAAGGCCCGATTCTCTCGGTCCTTATCCTCGAGCAACTCAGCAGTGGTGCGAGTTAGTGAGTCCTCCTGACTGGGGTCAGCATAGATAGCCTGGAGATATCCGTGCGCTCCAGGAAGTGAAGCTGGCATATACTGAAAGTCGGTGTTGCGAAGCAGGCCAGTCCTGACTCGCATGATGGTCATCATAGAATAAGCCGCATCTTGCACAACCATCTCAATAGTAACACTGAGCCCATAGGAATAGTGAAGAGCCTCGGTAGAACCAGGATAAGAGGGAAATATCCGGACGGTGCAAAGATACTGGCTTTGGTTAAAATCTCGAAACTGCTCTTCGACCGTGTATTCGGGATACCAACGGTAACCCGTCTCGATCATCACTCGGACTAACATAGACGTATGACCGGTCACACCAATGCATCGGGTCAGGCGAACCACTTGATTTTGGTCGCGAGTGGCCATCTGAAAGCACAATCATAATGCAAAGGCATTAGAATTTCTAGCAAAATTTCGACAGCATAACGGCTGTAAATGCTCAAGAAAGGTTTGAGACATTTATCAAAAAGTTGCATAGACACTCAACAATATCATATCAAGGTTCTGAGTTCAACTTATCAGCATAACAAGGTAGTAGAACTGAACTAGGCTTGTAGTCATCAAACCTATAAGGTACTACTGATTCGTAACACGTGAACCTGATAGAGAGAGAAGATTCTAATCCTTAATCCCCAGTAGAAGAATGGACTGACTCAGATCAGAATGCCATGAGGTAAAGAAGTAAAAAGAGCCTTACGTACCATCCCACAATCAATTCCCCTACATATAACTAAAGCATTTCTAGACTCAACATCGACCAGTTTGGCTTGGAGAACCTACAGGCAGTCCGACTCTGATACCAATGCTGTCAGGACCCCGACTCAATGTCACATCGATCTAGCCTATAACACCCCATATCACTTTGCGGCCTCACGCACGTTACTCCCACGGGTGTCGCCTTACCTTTGCCCGGGACCGTTTGCGCCTTTTGGCTCACGTATATGATGATGTCGCTAGCATCCATATGATAAGGAGCCCGGGCTGACATGACTAGTCGTAAACCCAAAGTGGCACCGGCTTACAGGGACAGGCATCCATGACCCAGCATCGAACGTGTCGGTCATCAGCAAGTGGGTCCGGGCTGTAGCACTGGGCTAGCAGGACTCCGGTAAACCGGGCTGTAGCGGGCTAACAGGGCTCCGGTACTCAATGCGTGACATTTCCCCGAAGGGACAGACACAGGAACGAAGAAGGACACATGTCGGCCAGCCTAAGTGTTCCGGAGCAGTAGCAAGCTACCATGGCTCAATGGAAACACTAGGAGACATTTCCCGGTAAGAGAGGCTTCTAAAGATAAACATCTAGATAGTCAGATCCCACACATACCAAGCATTTCAATCATACACACAATATGCTCGATATGTACAAATACAACAAGGCATCACAACATGACTCTATGACACAAGTACTTTATTTAAAGGCTCAGAGAGCCATACATAACATACATACAAATACGGGTCACACGACCCACATTCAAGTCATACAGTCATACAAGCCAGCAGCGAAAGTAACTTGTCTGAGTACAGACAACTAGTAAAATAAAAGAGGCTTGGAAAGCCTAGCTATACTACGTGGACCTTCACAAGCTCAGGATTACCACCTGGGCCTTAGTCTACCCGTCGATGTCAACGTCTACGAAGAACCCATCAGAAGGGGTTGCAGCGTCTTCTGTAAAATGTAAATTATAGCAACATGAGTACAAAGGTACCCAGCAAGACTTACGTCAGATCCTACATACATGCACATTATCAAGAAGGGTTGGTGGAGTTATTGCAGCAAGCCAGCTTTGACTCTTGGCTAAACTATCCTACGAGACTCCAACAAATGGTTTTGCGCACACGAGTCCACTACTCACCACTTCAATACACTACCGAGAATCCACCTCCGTCTTCCTACGGAGGGGCCATCCTCGGCACTCACGCTTATCTTGAAGCTCTTAGTAGTTTCCAGTTTACTTGTCTATGAACTGTATAGGTAACCAAGTAGTCCTTCACCACGGACGCGGCTATTCGAATAGATTAGGTTAACCCTGCAGGGGTGTACTTCTTCATACACGCTCTCACCACTTACCGCCGTTTACACGACATGTACTCGGCAACCTTCAAGCGGAAGCCCAACGTGGGTGTCGGCCACGACCTACCTAATCACCTAAGTCTCCAATCCAGGTTTATCGCCTATCCAGGTTCCATCCGCAGGGTGTCCGGCCGAGGTTTCTCATACGGCCCCGAACGATGTGTACAGGGTTCCCGAGATACATAACGGGTATCCGGTACACCGTGCCACGTACCTACCGCATCACAGCCCACCCCTACGGTCAGCGCTGTCCACGGCCTCCAGTAGGCTACAAACACTAGAAACTACTTGCAACTCCTGGACAGAGAACTAGGGTGAATAACAAGCCGAGAGGGTCCATTGGTTTCGGGCCCAATGCATGGTAGTAGCTGATTCTTAAATCACACATACAGATCTCAGTTCTTAAGGTCGGCTTCAATGAAACAACCCACCATGTACTCCTACATGGCCTCTCATCGATACCTTTACCAAATCGTGTTCACCACATCACTCTCAATACCGGCATGATCATTTCACTCTAGCCCATCACCCAGATGAACCAGACCTGACACGACTCTAAGCATAGCAGGCATAGCAAGGTAGGAACAACACATACATATGGCTCAATCAACTCCTACACATTCTAGTGGGTTTCATCTAGTTACTGTGGCAATGACAGGTCATGCACAGGAAATGGGTTCAACTACCGTAGCACACAGCAGTTTGAAACGCGTTGTCTTAATGCAGTAAAAGAGAGTAGAAGCGAGAACATGGGATTGTATCGATATGATCAACTGGTTGGTTGCTTGCCTGATGGGTCGGTGCACTGATATTGCTCTTCGTTAGGGTAATCACGGTACTCCTCGGGGGCAGAACCTGCCGCAAAGAACACCGATACACAACGTCACCAAACAATATGCAACAATATGATGCATGCATGAGACATGGCAGTATGAGTGTGTTGGGCTAATGCAACTAACACCAGATGGGTTTGAGCCAATTTGAACCAAAGATTCAAATTCCAAACACGTTTGTGATCTTAAATAGTGCTTTATCATGTTTTGCACTAAACCTCAAGTTAGCTTGTTTAAACATGCATGAAACTAGTACAGATGGATAGATTGGATTTTTCTGATCATTTTACATATATAATTTGTTTGATTTGGAGCTACAGTTGAATTTATATGTATTTTTGAAGTTTGGGTTATTTTCTGGAATTTATAAATCATTTTAGATTTATTTTAATTCCAGAAAAGGATTACTGCGTCAGCATGAGGTCATGCTGACCTCAGCAAGTCAACATACCCGGTCCAGGTCAAACCTGACGCGTGGGTCTAGGGTGTCAGTGGCTAATTAACTAATTTAAATTATATTAAACTAATCTGGATAATTAGCAGAAGGGGGCCCCACCTGTCATTGACTCAACAGAGTCAACCAGGGCCCACCCGTGGTCAAAGTCAACACGGCTGCACCGGCGTTTAGCCGCCGGCAAGCCCGACGCGGCAGCGGAAGTGGTTTTTGCCGTTCCGGCCACCAAATGGGTCGCGGAGGGCATCGGGGTGGAGCTGAGGACGAGCCGCGGCTCTTGGTGGAGTCAGTTGGGGTCGGGGTGGCCGGAGTTGGTGCCGGCGACGACCTAGGCGGCCACCGGAGTTTGGTTGGGGACGAACTCGAGGCTAGGGTGTGCGGTGAGGTGCGGGGAGTGCACGGTTGGACTCAACGCAGCATGGTGAGTGCGATGGACACCGAGAGGTGGCCGGAGGATGGCCGGGAGCACGTCGGCGACGAGATCCACGGCGGTGCGTGCGGGTGATCTTCGTGCGGTGGCTACACGGCTCGGGGGCGAGAGAGGAAGAGTAGGAGAGGTAGCTAGGCTCACAGAGCACCCGTAGAGGCCACCGGCGAGGTCGGGGACGAGCTGATGCGGCGACGGCGTTGAAAGGGATCTCCGGCGATGGCGAACTCGGGCGAGGTTGGTGCGGTGGACTCGGGCCTCACGAGCACGCGGGGCTCGGTTAGCTCGACGAAGTGGATGGCGGCGGAGCTCCTGGACATGACGAGACGACGCACGGGCGGTGGGGAGCGCGGCTACGATGATGGAGCGACGGCGGTGGCGTCGGCCATGGCTGGGGAGCGCGAGGGGGAGGAGCTGGAGAGGAGAGGGGACGTCTGGGGGGTTCGGGGGAGAGAGAGGGGTCGATCCACGGTGTTAGCCGGGCGAGTGGAGCGGCGAGGCGGCGAGCAGGTGCGTGGCACCCATGCAGTGCTCGCCGTCGAGCACCTGCCTGCCTGCCTGGCCGGCCAAGCAGCTCGCTGGCGCGGCGCTGGGCTGGGCCGGCAGGTGGGCTGGTTAGCGGGCGCCAGGTATGTCTTTCTGTTATTTTCCTTTTTCTATTTTTCTGCAACTTTGTTGAATTTTTAAAAATACCTAGAAAGTTCCAAAATTCACCAAACTGCTTCTGGTTCAAAGTTGGAATATTTCCAACATGAAACATTTCAGTTTGGGAATATTTGAGCATTTGAAATATTTTATATAATTTTAAATGCCCAAATTCAAATACTTATCATTTAATCCAAAGACCCTAAGATGACCTAGAAAATTGTGCAACACTTTTGGTAGAGGTTCTGAACCAGGACAAAAATGATGGACATTTTAGAAGGGCATTTCAGGTTCATTGAAAATTATTTTTAGTAAACCCTAGTTGTTTTCAGAGGGGGCTGTGGGTTCTGGCATCCCCATTTCAAGTTTCTGATGAAATGATAGACATGATGCAACACTCTAATGCATGAACTAGCTAGGGTGTGACATTGGGGACTAATTACCCTGCTAATTAACCCCCTCTCTCACTGACATATGGGCCCTGCGCCCAAATTAACCCTGGGTTTATTCCCTGTTTATTTTAGATTAATCCAGTGGCCCCACGCGTCATCATTGACCCGGCTGATGTGGCCGTTGACCAGGCCCACATGTCAGCCACACTAGCCAGCTCTGTGAGACTGACTAGTGGGTCCCAGCCGTCAGGTTTGACTCTGGGCGACCCTGTTGACCCGCTGACATCATGCTTACGCATTGCTGACGCAGTTAATCGTTTTCTAGATTAAAAATAATTCAGAAAATTCCAGAAATTAGTATAAACTTCTAAAATTCATAGAAATTCAACCGTAACTCCAAATGAAATAAATTATATATGAAAAATGATCAGAAAAGTCCAAGGAATCTGAATATGGAATTTTCATGCATGTTTGAACAACTTAACCTCACTGTCTAGTCCAAAACATGATAATGCACTATTTGAATTCATAGTTTGAATTTGAATTTGAACCTAGTGTTCAAACCAACTCCATTTAACTTGTTGCTAGTTGCATTAGCTCAATCAACAGCATATGCCATGTCATGATCATGCATCATATTGTTGCATCGCATTGATTGTGTTCTTCCTTGTTTGCCGGTAAATGTCCCCTCTTGGTAGACGCTGCTCCGACGCTGTGATCGTTGACACTGATGAAGACTCAATGTTATCTTCAGAAGTGCCAGGCAAGCAAAAAAAATCCCTTGTTCCTTCCGATACAATCCCACTCTCTCGCTCCTTCTCTCTTTTACTGCATTAGGACAACAACGATTCAACTATTACATGTTGCGGTAGTTGAACCCCTTTCCTCTGCATGACCTGTCATTGCCATAGTAAATAGATGAAACCCACTAGCATGAGTAGGAGTTATTTGAGCCCTGATGTTCCTACTCGGTCATGCTTGTTTGTCATGCCTGCTATTGCATAGAGTTGTGTCAGGTCTGATTCATCGGAGGTGTGTGAACATGTCCTACTGTGGCACGGTGTACCGGGCGCCCGTTTGGTGTCTCAGGAACCCTGTTCACATCGTTCGGGGCCGTATGTGGAAACCTCGGCCGGACTCCCTGCGGATGGAACCTAGATAGGCGATAAACCTGGACTAGAGACTTAAGTGCTTAGGTAGGCCGTGGCCGACACCTTCGCCAGGCTTCCGCTTGAAGGTTGCCGAGATACATGACGTGTATATGGTGGTAAGTGGTGGGAGCATGTGTGAAGAAGTACACCCCTGCAGGGTTATCATTATCTATTCGAATAGCCGGATTCCTTGGATATGGAAACTTGGACCCCTTGCATAGTTCATAGACAAGTGAAAGTGGATACTCTAAAACTCGCAAGATAAGTGTGAGTGCTATGGATGGCCTTCTTGTAGGGAGACGGGAGCGAATCCATAGTGGTGTATTGAATGGTGAATATGTGGACTCGTGCACGCCACCCCAAAAGAGTTGCTTGCAGTCGAGTTCAGGTTAGCCACTGAGTCAAAGCTGGCTTGCTGCAGTTAAACTCCACCACCCCCTTTGTTGATACCGATGCATATGTAGTTAGTTCTGATGTAAGTCTTGCTGAGTACAATTGTACTCACGTTTGCTTAATTTATGTTTTTGCAGAGAGGCTTCAGTCTCGCTAGTAGTTCTGTGTGGACTTCGACGTTTAGCTTGATACCTCAGCTACGATCCTGTGTCCTCGGCAGGATCTGGTAGATAGTCAGGCTTCTCAGCCTTTTTCATTTGTAGATGTCTGTACTCAGACATGTTAAGCTTCCGCATGTGTTTGACTTGTATGCTCTGAATGTTGGGTCATGAGACCCATGTTTGTATTACCTCGCTCCTCGGAGCCTAATGAATAAATACTCTGAGTCATAGAGTCTTGTTGTGATGCCATGTTGTATTGCACATATTGAGCATATTGTGTGTATGATTGAAATGCTTGGTATGTGTGGGATCCGACAACCTAGTGGTTTATCCTTGGTAGCCTCTCTTATGGGGAAATATAGTCTTGTGCTTCCATGAGCCATAGTAGTCCGCTACAGCCCGGTTCACCGGAGTCCTGCTAGCCCAGCACTACTGCTCCGGAACACTTGACTGGCCGACATGTGATTCACTTCGTTCCTGTGTCTGTCCCTTCGGGGAAATGTCACGTGGTGACCTCCAGAGTCCTGTTAGCCCAGTGCTACAACCCGGATTCGCACGCTGCTGACAGACATGCTCGATGTTGATTCATGTATGCATGTCTCCGTAAGTTAGTGCCACTTTGGGTTCACGACTAGTCATGTCGGCCCGGATTCTCTGTCATATGGATGCTAGCGACAGTATCATATACGTGAGCCAAAAGGCGCAAACGGTCCCGGGCCATGGTAAGGCGACACCCGTGGGAATACCGCGCGTGAGGCCGCAAAGTGATATGAGGTGTTACCGGCTAGATCGATGTGACTTGGAATCGGGGTCCTGACACCACGAAGAGAAAAATTTGCAAAATTAATTAAGAGAGAAAAATGTAGAAAGAGATGAAGCAAAGAATGGATCAATCCCAATTCCTAGAAGTCGCATGCATCACAAGCTTAGCTGACAGTGATTTTGCACACCCTTTGTGGCCTCGCCTTGGTGGTTGTTGACCACTGTCCTCAAACTATCACAATCACAAGGTTTTCCAAGATTTTGGAATCATGAAAGAGGTGGCAAGTCGCGTACTCGTGTGAGGTAGTCGGCTGGATCATGTATACTTCTATATTCGTGTCTTCTTCCTTGTAGACAAAGTCTCACGCAGCCATCAGGTTGTGCAGTTTTCTTTTCTCTTTCCGACGAGTGCTTCTACCACCTGTGATGCCCATTGATGGTAGTAAAGTGCAGACCTACAACTTTGAGCCGTATACACTACATGTACCTAGTATTTGCACAAAAAATTAGGTATGACAGCAGCCAAACCATGCGACTACATCAGCTTCAAGTAGCGGCTCGTTGGGCAACGCACATGCTTTCTTACTCGCCGCTGACGACAAGAGGATTGGGGTGCTAGATTCTTACAGAGAGGAAAAATCAGACCTACGGTTGCACGCGTCCTCGGCGTGATGCAACTGACGCTGCGACGATGCTCCAGGACTAGGGGAGGCCGGCGGGCGCGAACCCGGCGGCGCAGGGGTGAAGGGTGTCGGGGAATGGCCATATCCGGACGTGGACGAAGTAGGGGAGGTCGGAGACGGCGCTGTATCGGGCGGCGGCCATGTAACCGAGAGACAGGGTGGTTGAGAGAAAGAAGAGAAGGGAAGGAGCAGGGAGAAGGAAGGAAGAGGGAAGGAGCAGGGGCAGATGGGAGGTTCGAGGGGCGCTTCTGCTGGTGCTCCTCGCCGGCGGTGGGCGCACCGAGCGAGGCGAGAGATGGGGCGTGCGGCGAGTGGGAGGATGACGATGCCGCATGGAGCAGTTGTCGCACAGTCGGGGAGGCCAGCGAAACGTTATCTTTTACTAGGCAGTGGCAAAACAATTGTAATATCAATGAACTGTACTTTTGGAGCGCGATGGTTGTACGATTTATAATGGACGGCATCCAGCGCGTGTGGATCTGTTACTAAAATCTTGCCGGCAGGAATTTAGCTTTCTCGTATATTCACACAGACAATGGTCTAAAAAGATTCCCTCATATACACATCCAGTTTTGCATCAGAATGTTTATATACAGAGACCATGACAGGTGGGCCATCGCTAGGGAGAGGAAGAAATCATGACTACAGCTGAGTTTAGACAACGCCTTCACATTGTCCAGGCATGGACATTGTCGAGGCCAATTTAGAGGATGTGTATATTTGGACGATCATATAGACAAGCTATTGGACGCCTGTTTTGAGCTCACATCGTGGAAAACGAGAATAGACATCCATATAGACAAGCTATTGGAGATGCTCTGAGGGCCTGGGATTTGGGGCTAGGTTCTCTGGAATTTAAGAATGAAATCTGGTGATCAATTCCTTGGCAGCCAAACGAGTAAGTTTGGGAATTCACAAATGAAATCCACTGAATTCGACCCAAATGATAGGAGCCAAACGCGCTGTTAAGTTTTTCTTTTTCTTTTGAGAACCCAAATCCTGTTAGTCAAACCGTGAAATGATTCTCAAGTATAATCGTGGTTTAGGCTGCTTGTAGTGGGCGGTAAATTGGACCAATAGGAGCAACTCCAACAGAGCCAACCTAAATGGTCGATGATTTTGTCTATTTGGGTCGGCCCGTCGGACACCTATGTCTGCTTTCGTGTTTGGGTCGGCACTTACTTCCAAGCTGGCCTGACCCATTTTTGAGGTGGCGCGAAAAAATTTATGACACAAATATTTTGAAAATAGGAAACATTAATTAAACATTAATGCCGGTCACAAAGGCCGCGTGAGTCCACGAGTCCACATTACATAAGTATAAAAACATCTAATTAAACTAAAAACTAGGAGGCGTGCTGTCCTAGGCGTCCTTGTCCTCATCATAGGAGTTGGTGAGGTCGACGAGCGTTGGCGTCAGGCCAGCTCACGGGAACGCCGTCTCCTAGGCTGCAGCGACACCGTCCGCCGCTGGCTGGGCTGCGCCATCGCGGGCAAGGCGCTCCTCCTCCTCCGCCCCGCGGCGCCCCTCCTCAGTGTCGCGCTCCAGCTACTCGAGGTACTCGCCCTAGAAGTGGTCCTCTGCGAGCCTGCGTTACCACCATTGCTCCATGTACATCTACTCCTGGGTCGGCGTTGCTCCAAACCAGACGGGAGGCACGCTGACCCACTCGCAGACGTACCCGGTTCATGTGTAGCGCTCGGGCTTGACGATGGGGGTCGGTGCTGGCTCGGGGGACGGCGGGGCCAGCGGCGGGACGACGCGATCACCGGCAGCGGAGAGCGCAATGTGAAGGAAATATGCCCTAGAGGCAATAATAAAGTTGTTATTTATATTTCCTTATATCATGATAAATGTTTATTATTCAGGCTAGAATTGGATTAACCGGAAACTTAGTACATGTGTGAATACATAGACAAACAAGAGTGTCTACTAGACTAGCTCGTTAATCAAACTGGTTAAGTTTCCTAGCCATAGACATGTGTTGTCATTTGATGAACGGGATCACATCATTAGAGAATGATGTGATGGACAAGACCCATCCGTTAGCTTAGCACTATGATCGTTTAGTTTATTGCTATTGCTTTCTTCATGACTCATGCATGTTCCTATGACTATGAGATTATGCAACTCCCAAATACCGGAGGAACACTTAGTGTGCTATCAAATTTCACAACGTAACTGGGTGATTATAAAGATTCTCTAAAGGTGTCTCTGATGATGTTAGTTGAGTTGGAATAGATCGAGATTAGGATTTGTCACTCCGATTGTCGGAGAGGTATCTCTGGGCACTCTCAGTAATGCTCATCACTATAAGCCTTGCAAGCAATGTAACTAATGAGTTAGTTGCGGAATGATGCATTACATAACAAGTAAAGAGGCTTGCCGGTAACGAGATTGAACTAGGTATGGTGATTCCGATGATCAAATCTCGGGAAAGTAACATACCGATGACAAAGGGAACAACATATGTTGTTATGCGGTTTGACCGATAAAGATCTTCGTAGAATAAGTAGGAGCCAATATGAGCATCCAGGTTCCGCTATTGGTTATTGACCGAAGACGTGTCTTGGTCATGTCTACATAGTTCTCGAACCCGTAGGGTCTGCACGCTTAACGTTTGATGACGATTTGTATTATGAGTTATGTGATTTGATGTACCGAAGGTTGTTTGGAGTCCCAGATGAGATCACGGACATGACGAGGAGTCTCAAAATGGTCGAGACATAAAGGTTGATATATTGGAAGGTTATATTCGGGCACTGGAATGGTTCCGAAGTGTATCGGGTATTTTCCGAAGTACTGGGGGTTACCGGAACCCCCGGGGGGTTAATGGGCCTTTGACGAAGAGAGGGGGCGGCGGCCAAGTGGAGGCGCCCCCAAGCCCAATCCAAATTGGGTTAGGGTTGGGGGGGGGGGGTGCGGCCCCCCTTTCCTTCTCCCCCTTTCCTCTTCCCCCCTTCTCCTTGTAGGAATAGGAAAGGGGGGACTCCTACTTGGAGTAGGACTCCCCCCTTGGGCGCGCCACACCTTGGCCGGCCTCCTCCTCTCTCCCCTCTTTATATAAGTGGGAGGGGGGCACCCCATACACATACAAGTTGATCTTTTAGCTGTGTGTGGTGCCCCCCTCCACAGAAACACACCTCGGTCATACTGTTGTAGTGCTGATGTCTACTACACAACCTTCTTCTTGTAGACGTTGTTGGGCCTCCAAGTGCAGAGGTTTGTAGGACAGTAGCAAATTTCCCTCAAGTGGATGACCTAAGGTTTATCAATCTGTAGGAGGCGTAGGATGAAGATGGTCTCTCTCAAACAACCCTGCAACCAAATAACAAAGAGTCTCTTGTGTCCCCAACACACCCAATACAATGGTAAATTGTATAGGTGCACTAGTTCGGCGAAGAGATGGTGATACAAGTGGTATATGGATGGTAGATAAATGTTTCTGTCATCTGAAAAAATATAAAAATAGCAAGGTAACTAATGATAAAAGTGAGCACAAACGGTAATGCAATGTGTTGAAACAAGGCCTAGGGTTCATACTTTCACTAGTGCAAGTTCTCTCAACAATAATAACATAATTGGATCATATAACTATCCCTCAACATGCAACAAAGAGTCACTCCAAAGTCACTAATAGTGGAGAACAAATGAAGAGATTATGGTAGGGTACGAAACCACCTCAAAGTTATCCTTTCTGATCGATCTATTCAAGAGTCCGTAGTAAAATAACATGAAGCTATTCTTTCCGTTCGATCTATCATAGAGTTCGTACTAGAATAACACCTTAAGACACAAATCAACCAAAACCCTAATGTCACCTAGATACTCCAATATCACCTTAAGTATCCGTGGGTATGGTTATACGATATGCATCACACAATCTCAGATTCATCTATTCAAACCAACACAAAGTACTTCAAAGAGTGCCCCAAAGATTCTACCGGAGAGTCAAGACGAAAACGTGTGCCAACCCCTATGCATAGGTTCATGGGCGGAACCCACAAGTTGATCACGAAAACATACATCAAGTGGATCAATAGAATACCCCATTGTCACCACGGGTATCCCACGCAAGACATACATCAAGTGTTCTCAAATCCTTAAAGACTCAATCCGATAAGATAACTTCAAAGGGAAAACTCAATCCATTACAAGAGAGTAGAGGGGGAGAAACATCATAAGATCCAATTATAATAGCAAAGCTCGCGATACATCAAGATCGTACCACCTCAAGAACACGAGAGAGAGAGAGAGAGAGAGAGGGAGATCAAACACATAGCTACTGGTACATACCCTCAGCCCCGAGGGACAACTACTCCCTCCTCATCAGGGAGAGCACCGGGATGATGAAGATGGCCACCGCAGAGGGATTCCCCCTCCGGCAGGGTGCCGGAACGGGTCTAGATTGGTTTTCGGTGGCTACGGAGGCTTCTGGCGGTGGAACTCCCGATCTATTGTGTTCCTCGAAGTTTTTAGGGTATGTGGGTATATATAGGAGGAAGAAGTACGTCGGTGGATCTCCGTGCTATCCACGAGGCAGGGGCGCGCGCCCAGGGGGGGTGGGCACGCCCCCCACCCTCATGGGCAGCCCGGGACTCTCCTGGTCCATCTCCGATACTCCGTGGGCTTCTTCTGGTCCAAAAGTAAGTTCCGTGAAGTTTACGGTCAATTGGACTCCGTTTGATTTTCCTTTTCTCTGATACTCTAAAACAAGGAAAAAACAGAAACTGGCACTGGGCTCTTGGTTAATAGGTTAGTCCAAAAAATCATATAAAATAGCATATAAATGCATATAAAACATCCAAGGTTGATAATATAATAGCATGGAACAATCAAAAATTATAGATACGTTGGAATTTTGAGGAAGCCCATCATTGGAATATACAAGCCAAGTTCTATAATGAAAAATTCCCACTAGTATATGAAAGTGACAACATAGGAGACTCTCTATCATGAAGATCATGGCGCTACTTTGAAGCACAAGTGTGGTAAAAGGATAGTAGCATTGTCCCTTCTTTCTTTTTCTCTCATTTTTTTATTTGGGCCTTCTATCTTTTTTATGGCCTATTTTTTTAGTCCAGAGTCTCATCCCGACTTGTGGGGGAATCATAGTCTCCATCATCCTTTCCTCACTGGGACAATGCTCCAATAATGATGATCATCACACTTTTATTTACTTACAACTCATGAATTACAACTCGATTCTTAGAACAAAATATGACTCTATATGAATGCCTCCGGCAGTGTACCGGGATGTGCAATGACTCATGAGTGACATGTATGAAAGAATTATGAACGATGGCTTTGCCACAAATACAATGTCAACTACATGATCATGCATAGCAATATCACAATGATGGAGCGTGTCATAATAAACGGAACGGTGGAAAGTTGCATGGCAATATATCTCGGAATGGCTATAGAAATGCCATAATAGTTAGGTATGGTGGCTATTTTGAGGAAGGTATATGGTGGGTGTATGATACCGGCGAAAGGTGCGCGGTATTAGAGAGGCTAGCAATGGTGGAAGGGTGAGAGTGAGTACAATCCATGGACTCAAAATTAGTCATAAAGAACTCACATACTTGTTGCAAAAATCTATTAGTTATCGAAACGAAGTACTACGCGCATGCTCCTAGGGGATAGTTTGGTAGGAAAAGACCATCGCTCGTCCCCGACCGCCACCCATAAGGAAGACAATCAATAAATAAATCATGCTCCGACTTCATCACATAACGGTTCACCATACGTGCATCCTACGAGAGTCACAAACTCCAACACAAGTATTTCTCAAATTCACAACTACTCAACTAGCATGACTCTAGTATCATCATCTCCATATCTTAAAACAAATATCAGGTATCAAACTTCTCTTAGTATTCAATGCACTTCATATGCGGCGAAACTCCCGATCTATTGTGTTCCTTAAAGTTTTTAGGGTATATGGGTATATATAGGAGGAACAAGTACGTCGGTGGATCTCCGGGCTGTCCACGAGGCAGGGGGGCGTGCCTGGGGGGGGGGCGCCCCCACCCTTGTGGTCAGCCCGGGACTCTCCTGGTCCATCTTCGATACTCCGTGGGCTTCTTCTGGTCCAAAAATAAGTTTCATGAAGTTTCAGGTCAATTGGACTCCATTTGATTTTTCCTTTTCTGCGATACTTTAAAACAAGGGAAAAAACAAAAACTGGGACTGGGCTCTAGGTTAATAGGTTAGTCCAAAAAATATATAAAATAGCATATAAATGCATATAAAACATCCAAGGTTGATAATATAATAGCATGGAACAATCAAAAATTATAGATACGCTGGAGACGTATCAAGTGCTTAGGCGAAGCCCTACGCTGGTAACTTCATCATCACCATCACCACGCCGTCGTGCTGACGAAACTCTCCTTCGGCCTCAACTGGATCAAGAGTTCGAGGGATGTCACCGAGCTGACCATGTGCAGATCGCGGAGGTGCCGTGCGTTTAGTACTTGATCGATTGGATCGCGAAGACGTTCGACTACATCAACCGTGTTACTAAACGCTTCCGCTTTCAGTCTACAAGGGTACTTGGACACACTCTTCCCCGCTCGTTGCTATGCTTCTTCTAGATAGATTTTGCGTGATCGTAGGATTTTTTTTAAATACTACATTCCCCAACAGTGGCATCCGAGCCAGGTCTATGCGTAGATGTTATATGCACGAGTAGAACACAAAGAGTTGTGGGAGATAATAGTCATACTGTTTACCAGCATTTCATACTTTGATTCGGCGGTATTGTTGGATGAAGCGGCCCAGACCGACATTACATGACCGCGTTCATGAGACTGGTTCTACCGCCATGCTTCGCATACAGGTGGCTAGTGGGTGTCTATTTCTCCAGCTTTAGTTGAATCGAGTTTGACTATGCTCGGTCCTTGTTGAAGGTTAAAACAACACACTTAACGAAAAATCGTTGTGGTTTTGATGCGTAGGTAAGAACGTTCTTGCTAGAAGCCCGTAGCAGCCACGTAAAACTTGCAACAACAAAGTAGAGCACGTCTACCTTGTTTTTGTAGGGCTTGCTGTGATGTGATATGGTCAAGATGTGATGATATATAAATTGTTGTATGAGATGATCATGTTTTGTAAAAGTTATCGATAACTGGCAGGAGCCCTATGGTTGTCACTTTATTGTAAGAAATGCAATCGCCATGTAATTGCTTTACTTTATCACTAAGCGGTAGCGATAGTCGTAGAAGCAATAGTTGGCGAGACGACAATGATGCTTCGATGGAGATCAAGGTGTCAAGCTGGTGATGATGGTGATCATGACAGTGCTTTGGAGATGGAGTTCAAAGGCACAAGATAATGATGGCCATATCATATCACTTATTTGATTGCATGTGATGTTTATCTTTTCATGCATCTTATTTTGCTTAGTACGGCGGTAGCATTATAAGATGATCTCTCGCTAAATTAAGGTACAAGTGTTCTCCTTGAGTATGCACCGTTGCTACAGTGCGTCGAGCCGAGACACCACGTGATGGTCGGGTGTGATAAGCTCTACGTTCACGTACAACGGGTGCAAGCCAGTTTTGCACAAGCGAAATACTCAGGTTAAACTTGATGAGCCTAGCATATGCAGATATGGTCTCGGAACACTGAGACCGAAAGGTCGAGCATGAATCATATAGTAGATATGATCAACATAGTGATGTTCATCATTGAAAACTACTCCATCTCACGTGATGATCGGACATGGTTTAGTTGATATGGATCACGTGATCACTTAGATGATTAGAGGGATGTCTATCTAAGTGGGAGTTCTTAAGTAATATGATTAATTGAACTTTAATTTATCATGAACTCAGTACCGGATAATATTTTGCATGTCTATGTTGTTGTAGATCAATGGCCCGTGCTACTATTCCTTTGAATTTTAATGCGTTCCTAAAGAAATATAAGTTCAAAGATGATGGTAGCAACTACACGGACTGGGTCCGTAACTTGAGGATTATCCTCATTGCTGCATAGAAGAATTACGTCTTGGAAGCACCGCTAGGTGCGAAGCCCACTGCAAGAGCAACACCAGATGTTATGAACGTTTGGCAGAATAAAGCTGATGACTACTCGATAGTTCAGTGTGCCATGCCTTACAACTTAGAACCAGGACTTCAATGACGTTTCGAACGTCATGGAGCATATGAGATGTTCCAGGAGTTGAAGTTAATATTTCAAGCAAATGCCCAGATTGAGAGATATGAAGTCTTACCACAATCACTTGACTCAACTGGGAGTTAATCTTCCAGTTGATAATGTCATTGACAGAGTTCTTCAATCACTGCCACCAAGCTACAAAAGCTTTGTGATTAACTATAATATGCAAGGGATGGATAAGACAATTCCCGAGCTCTTCGCAATGCTAAAGGCTGCGGAGGTAGAAATCAAGAAGGAGCATCAAGTGTTAATGGTTAACAAGACCACTAGTTTCAAGAAAAAGGGCAAGGGGAAGAAGGGGAACTTCAAGAAGAACGGAAAGCAAGTTGCTCCTCAAGTGAAGAAGCCCAAGTCTAGACCTAAGCCTGAGACCGAGTGCTTCTACTACAAAGGGACTGGTCACTGGAAGCGGAACTGCCCCAAGTATTTGGTGAAAAGTAGGATGGCAAAGTGAAAGGTATATTTGATATACATGTTATTGATGTGTACCTTACTAATGATCGTAGTAGCGCCTGGGTATTCGATACTGGTTCTGGTTCTCATATTTGCAAGTCGAAATAGGGGCTACGTATTAAGCGAAGATTGGCTAAGGACGAGGTGACGATGCACATGGGAAATGGTTCCAGATTCGATGTGATCGCCGTCGGCATGCTACCTCTACATCTACCTTCGGGATTAGTTTAGACCTGAATAATTGTTATTTGGTGCTAGCGTTAAGCATGAACATCATATTTGGATCTTATTTGATGCGAGACAGATATTCATTTAAATCAAAGAATAATGGTTGTTCTATTTATATGAGTAATATCTTTTATGGTCATGCACCCTTGATGAGTGGTCTATTTTTGTTGAATCTCGACAGTAGTGATACACATATTTATAGTATTGAAGCCAAAAAAATATAAGTTTAATAATGATAGTGCAACTTATTTGTGGCACTGCCGTTTAGGTCTGTTAGAGTACGTAATGGGCCTAATGGCCTGGGCTGGCAGTATAGCCCGTTAGTCTTAGGGTTAATTAGAGATAAGGGTCGCTTGCTTAGGGGTCAAGTAAGGCTTTCTTGGGAGTCAAGTAAACCTCTCTATATAAAGAGAGGAGATGTATCAATCTAATGAAGCAAGAATTAAGAAGGAAATCCCTTTCATATTGCCTGGTCGTGGGCAAAAGGCCCCCGACCGGCCCTCTCGCGCCCTCCTTCTAGCAGCGCCATAACAATTTGGTATCAGCTAGCTTCGGTTCGATCATGTCTTCACCGCTTCCCAACCCGTCTCTTCTGCTGCAGGGATCCTCTGTCGCGCCCGCCCCCACCGCCTCACCCTGGAGGAGGTGTCCGGAGCGATGCGGGACCTAACCCAGACGGTCCAGGAGATCCGCCTGTTCTTGGCCGGGTCCTACGGGCCGCACTCGGCTGCGCCGCCCATCACCGCCACCGTGCCGCCGTGGCTGCCGTGGCAGCCGCTGCACAAGGCAGCCTCCGCCGCGCTCGCCAAGCCGCTGAAGCTGCCATCCACTGCCTCGCCCTGGCTGCAGTGGCAGGCGCCGCTCCTGGCGGCCTCCGCCGCTCCTGGCAGCCTCCGCCGCAGAAGCTGCTACCCTAGGGCGTCCGCGCCATGCTCGCCGGGCCGCTCCAGTAGCCATTGCAGCTGCCATCCACCGCCACCACCGCCCCGCCCTGGCTATAGTGGCAGCCGCCGCTCCTGGCAGCCTTCGCCGCGCTCGGCGCTCCACTGCAGCAGCCACCGCCAGTCAGCTCCGACCCTGCATCGATCGCGCCGGCGGGAGTCTCGATCCACCAGATCAAGTTCCCGCCGTCGCCATTACCGCTTCCCCAGGGCGTCCCCATCCAGCAGATCAAGTTCCTGCCGTCGCCGTCATCGCTTCCGACTTGGAATACTACCCGCCATGTGTCGGTGGTGGTGAGGCTGCAGGCTGCTGCGCGCGGCCTCCTAGCGCGTCAGCGTGTGTGGGAGATGCATGGTCTGTAGCTGCCGCTCCTCCCATCTGCGCTTCGCTACGCAAAGGACCTCGATCTCGTCCGCTGTGTAGGGGATCTTGGGCATGCTGTTTTCCCCGCGGGCAGCAACCTCAAAGTCTGTGACATTAGCAGTTGGGGGGCGCACCCCTCCTCGTCATTCTCCATCCCAAGCAATCCACTCTTTTCTGTGCGGCGCAGACCAACAACCATCCGGCGCGAAGAAGGCACAGTGTCACCGATAGGAGCGCACCATGTAGCACCACTGGATTCCGCCGGCCGCCGTGAGGGCACCTCTGCTGGTCGCTGTAACATCGCAAATTTTCAATTTGGAATGTTATACACTAGATCATCATTGCATATCATATTTTATTGCATTTTGGTTGATCCTAGAAAATTCTACGCAACTCAAGGACCCTCAGAGAGAGTTGGGGATTTCGTTATTTTCATATTTGAGTTTTCTCAAATTTTGAATATAGGATCATTTGATTTTATTTATTTTATCTTCAATTATTTCTATTACAAAAATAATATGAGAGAGGGAATAAAATGACTTTCCCCAAATAAAGAAATATTAAGGATTTAATAAAAAAAATCAAATAAGATTTTATTTTGGTTTTATTTGCTATTTTATTTGAATTTAGGAAAAATGCGTGTTCTTCAAAATTGCATTTAGGCCCCAAATAAATGTTCATCCTGTGCGGCTTGATTTTAGAAGCCGGGAAAAATTTATTTCGGGATTTTTGGAGTCCCTTTAGTATTCCTTTTGTTTTTTTTCTGAGCGTAATTATTAAAAAAAAGTCCGAACCGACTCTGGGCCGTAAGCGGCCAGGACTCCGCCTGGCCGGGCCCTTTATATAGCACCGCCGAGGCCCGAGGCCAGCCCAGCCGCTCCCCGCCCCCAAAACCCTAACCCTAGACCTCCGCCGCTGCCGCCCGCGCCGCCGCCTAGCCGCCCACCTCCGGACCGCCGCCGCCGGAGGTAGCTTTTCTCGCCGCCGGTTTTATTAGAAAACCGATCGGTTTTCCGTCAGTTTTGTTCGGTTTTTTAGTTTCAGTTTTTTAAATAGATCGGTTTTTCCGGTTTATTTAATTAGCGAGCGTTCTCCCGTTTGTTCGTTTTAACGAACATTCGTCGTTTTTCTTTTTCTCGGATTAAATCCACGATTTTTCTGATCGTGATTCCTGATCCGATTTTCGTTTTAGTCTAACTTTTCGCTCATTTATCGGAATCAGGCGATTCAAGCGCGTGGAGTTTCGCCTCGAAACCCTCTTTCCATTTAACCAACTTAAACAAGTTTTTTCCACTGTAAAAATTGCCATAGATCCAGAATAGTAAACGAGTCCTGTTTCTTTTGCCGTTTGACTTTCGTTATTTCGTTCGATTTGATCGTTTTTGCCAGCCGGAGTTCTTAAGTTGAACTTTCTAGTTAGATCTCTTATTTGAGTTTTACTAGTGCATTAGTTGAGTACTTATTGTATGCTTGTTTGTTTGCGATAGAGTACCCGGAGTGCGCCGCTTGCTACTTCGAATCGCTAGGTTTTGCGGGTCATCATCAAGGCAAGTAACACTTTGATCATACCTCCTACTACCCAGTTTTATTGCATTAGATCAATCCTCACACATTGCATGATTAGGATAGAATTAAATTGTGGGTTGTGAAGTAGTAGTTGAGGTAGAACCTATTACCTGTTATTATCGAACCTTTGGGAGTTACTTCTACATTTGCTTATTGCCATGCTATGCTAGTAGACATGGATTGGGTGAGTGTATCCATGACAGATATGAGATTGTTAATTAATGGTTGATTTAAGGTGGCAACCTAAACACACATCTAGGTGGATTGAGGCACCTGGGTATTCCAGCGATGGCCTGTTTTCTTTTGGACCGCCACCTAGGCTCAAAGGGATCATGAGATTGTTCATGCTAGAAACTTCCGTGTGCAGCCACAAGCTACTATGGGCTCTAGCATAGTTGAGTAGGTTGTGTGACCTCTTACAGTGGTGGACTAGCAGATGTAGGGGAAAGTAGGTGTAACGGTCTACCCGATCGTAAGGTGCTAGTGCTTCTGAAAGACTATGTCTCGGTCATCCGTTTCTCAAACACCATGTAGTGCGAGAATCCTAACGGAGGAGATCGAGTCTTGTGGGGAAAAGTGCGCAAACCTCTGCAGAGTGTATAAACTAATCATGGTTAGCCGTGTCCCCGGTTATGGACATCTTGAGTATCTAGTACTTGGATTATCATGTGAATCTCATCATGTTACTCTAAAATTAATTTGTTTGGTTTTGTTTAATGATGATGCTTAATTGGGATTGACAATGCTGTCAACCATTCTCAATGTTTAACAACTACCATGATAGTTAAATAAAATTTATTCCTTTGCAGCAGGAAAAAATTGGCTTTACGCAAAAAATGTAACCATAGAGCTTTCCACCAGCCAAATATGCATATAGTATAGCTTTATTCTTTCTTTACTCTCTATGTGTTACATTGCCAGCATATTCCATGTGCTGACCCGTTTCGGGCTGCAACGTTAATGTTGCAGACTTTTCAGACGACGATTGAGGTGCCTTTAGGTCGTGGTTCTATACTCAGTGATGCTGTTGGAGTTGATGGACTCAGTTATCTTTCAAGCCTTCCGATGTTATCGTTATTAGATGGCCTTATGCCATATATATTGCAATAAGCTCTCTTCTGAGGCACTCGATGTAATAAGTGTGTGATTGCTACTCTGTTATAAATCCTTCAAGTACTGTGTGGTATCAGCATTACTGATCCAGGGATGACACCTGAGCACAGAGATTGGACAGTTTGAGGTCTGGTCACTACAACATGGTATCAGAGCACACACTGACTGTAGGACACGACCACTAAGCTAAAAGACCTAGATCACTACTCACTCTCTTCTCTTTCTGACTTCTCATCTTTTCTACTCTTTTAGGATGGCGGATGCAAGGAACAAGTTCACGCAACCGGATGAAGATACACCCTTTGGACGTCACTTGAAGGAAGTCACTAGATACCTGAACATAGGAGTACCAAGCTTCACCGGAACCTACAACGCCACTCTACCCGAAGAAGAGTGTTGGATGATTCAAGTTCAAGTTCCAGGAAGGACGTTCATGCCAGTCACTGAGCCCATAGAGTTTTCTTTTGATGCACCAACTTGGAGTCTAGGAAAGAGCATGGCAGCTCACATCGCCATGGGACGCATTGGAGAAGTTTACCGCAATGATCTCAAGGATACTATCTACCAGATTTGTGGGCGCCGAGATGAGCACTGGGAGATGATCAGCACCAGGAAGGATAGATCAGTTGCAACTTTTATCCAGGAGTTAAACCAACACATTCGACATCAGGAGAACCAGATGTGCGCCGACATGATAGATCTGAAGAAGGCGAGGACAAGAATCAAGGAACTGGAGGAAGAACTCAAGGCTACACGTGAAGATTATATGGAGGAAATCGAAGTATTAGTGGAGAAGAATGACGATTTGACCAAGAAGATTGGAATATTTATGGGAGGCCCTACACTAGTAGAAGAAGACGAAGAACCCAAGAAAAATCGTCCTGAAGACTACATCATCATCGACGACACCGACTCGGATCCAGATGATAGCGATGATGACTATGTGGATGAAGCTGGAGCAAATATCAGGGAATCTGCAACCGAAGAATATTTTTAGTAGACCACCCCAACAGTAGTAGTAGTCCACCATGTAAATATAGTAGTTCGAGCACTTTTGCGGTAGTTAGATCGATTGTATGCCCTTGTTTGATTGATTGAATGAAGTGAATTGTTTGCTTTTGTCTCATGTGCATATGGGTAGTGTTTTCTCTTTAGACCCCCTCTATTCTTAAATCTCATCTTTTCTAAACCCTCAGATGCCTCCGAGACGTGACCCCGGATTTACCTTCCCACCGGAGCTCACTCAGTTGATCCAGTAGCAGAACACATTGATGCAGTTGCTAGTCCAGAATCAGAATCAGGGGAACAACAACAACAACCCGCCACCACCACGACCACCTGTTGATCACTTAGCCCATTTTCTTAGGCTGAATCCGCCGGTGTTTTCCAGTAGCACCGAGCCGATAGTAGCAGATGATTGGCTCCGCAAGACAGCTAGAGAATTGACCACAACAGGATGCACGGATGCGGAAAAGGTGAAGTTTGCCACACATCAGCTGGAAGGACCCGCAACATCATGGTGGGAGAATTTCACAGCCACTTTCCCTATCGACACTGTCACGTGGGACCAGTTTCAGCAGGCTTTTCGTACTGCCCATGTTTCAGCAGGAGCTATGGCCATGAAGAAGCGAGAGTTTTGCAACTTGCACCAAGGAGGACGGATAGTTGGCCAGTATGTGAAGGACTTTAGTAAGTTAGCACGTTATGCCCCAGATGACGTTGCTACGGATGCAACTAAGCAGGAGAAGTTTCTGGAAGGATTGAATGATGAGTTGAGCATGTAGTTGATGGTAGCAACCTTCAACAACTATCAGGAGTTGGTAGATCGTGCTCTTATGATTGAAGGGAAGCAGCAGCAGATTGAGAATCGCAAGAGGAAGTATGGACAAGGGAAGTACAATTCAGGAGCTCAGCAGAAGCCACGTTTTACCCCTAGACCGGGAGGACATTTTCAGCATACCCATGGAGGAGGTAGCTCGCACAATCACAACGACACCAAGAATGGTAATGGGAATGGAGGAAGCAACGGCCAGAATCGCACCAACCCATCAACCCCAGCTAAGAGAGACCTGAGCCAAGTCACTTGTTTCAAGTGCCAGAAGACCGGACATTATGCCAACGAATGTCCTGTAACACCCCGGATATGATTTACCTAATATGTAATCCAACTCTTGCCGTTTCCGGCGTTAAGTTATTTTATTTTCTCGGGTTCGGGTTTTTTGTCTTCGTGTGTTGTTGTCGTTATCATGCATCTCATATCATATCATCATGTGCATTGCATTTGCATACGTGTTCGTCTCATGCATCCGAGCATTTTCCATGTTATCCGTTTTGCATTCCGGCGCTCCGTTCTCCTCCGGTGGTCTTTTCTACCTTTCTTTCGTGTGTGGGGGTTAAACATTTACGGATTGGACCGAGACTTGCCAAGCGGCCTTGGTTTACTACCGATAGACCGCCTGTCAAGTTTTGTACCATTTGGACTTCGTTTGATGCTCCAACGGTTAACCGAGGGACCAAGAAGGCCTCGTGTGTGTTGCAGCCCAACACCCCTCCATTTTGGCCCAAAACCCTCTCCATCATCTAGAGCGTTCGATCACGATCGCGTGGCCAAAAACCGCACCTCATTTGGACTCTCCTAGCTCCCTCTATGTCTATAAATATCACCCCTCCAAGATCCACATTTCTTCTTCCCCCCGAAACCCAAAAATCATCTCCTCCGCGCATCGGACATGTCCGCCGCGCCGGTGTCACACCCTAGCTAGTTCATGCATTAGAGTGTTGCATCATGTCTATCATTTCATCAGAAACTTGAAATGGGGATGCCAGAACCCCCAGCCCCCTCTGAAAACAACTAGGGTTTACTAAAAATAATTTTTCAATGAACCTGAAATGCCCTTCTAAAATGTCCATCATTTTTGTCCTGGTTCAGAACCTCTGCCAAAAGTGTTGCACAATTTTCTAGGTCATCTTAGGGTCTTTGGATTAAATGATAAGTATTTGAATTTGGGCATTTAAAATTATATAAAATATTTCAAATGCTCAAATATTCCCAAACTGAAATGTTTCATGTTGGAAATATTCCAACTTTGAACCAGGAGCAGTTTGGTAAATTTTGGAACTTTCTAGGTATTTTTAAAAAATCAACAAAGTTGCAGAAAAATAGAAAAAGGAAAATAACAGAAAGACTTACTTGGCGCCCGCTAACCGGCCCACCTGCCGGCCCAGCCCAGTGCTGCGCAAGCGAGCTACTTGGCCAGCCAGGCAGGCAGGAAGGTGCTCGACGGCGAGCACCGCATGGGTGCCACGCACCTGCTCGCCACCTCGCCGCTCCACTCGCCCGGATAACGCCGTGGATCGACCCCTCTCTCTCCCCCGAACCCCCCAGACGTCCCCTCTCCTCTCCAGCTCCTCCCCCTCGCGCTCCCCAGCCATGGCCGATGCCACCGCCGCCACTCCATCGCCGTAGCCGCGCTCCCCGCCGCCCGTGCGTCGTCTCGTTGTGTCCAGGAGCTCCGCCGCCGTCCACTTCGTCGAGCTAACCGAGCCCCGCGTGCTCGTGAGGCCCGAGTCCACCGCACCGACCTCGCCCGAGTTCGCCGTCGCCGGAGATCCCTTTCAACGCCGTCGCCGCATCAGCTCGTCCCCGACCTCGCCGGTGGCCTCTACGGGTGCTCTGTGAGCCTAGCTACCTCTCCTACTCTTCCTCTCTCGCCCCCGAGCCGTGTAGCCACCGCACGAAGATCACCCGCACGCACCGCCGTGGATCTCGTCGCTGACGTGCTCCCGGCCATCCTCCGGCCACCTCTCGGTGTCCATCGCACTCACCATGCTGCGTTGAGTCCAACCGTGCACTCCCCGCACCTCACCGCACACCCTAGCCTCGAGTTCGTCCCCAACCGAACTCCGGTGGCCGCCTAGGTCGTCGCCGGCGCCAACTCCGGCCATCCCGACCCCAACTGACTCCACCAAGAGCCGCGGCTCGTCCTCAGCTCCACCCCGATGCCCTCCGCGACCCATTTGGTGGCCGGAACGGCAAAAACCACTTCCGCCGCCGCGTCGGGCTCGCCGGCGGCTAAATGCCGGTGCAGCCGTGTTGACTTTGACCATGGGTGGGCCCTGGTTGACTCTGTTGAGTCAATGACAGGTGGGGCCCCCTTCTGCTAATTATCCAGATTAGTTTAAACTAAATTAAATTAGTTAATTAGCCACTGACACCCTGGACCCACGCGTCAGGTTTGACCTGGACCGAGTCTGTTGACTTGCTGAGGTCAGCATGACCTCATGCTGACGCAGTAATCCTTTTCTGGAATTAAAATAAATCTAAAATGATTTATAAATTCCAGAAAATAACCCAAACTTCAAAAATTCATATAAAATCAACCGCAGCTCCAAGTCAAACAAATTATATATGTAAAATGATCAGAAAAATCCAATCTATCCATCTGTACTAGTTTCATGCATGTTTAAACAAGCTAACTTGAGGTTTAGTGCAAAACATGATAAAGCACTATTTAAGATCACAAATGTGTTTGGAATTTGAATCTTTGGTTCAAATTGGCTCAAACCCATCTGGTCTTAGTTGCATTAGCCCAACACACTCATACTGCCATGTCTCATGCATGCATCATATTGTTGCATATTGTTTGGTGACGTTGTGTATCGGTGTTCTTTGCAGCAGGTTCTGCCCCCGAGGAGTACCGTGATTACCCTAACGAAGAGCAATATCAGTGCACTGACCCATCAGGCAAGCAACCAACCAGTTGATCATATCGATACAATCCCATGTTCTCGCTTCTGCTCTCTTTTACTGCATTAAGACAACGCGTTTCAAACTGCTGTGTGCTACGGTAGTTGAACCCATTTCCTCTGCATGACCTGTCATTGCCACAGTAACTAGATGAAACCCACTAGCATGTGTAGGAGTTGATTGAGCCATATGTATGTGTTGTTCCTACCTTGCTATGCCTGCTATGCTTAGAGTCGTGTCAGGTCTGGTTCATCTGGGTGATGGGCTAGAGTGAAATGATCATGCCGGTATTGAGAGTGATGTGGTGAACACGATTTGGTAAAGGTATCGATGAGAGGCCATGTAGGAGTACATGGTGGGTTGTTTCATTGAAGCCGACCATAAGCACTGAGATCTGTATGTGTGATTTAAGAATCAGCTACTACCATGCATTGGGCCCGAAACCAATGGACCCTCTCGGCTTCTTATTCACCCTATTTCTCTGTCCAGGAGTTGCAAGTAGTTTCTGGTGTTTGTAGCCTACTGGAGGCCGTGGACAGCGCTGACCGTAGGGGTGGGCTGTGATGCGGTAGGTACGTGGCACGGTGTACCGGATACCCGTTAGGTATCTCGGGAACCCTGTACACATCGTTCGGGGCCGTATGGGAAACCTCGGCCGGACTCCCTGCGGATGGAACCTGGATAGGCGATAAACCTGGATTGGAGACTTAGGTGATTAGGTAGGTCGTGGCCGACACCCACGTTGGGCTTCCGCTTGAAGGTTGCCGAGTACATGTCGTGTAAACGGCGGTAAGTGGTGAGAGCGTGTATGAAGAAGTACACCCCTGCAGGGTTAACCTAATCTATTCGAATAGCCGCGTCCATGGTGAAGGACTACTTGGTTGCCTATACAGTTCATAGACAAGTAAACTGGAAGCTACTAAAAGCTTCAAGATAAGCGTGAGTGCCGAGGATGGCCCCTCCATAGGAAGACGGAGGTGGATTCTCGGTAGTGTATTGAAGTGGTGAGTAGTGGACTCGTGTGCGCAAAACCATTTCAAGTTGGAGTCTCGTAGGATAGTTTAGCCAAGAGTCAAAGCTGGCTTGCTGCAATAACTCCACCAACCCTTCTTGATAATGTGCATGTATGTAGGATCTGACGTAAGTCTTGCTGGGTACCTTTGTACTCATGTTGCTATAATTTACATTTTACAGAAGACGCTGCAACCCCTTCTGATGGGTTCTTCGTAGACGTTGACATCGACGGGTAGACTAAGGCCCAGGTGGTAATCCTGAGCTTGTGAAGGTCCACGTAGTATAGCTAGGCTTTCCAAGCCTCTTTTATTTTACTAGTTGTCTGTACTCAGACAAGTTACTTTCGCTGCTGGCTTGTATGACTGTATGACTTGAGTGTGGGTCGTGTGACCCGTATTTGTATGTATGTTATGTATGGCTCTCTGAGCCTTTAAATAAAGTACTTGTGTCGTAGAGTCATGTTGTGATGCCTTGTTGTATTTGCACATATCGAGCATATTGTGTGTATGATTGAAATGCTTGGTATGTGTGGGATCTGACTATCTAGTTGTTTATCTTTAGTAGCCTCTCTTACCGGGAAATGTCTCCTAGTGTTTCCATTGAGCCATGGTAGCTTGCTACTGCTCCGGAACACTTAGGCTGGCCGGCATGTGTCCTTCTTCGTTCCTGTGTCTGTCCCTTCGGGGAAATGTCACACATTGAGTACCGGAGCCCTGTTAGCCCGCTACAGCCCGGTTTACCGGAGTCCTGCTAGCCCAGTGCTATAGCCCGGACCCACTTGCTGATGACCGACACGTTCGATGCTGGGTCATGGATGCATGTCCCTGTAAGTCTGTGCCACTTTTGGTTTACGACTAGTCATGTCAGCCCGGGCTCCTTATCATATGGATGCTAGCGACATCATCATATACGTGAGCCAAAAGGCGCAAACGGTCCCGGGCAAAGGTAAGGCGACACCCGTGGGAGTATCGTGCGTGAGGCCGCAAAGTGATATGGGGTGTTACAGGCTAGATCGATGTGACATTGAGTCGGGGTCCTGACAGCGTTGGTATCAGAGCCGGACTGCCTGTAGGTTCTCCAAGCCAAACTGGTCGATGTTGAGTCTAGAAATGCTTTAGTTATATGTAGGGGAATTGATTGTGGGATGGTACGTAAGGCTCTTTTTACTTCTTTACCTCATGGCATTCTGATCTGAGTCAGTCCATTCTTCTACCGAGGATTAAGGATTAGAATCTTCTCTCTCTATCAGGTTCACGTGTTACAAATCAGTAGTACCTTATAGGTTTGATGACTACAAGCCTAGTTCAATTCTACTACCTTGTTATGCTGATAAGTTGAACTCAGAACCTTGATATGATATTGTTGAGTGTCTATGCAACTTTTTGATAAATGTCTCAAACCTTTCTTGAGCATTTACAGCCGTTATGCTGTCGAAATTTTGCTAGAAATTCTAATGCCTTTGCATTATGATTGTGCTTTTAGATGGCCACTCGCGACCAAAATCAAGTAGTTCACCTGACCCGATGCATTGGTGTGACCGGTCATACGTCTATGTTAGTCCGAGTGATGATCGAGACGGGTTACCGTTGGTATCCCGAATACACGGTCGAAGAGCAGTTTCGAGATTTTAACCAAAGCCAGTATCTTTGCACCGTCCGGATATTTCCCTCTTATCCTGGTTCTACCGAGGCCATCCTTCCAGGCGCCTCGCCCAGCTCAGCCATATGCACCAGCCAAGCCCTATGGTGGTCCAACCAACAATGCCCCTCCACGTACCAGTTCCGTGACTTGTTTCAAGTGTGGGGAATCAGGCCACTATATGCGCGAGTGTCCCCAAACCAACCCCTACTAGACAGCAAAAACTGTTGGCCGCGGCAAGACGATAGGGAAAGTGTTCCACGCCAAGCCGGCCACTGCTACACGTGGCCATGTCAACTGTATCTCTGCTGAGGAAGCTCAAGAGGATCCCAACGTCGTTCTCGTTACGCTCCTTGTTAATTGCCACCCGGCATCTGTTCTTTTCGATACAGGAGCATCTCATTCATTTATTTCCGAGAGTTATGCTCGTCTGCATAACACCACATTCGGTGAGATGCCCACCTCTATGGTAATTCAAACTCCGGGATCCAAATGGCAAACTTCTAGAGTAAGCCATCGAAATGAAATTCAAGTCGACAAACTTGTTTTTCTCGCATCTTTGATAGCCCTCAAATCTTCGGATATTAATATCATCTTGGGTATGGACTGGATGTCAGCCCATCATGCCAAAATTGATTGCTTTTCTAGGACTGTTCAACTCACCCATCCTTCGGGGAAGATAGTCAATATCTTGACCCGAATAACCAAGCGACAGTTATATTCTCTTAACGCTAGCCCTTTGCCAGACCTTGAGGACGTTCCGGTAGTCCGTGACTTTCCGGATGTCTTCCCAGAGGAATTGCCAGGTGTTCCACCTGATAGAGATGTCGAATTCGTGATAGATCTCATTCCAGGAACTGTCCCGATTTCCAGAAGACCCTACAAGATGGCACCTTTTGAACTAGCCGAGCTTAAGAAACAACTTGATGAGTCCTTGAAAAAGGGTTTCATCCGACCTAGTTCATCTCCTTGGGCTTGCCCCGTCCTCTTCGTCAAGAAGAAGGATGGTACGGACCGGATGGTTGTAGATTATCGACCTGTCAACTTGGTCACAATTAAGAACAAGTATCCGCTTCCCAGGATCAACGACCTGTATGATCAGCTCGCTGGATCCTCAGTCTTCTCTAAAATGGATTTGAGGTTGGGCTACCATCAAATCAAAATCAGGAACGGGGACATTCCGAAAACGGCCTTTGTAACTCGTTATGGCCAATACGAGTACACCGTCATGTCCTTCGGTTTAACCAACGCCCCAGCCACCTTCTCTCGGTTGATGAACTCTATCTTCATGGAGTATTTGGATAAATTCGTCGTGGTTTACCTCGATGATATACTCATCTACTCCAAGAACGAGGAAGAACATGCCGAACACCTAAGGCTAGTGTTGAAGAAACTTCGAGAGCATCGCCTTTATGCCAAATTTTCTAAATGTGAATTCTGGTTGTCAGAAGTGACCTATCTTGGACATGTAATTTCTGGTAAAGGCATTGCTGTTAACCCTGAGCGAGTTCAAGCCGTCCTTAATTGGACTCCACCTGAATCAGTCAAGCAAGTTCGGAGTTTCCTTGGCCTAGCGAGCTATTGTCGTCGCTTTGTCGAGAACTTCTCCAAAGTTGCCAAACCTCTAACTGAACTCCTCCAGAAAGATAAAAAGTTCGAGTGGACTCCACAATGTGAGCACAGTTTTCAGGAACTGAAAAGACGCCTGACATCTACTCCCGTATTGGTACCGCCAGATTTCTCTAAGGACTTTGTTATCTACTGCGACGCCTCGCGACAAGGACTAGGTTGTATTCTCATGCAAGATCTACACGTAATTGCTTATGCTTCACGGCAACTACACCCACATGAGGAAAACTACCCCACTCATGATCTAGAGCTTGCAGCCGTATTCCATGCACTCAAAACATGGCGACATTACCTTCTCGGCAATCGTTGCGAAATCTACACTGATCACCAAAGTTTGAAGTATATATTCACCCAACCGGATTTAAATCTCAGGAAAAGACGTTGGGTCGAGTTGATCACAGATTTTGACTTAGGAATAACTTACACCCCAGGGAAAGCCAACGTCATGGCTGATGCGCTAAGTCGTAAATCTTATTGTAACAACCTGATGTTACAACAAAGTCAACCGCTTCTCCATGAGGAATTTCGGAAGCTTAACCTTCACATTGTTCCTCAAGGATTTCTTTCCACCTTGGTGGCGAAACCTACCCTTACGGATCAGATCATCAAAGCACAGAAAGTAGATCCGGGAATTTCCCGCATCAAGAGAAACATCAAGAAAGGAGTTGCGAATTGTTTCTCCATCGATGATCAAGGAGTCGTATACTTCGGGAATCGGCTAGTGGTCCCCAAGGTGCGAAACCTGAGGCGATTGATCCTTAAGGAAGCTCATGAATCTCCTCTCACTATTCATCCCGGTAGCACTAAGATGTATCAGGACCTACGCCAGAGGTTCTGGTGGACAAGGATGAAGAGAGAAATTGCTCAGTATATTGCTAATTGCGACGTCTGCCGTCGTGTAAAAGCAGAGCATCAACAGCCTGCTGGCACCCTTCAACCCCTAGCTATTCCTGAATGGAAATGGGATAAAATTGGTATGGACTTCATTACCGGTTTTCCCAGGACCAAGAGAGGGAATAATGCTATCTTCGTCGTTGTCGATCGTCTTTCCAAAGTGGCCCATTTCTTACCTGTTCGTGAGAGTATAACTGCTAGTCAGTTAGCAGACTTGTACATCTCCCGAATAGTGTCTCTCCATGGTGTTCCTTTGGAAATTAACTCGGATCGAGGAAGTCTTTTCACCTCTCGATTTTGGGAAAGTTTCCAAAATGCTATGGGAACCCGCCTTTATTTTAGTACCGCTTTCCACACTCAATCAAGTGGTCAAGTGGAACGCGTCAACCAGATTCTAGAAGACATGCTTCGAGTTTATGTTATCTCATTCGGAATGGAGTGGGAAAAATGCCTTCCATTTGCCGAATTTGCTTATAACAACAGCTATCAATCCAGCTTGGGCAAAGCCCCTTTTGAAGTTCTCTATGGACGAAGGTGTCGAACTCCTCTTAACTGGTCAAAAACCGGGGAAAGACAATTCTTTGGCCCGGATATGATTCAGGAAGCAGAAGAGCAAGTTCGCATCGTTCGTGAAAAGTTGAAAACAGCCCAATCTCGTCAAAAGAGTCAATATGACCGAAAACATAAGGCTATGACTTTTGAGGTTGACGAGAAGGCTTACCTTCGGGTTACTCCTCTGAAGGGAACCCATTGCTTCGGTATCAAGGGCAAATTGGCTCCTCGTTACATTGGACCCTTTCGCATTCTCGCAAAACGAGGAGAAGTTGCCTACCAATTGGAACTACCTCCGTATCTCTCCAGAATCCACGACGTCTTCCACGTTTCTCAACTCAGGCGTTGCTTCTCGGATCCTATCCGTGGAGTGGACCACGAAACGCTTGACCTCCAAGATAATCTCACGTATCGAGAGTACCCCGTTCGTATCCTCGATCAAGCTGAGCGTACCACTCGACGTCATAATATCAAGTTTCTCAAGGTTCAATGATCGCACCATTCTGAGAATGAAGCAACTTGGGAAAGGGAGGATCGTCTTCGACTCGGGTATCCCGCCTTCTTCCCGGAGGAACCCAAATCTCGGGATGAGATTCTTTTGAGTGGGGGTGAGTTGTCACACCCTAGCTAGTTCATGCATTAGAGTGTTGCATCATGTCTATCATTTCATCAGAAACTTGAAATGGGGATGCCAGAACCCCCAGCCCCCTCTGAAAACAACTAGGGTTTACTAAAAATAATTTTCAATAAACCTGAAATGCCCTTCTAAAATGTCCATCATTTTTGTCCTGGTTCAGAACCTCTGCCAAAAGTGTTGCACAATTTTCTAGGTCATCTTAGGGTCTTTGGATTAAATGATAAGTATTTGAATTTGGGCATTTAAAATTATATAAAATATTTCAAATGCTCAAATATTCCCAAACTGAAATGTTTCATGTTGGAAATATTCCAACTTTGAACCAGAAGCAGTTTGGTGAATTTTGAAACTTTCTAGGTATTTTTAAAAATTCAACAAAGTTGCAGAAAAATAGAAAAAGGAAAATAACAGAAAGACTTACCTGGCGCCCGCTAACCGGCCCACCTGCCGGCCCAGCCCAGCGCCGCGCCAGCGAGCTGCTTGGCCGGCCAGGCAGGCATGCAGGTGCTCGACGGTGAGCACCGCATGGGTGCCACGCACCTGCTCGCC
>NC_041388.1:513942554-513948125 GCF_002162155.2 Triticum dicoccoides
CTCGCGCTCCCCAGCCATGGCCGACGCCACCGCCGCCGCTCCATCACCGTAGCCGCGCTCCCCGCCGCCCGTGCGTCGTCTCGTTGTGTCCAGGAGCTCCGCCGCCGTCCACTTCGTCGAGCTAACCGAGCCCCGCGTGCTCGTGAGGCCCGAGTCCACCGCACCGACCTCGCCCGAGTTCGCCGTCGCCGGAGATCCCTTTCAACACCGTCGCCGCATCAGCTCGTCCCCGACCTCGCCGGTGGCCTCTACGGGTGCTCTGTGAGCCTAGCTACCTCTCCTACTCTTCCTCTCTCGCCCCCGAGCCGTGTAGCCACCGCACGAAGATCACCCGCACGCACCGCCGTGGATCTCGTCGCCGACGTGCTCCCGGCCATCCTCCGGCCACCTCTCGGTGTCCATCGCACTCACCATGCTGCGTTGAGTCCAACCGTGCACTCCCCGCACCTCACCGCACACCCTAGCCTCGAGTTCGTCCCCAACCGAACTCCGGTGGCCGCCTAGGTCGTCGCCGGCGCCCACTCCAGCCACCCCGACCCCAACTGACTCCACCAAGAGCCACGGCACGTCCTCAGCTCCACCCCGATGCCCTCCGCGACCCATTTGGTGGCCGGAACGGCAAAAACCATTTCCGCCGCCGCGTCGGGCTCGCCGGCGGCTAAACGCCGCTGCAGCCGTGTTGACTTTGACCACGGGTGGGCCCTGGTTGACTCTGTTGAGTCAATGACAGGTGGGGCCCCCTTCTGCTAATTATCCAGATTAGTTTAAACTAAATTAAATTAGTTAATTAGCCACTGACACCCTGGACCCACGCGTCAGGTTTGACCTGGACCGGGTCTGTTGACTTGCTGAGGTCAGCATGACCTCATGCTGACGCAGTAATCCTTTTCTGGAATTAAAATAAATCTAAAATGATTTATAAATTCCAGAAAATAACCCAAACTTCAAAAATTCATATAAAATCAACCGTAGCTCCAAGTCAAACAAATTATATATGTAAAATGATCAGAAAAATCCAATCTATCCATCTGTACTAGTTTCATGCATGTTTAAACAAGCTAACTTGAGGTTTAGTGAAAAACATGATAAAGCACTATTTAAGATCACAAATGTGTTTGGAATTTGAATCTTTGGTTCAAATTGGCTCAAACCCATCTGGTCTTAGTTGCATTAGCCCAACACACTCATACTGCCATGTCTCATGCATGCATCATATTGTTGCATATTGTTTGGTGACGTTGTGTATCGGTGTTCTTTGCGGCAGGTTCTGCCCCCGAGGAGTACCGTGATTACCCTAACGAAGAGCAATATCAGTGCACCGACCCATCAGGCAAGCAACCAACCAGTTGATCATATCGATACAATCCCATGTTCTCGCTTCTGCTCTCTTTTACTGCATTAAGACAACGCGTTTCAAACTGCTGTGTGCTACGGTAGTTGAACCCATTTCCTCTGCATGACCTGTCATTGCCACAGTAACTAGATGAAACCCACTAGCATGTGTAGGAGTTGATTGAGCCATATGTATGTGTTGTTCCTACCTTGCTATGCCTGCTATGCTTAGAGTCGTGTCAGGTCTGGTTCATCTGGGTGATGGGCTAGAGTGAAATGATCATGCCGGTATTGAGAGTGATGTGGTGAACACGATTTGGTAAAGGTATCGATGAGAGGCCATGTAGGAGTACATGGTGGGTTGTTTCATTGAAGACGGCCTTAAGCACTGAGATCTGTATGTGTGATTTAAGAATCAGCTACTACCATGCATTGGGCCCGAAACCAATGGACCCTCTCGGCTTCTTATTCACCCTAGTTCTCTGTCCAGGAGTTGCAAGTAGTTTCTGGTGTTTGTAGCCTACTGGAGGCCGTGGACAGCGCTGACCGTAGGGGTGGGCTGTGATGCGGTAGGTACGTGGCACGGTGTACCGGATACCCGTTAGGTATCTCGGGAATCCTGTACACATCGTTCGGGGCCGTATGGGAAACCTCGGCCGGACTCCCTGCGGATGGAACCTGGATAGGCGATAAACCTGGATTGGAGACTTAGGTGATTAGGTAGGTCGTGGCCGACACCCACGTTGGGCTTCCGCTTGAAGGTTGCCGAGTACATGTCGTGTAAACGGCGGTAAGTGGTGAGAGCGTGTATGAAGAAGTACACCCCTGCAGGGTTAACCTAATCTATTCGAATAGCCGCATCCGTGGTGAAGGACTACTTGGTTGCCTATACAGTTCATAGACAAGTAAACTGGAAACTACTAAAAGCTTCAAGATAAGCGTGAGTGCCGAGGATGGCCCCTCCATAGGAAGACGGAGGTGGATTCTCGGTAGTGTATTGAAGTGGTGAGTAGTGGACTCATGTGCGCAAAACCATTTCAAGTTGGAGTCTCGTAGGATAGTTTAGCCAAGAGTCAAAGCTGGCTTGCTGCAATAACTCCACCAACCCTTCTTGATAATGTGCATGTATGTAGGATCTGACGTAAGTCTTGCTGGGTACCTTTGTACTCATGTTGCTATAATTTACATTTTACAGAAGATGCTGCAACCCCTTCTGATGGGTTCTTCGTAGACGTTGACATCGACGGGTAGACTAAGGCCCAGGTGGTAATCCTGAGCTTGTGAAGGTCCACGTAGTATAGCTAGGCTTTCCAAGCCTCTTTTATTTTACTAGTTGTCTGTACTCAGACAAGTTACTTTCCCTGCTGGCTTGTATGACTGTATGACTTGAGTGTGGGTCGTGTGACCCGTATTTGTATGTATGTTATGTATGGCTCTCTGAGCCTTTAAATAAAGTACTTGTGTCGTAGAGTCATGTTGTGATGCCTTGTTGTATTTGCACATATCGAGCATATTGTGTGTATGATTGAAATGCTTGGTATGTGTGGGATCTGACTATCTAGTTGTTTATCTTTAGTAGCCTCTCTTACCGGGAAATGTCTCCTAGTGTTTCCATTGAGCCATGGTAGCTTGCTACTGCTCCGGAGCACTTAGGCTGGCCGGCATGTGTCCTTCTTTGTTCCTGCGTCTATCCCTTCGGGGAAATGTCACGCATTGAGTACCGGAGCCCTGTTAGCCCGCTACAGCCCGTTTTACCGGAGTCCTGCTAGCCCAGTGCTACAGCCCGGACCCACTTGCTGATGACCGACACGTTCGATGCTGGGTCATGGATGCCTGTCCCTGTAAGTTTGTGCCACTTTGGGTTTACGACTAGTCATGTCAGCCCGGGCTCCTTATCATATGGATGCTAGCGACATCATCATATACGTGAGCCAAAAGGCGCAAACGGTCCCGGGCAAAGGTAAGGCGACACCCGTGGCAGTACCGTGCGTGAGGCCGCAAAGTGATATGGGGTGTTACAGGCTAGATCGATGTGACATTGAGTCGGGGTCCTGACAGCCGAACACCTCGTCCGCCGCCGCCCGCGGCCACTGAGAGGCCGCCACGTGGCACCGGCCACCCCTCCCACCACCGGCCCATCCCGGCCCAGGGCGGGCCCTCTCCGCCAAGTCAACTGGGCCGCGCCCCGCCCCCGCGTGCCACCACCTTCCTCCTGCCGCGCGCCGCCCGCCTCACCGATCCGCCACCGCACGCCCCGCCACCGGCGAGCTCGGCTCTGCCGCCCGGTCACCGCGCCACCTGGTCGTCCCGCTCCTCCTCGTCGCCGGGAGCGCCCCGGCGAGCTCCTTCGACGCTCCGGCCACCTCGTCAGCCGGCCGGCCTCGTCTTCCCCTTCCCGCGGCGAACTCCAGCCGCCACGAGCCATTGACGCTGGCAAGCCCTCTGGCGAGCTCGGATCCGCCGCCACCTCAATCAGTGTGCGAACCCTAGATCTAGAGGTGGTAATTTCTTCCAAGTCCCCGTTTTCCAGATTCAAATGCCCTTGTTCACCATGCCGTAACTCCGCACCCGTAACTTCGATTTGCGCGTATAGCATATCAAAATGTTCTCCTTAGAGAGCACATCATTTCATCTCATTGCATCATTTTCATTTGAGTTCATCGTGATGCCCGAAATGCTGTTGGAAGAGTGCTATTTGAGTTAATTGTCAGATCTGCTGCTCCAAATAGCTATTTGTCATTTTTGCCATGATTAATGTGTGCATGATATGCCCCTGAGCTCTATATGTGTTTTGTTATATGCTTTGCCATCTTTCCATAGGTGCCATCCATGTCTTTTTTTTGATGTGTGTGGTGACTAGCACAAGCTTGCAAAGTGGTGCATTCGTTAATGCTGATTTCAGGGACTTAGCAATTCCACTAAGTCCTTGGACTGTTTTTATCAATATATCATATGTTCATGTTGTTTCCTAGTGATTCGTGCCTCTTTTGAGGATGATCACTAAGGATGATTTGTTAATCTTGTAGTGCTATATCCATCCATGTCTTATTTTTAATTATGGAGCACCCTAGCTTGAGTCAATCAAGCTCTACTTTTGCTATTTCATGAATCTGGGCAGATTGTCTACTTGTTAGCGATTTTGCCGAGGATGTTGTAGTTGATCCGTGCATGCTATGTTATTATTCTTGCCATGTCTAGCTTATATAATGTGTATTCTTGATGGGTGTATGCTTAGTTTGTCATGCCTTGCTCCGTAGTAAGTGCATCAATCTCCTAAACATGCCTACTTGATATCTGATTTGCATGTTCCAGTTTTTCTCTAAGTCTCTAATCTGATTATGTTTTTGGCATGTTCACATGCTTGCAATTGTATTTTCTGATCCCTTTTGGCTCAAGGTCACTAAGGGACTTTTGTTAAGCTCTTTGAGTAGCTCCATGCGATGCTTTGCTTTGATATGTTAAGTTCCTGTAGCATATAGTTTTCATGCTCCAAAGTGTGCTACCTGATCTGAAATTCCAGACAAGTGTTAATTTCCCTAAGTCTGAAACCTGTTTACCAATTGCACTTTTGCCATGCTTGTTTGAACCTGTTAATAGATGAATTGGCCGTAGCTCAGTGTTCATCTTTTGTTAAGCTTTATGAGTGGATCCCTGCCATGTATTTTGTTGCCATGTTTGAGTGCTTTAGCTTAATTATCTTGATGCATTTAGATGGCTACTTGCTGTTTATCGCAGACCGTTGCCATATTTGAATTGTTTGCCATTTCCAAACCGTGTCTCCGATTCCGGTGTTCTTTATATCGTTTTCAACCGAAATCACCTCACCTTTCCAGTGGAACACTTGGATTACCAAGTTGAGGCCAAGTTCATTTATTCCTTGCCAAATCTTGCATATGCATCACATATCGCATCCCGCATAGCATACCACGTTTGCATCATGTTGTTTGAGTTTGCACGTGGTTGATTATGTTTCCGTTTGCTTGTTTGTCTTGTTTGGGTAGAGCCGGGAGACGAGTTCGCTAACGAGGAGCCCGTTGAGTTTGCTTTCGAGGATCCAATCAACTCTGACAACTTTGCAGGCAAGATGATCATACCCTTGAAATCACTTCTATCTTTGCTTTGCTAGATGCTCGCTCTTTTGCTATGCCTATACTACGATGCCTACCACTTGCTTATCATGCCTCCCAAATTGCCATGTCAAACCTCTAACCCACCATGTCCTAGCAAACCGTTGATTGG
>NC_041388.1:513948135-513982829 GCF_002162155.2 Triticum dicoccoides
GAGGCCAAGTTCATTTATTCCTTGCCAAATCTTGCATATGCATCACATATCGCATCCCGCATAGCATACCACGTTTGCATCATGTTGTTTGAGTTTGCACGTGGTTGATTATGTTTCCGTTTGCTTGTTTGTCTTGTTTGGGTAGAGCCGGGAGACGAGTTCGCTAACGAGGAGCCCGTTGAGTTTGCTTTTGAGGATCCAATCAACTCTGACAACTTTGCAGGCAAGATGATCATACCCTTGAAATCACTTCTATCTTTGCTTTGCTAGATGCTCGCTCTTTTGCTATGCCTATACTACGATGCCTACCACTTGCTTATCATGCCTCCCAAATTGCCATGTCAAACCTCTAACCCACCATGTCCTAGCAAACCGTTGATTGGCTATGTTACCGCTTTGCTCAGCCCCTCTTATAGCGTTGCTAGTTGCAGGTGAAGATTGGAGATCGTTCCTCGTTGGAACATTATTTACTTGTTGGGATATCACTATATTATCCTGTTATCTTAAAGCATCTATAAATTTGGTAAAGGGTGGAAGGCTCGGCCTTTTGCCTAGTGTTTTGTTCCACTCTTGCCGCCCTAGTTTCCGTCATATCGGTGTTATGTTCCCGGATTTTGCGTTCCTTACGCGGTTGGGTGATAATGGGAACCCCTTGATAGTTCGCCTTGAATAAAACTCTTCCAGCAATGCCCAACCTTGGTTTTACCATTTCCCACCTAGCCTCTTTTCCCTTGGGTTTCTGTAGCCCGAGGGTCATCTTATTTAAACCCCCCGGGCCAGGGCTCCTCTGAGTGTTGGTCCAACCTGTCAGCTGCCGGTGGCCACCAGGGGCAACTCTGGGCTGGCCTACCCGTACCTTAGACAATCTGAGTGTGCCCTGAGAACGAGATATGTGCAGCTCCTATCGGGATTTGTTGGCACATTCGGGCGGTGTTGTTGGATTTGTTTTAACTTTTCAAAATGTCTTGTAGAACCGGGATACCGAGTCTGATCGGAATGTCTCGGGAGAAGGTATATCCTTCGTTGACCGTGAGAGCTTGTCATGGGCTAAGTTGGGACTCCCCTACAGGGATTTGAACTTTCAAAGCCGTGCCCACGGTTATGGGCAGATGGGAATTTGTTAATGTCTGGTTGTAGATAACTTGAACCTTAACTTAATTAAAATGAATCAACTGTGTGCGTTACCGTGATGGTCTCTTCTCGGCGGAGTCCGGGAAGTGAACACGGTGTTGGAGTAATACTTGTCGCAGGATGTTCTCTAGTTCTTCGTTCGCGCTTTGACTTCTCTTCTCGCTCTCTTTTGCGAACAGGTTAGCCACCATATATGCTAGTTGCTTGCTGCAGCTCCACATATTACCTTGCCTTACCTATAAGCTTAAATAGTCTTGATCGCGAGGGTGCGAGATTGCTGAGTCCCTGTGGCTCACAGATTACTTCCAAACCAGATGCAGGGCCTAATGACTCCATTCCAGATGACGCACGTGAGCTCAAGTGGTAGTTCGACAAGGACTCACGCCGTTACTATGTGTCTTTCCCTGATGATCAGTAGTGGTGCCCAGTTGGGGCGATCGGGACCATGTCGCATGTTGGGTTGATCTTTTATTTTGGCACCGTAGTCGGGCCATGAGTGATTGGATGATGTAATGCTCTTTATGTACTTTGTTTGACGTGGCGAGTGTAAGCCAACTATGTACCTTCCCCTTTTATTATCTATATTACATGGTCTGTTGTGAAGATTGCCTTACTTGCGACATTGCTTTCAATGCGGTTATGCCTCTAAGACGTGCTTCAACACGTAGGAGATATAGCCGCATCAAGGGCATTACAAGTTGGTAATCAGATCCTTCCCCGACCTTAGGAGCCCCCACTGCTTGATCGTTTTTAGCAGACTTTAGTGAGTCTAGAAAAATGTTTTGAGTCATTTAGGAATTATATATCGGAGAGTTTACGAATTCTTTTTACTCCCCAGTAAGGCATCCTGGTGTAGAATTTTGACTCTTCTCTTCTCAAATTTCACTAACTTTTTTTTAGGATCACGCGGGTATCTTGGAATCATTCCGATGGATTTGTGACGAGAACATTGTTCTTGGTGCCTCCTGTCATTTAGGGGTTGTGGCAGTGTCCCAGGGAGTTGAGCTCCGAGGTGTTGTCGTCACAATTTTATCGTTGTAGTTCTGGAATACCTGAGTTTAGTTCCCTGACATCGAAAATCTCTTTTATGCAGTTGTTGGTGAGATAACCTCAACGCCACCCAGTACTGGGGCGGGAGTTCGGGAGTATTGCCATAACTTGTATAACGGATGCTTTTCGAAGGTTGAGGTAGATGGTTTCCGAAGTTTTTTCTCGGTTATGTGTTGAAGGATGGATACAGCTGGATGTAGGAATTACTAGATTTGGGTGAGATATTATGCTTCCCATGTATCCCCAACACCTGATTGCATAACCGGAAAGGTTCGGGAGTTTCATAGGTGGGAATTCTTGTAGCTCTAGTTCTTCTTCCACGGATATTTGGTTTGAGATTGGGATTTCTTACCGAGTATTCGTTCTTGCTCCGTACCTTGTTGATTTTATTCCTCTACCTAAATTCTAAGTGGCTTCTCACTTTATGGATATGTGACCATTTCAAGTGGAATGCATTCGTTCTTATGTTCGGATGTGAAGACTATATGTTGCAATTTCAACCCGCTTGATTCAGCTTCAATTTTATCTGTCGATGTGCTAACAGATGTCACCTTCTTCAGGATGGCTCCCGCTAAGAGCAGCAATCAGAATCAGAATCAGGATCCGCCACCACCTCCTCCTCCTCCTCCGAAGGCATGGCAAGCTGTGATGGCCGCTACCAATGCAAACACGCAATTGATCATGCAAATTCTTCAAGAGCGCAATCAAGCGAACCAAGGCAACCAAGGCAACAATCAGAATCACTTTGCTACACTCAACCAGTTCCTTGCTAACCAGCCAAAGACCTTCAGCAATTGTGTTGAGGCAACTGATGCTGATGATTGGCTCGTGGACTTATGCAAGCATTTCGAGTGCAATAACGTCAGGCCTGAGGACTTTGTCAAGTTCGCTTCCTTCCAACTCAAAGACCAAGCTGCAGAATGGTTCCATAAGTACAAGATTCCAGAGGAGGCCAGGTGATTACCTGGGAGAATTCCGTCAAGACTTCAAAGCTCATCATATTCCCCAGAGCGTGGTTGAAAGCAAGCGTGAAGAATTCCGCAACCTGAAGCAAGGCTCTTTGTCTGTCTATGACTACAACAAGTTGTTTTAGAAGCTTGCCCGCTTTGCTAAGGAGGACGTCCCTGACGAGAAGAGCATGATATACCAGTTCAGGGGTGGTCTCAGAGAAGAAATCCAGCTAGCTCTTGTTCTCTTTGAGCCCTTGAGGTACGATGAGTTCTACAACATGGCATGGAAGCAAGAGGCTGCTCAACTGAAATGTGATGCTTCCAAGAAGCGAGTCAGAGATGCTATCCTTCTTCCTCTACTCAAGTGGACAAGCAGCAGAAGTATTGGCTTCCTCCTCCTCCGTTCCGTCAGCCATTTCAATAAAAGAGCAAAGGTGGCAGTGGATCTTCCCACCCACCCAACCCTGGCTTTCAGAACAAGACTTCGTCTCAAGCTCCAAGATCGAGTGCTCCGTATCACCGTCCGCTTTCAGAGGTCACGTGCAACAAGTGCCAATAGAAGGGTCACTATGTCAACAAGTGCTTCAATCAGAGGCGCCTCCCTCCTCCTCCTCCTGTGAGATCGGCAAGTACAGCTATGGTCAAGCATAACCCCAAGCACGCCAAGGTCAATTTGATGAATGCAGCTCAGGCAGAGGACTCGTCAGATGTCATCATGGGTAACCTCCCTGTTAACGATATTCCAACTAAAGTTCTTTTTGACACTGGTGCATCGCATTGTTTCATCTCGAGACCGTTTGCATCTAAGCATGGGTTGGCCATGCAAATTTTGCCTAGACCGTTAGCAGTTGTCTCTCCCGGTAGGCGCATGCATGCTAACTCCATTGCTCCGGATGTTACTATCACTTTGGGTGACTAAAAAATTCTATCTTCTCCTTCGGTTCTTGGTGACTCAGATATTGATCTTATTCTTGGAATGGACTGGCTTTCTAAGCACAAGGCTCAGCTTGATTGTGCTGCCAGGCAGATTCTATTGACTCATTCGTCTGAGGATGTAATTGTCTTTGCTGCTCGTGATGATATCATCCGTCTGTCTTCTCTCAATGAGAAGGGTGAACTGGATGCCATCTCTCAAATTCCAGTCGTTTGCAAATATCAAGACGTCTTGCCAGAAGAGCTTCCAGTAATGCCTCCGCACCGACCAGTTGAATTCGTCATCGATCTTGAGCCTGGCACGGAACCAGTTTGCAAGCGTCCTTACAAGCTGGGACCTGAAGAGTGAAGGAGCTGAAGAAGCAACTCAATATTCAAGAGAGAATGGGTCTCATCCAACCTAGTTCCTCTCCGTGGGGTTGTGGAGTTCTTTTTGTGAAGAAGAAGGATGGAATGAACCAACTTTCTGTTGACTACCGTCCATTGAACAAGAAGACTATCAAGTACAAATACCCACTTCCCAACATCAACGAGCTGTTTGAACAACTCAAAGGTGCCCAAGTATTCTCCAAGCTTGCTCTCCGTATGGGTTATCATCAGATTCGAATCCGTGAGCAAGATATTCCCAAGACGGCTTTCAGAACAAGCTATGGTTCATATGAATACACTGTCATGTCTTTTGGCCTCGTCAACGCTCCTCCGTCTTTCTCTCGCATGATGAACTTCATCTTCAACGCCTACACCAATGACTTTGTTTTGGTCTATCTCGACGACATTCTGGTCTTTCCGAAGAACAAGGAAGATCATGCCAAGCATTTGCGTTTGGTGCTCGATAAGCTCAAGGAACACCAATTCTACGCCAAGTTCTCAAAGTGCGAATTTTGGCTCGATGAGGTTCTTTATCTTGGGCATATCATCTCTGCCAAGGGCATTGCGGTGAATCCTGAGAAGGTGTCTGCAATTGTGAATTGGGAACCACCTCAGAACGTGAAGCAACTCCGTAGCTTCCTCGGTCTCGCAAGCTACTGTCGAAGGTTCGTTGAGAACTTTTCAAAAATCGTGAAGCCTCTCTCAAATCTTCTCCAGAAGCACGCCAAGTATGTTTGGTCTCCGGAATGTGACATTGCTTTCAACACTTTGAAAGAGAAATTGGTCACTGCTCCAGTTCTGACTCCTCCTGATGAATCCAAACCGTTCGAGGTCTTGGTGCGGTGTTGATGCAAGAGAAGAAAGTTGTGGCTTATACCTCTCGCTAGTTGAAGCCCAACAAGAAGAACTACCCCACTCATGACCTCGAGTTGGCGGCAGTTGTGCATGCTCTTTTGACTCGGAGACATCTCTTATTGGGAAGAAAAGTGGACATCTTCACTGACCACAAGAGTATCAAGTACATCTTCACTCAGCTTAATCTCAACCTCAGGCAGACTCGATGGGTCGAAATGATTCAAGAGTATAATCCGAGTATCGAGTATACTCCAGGCAAGGCCAATGTGATTGTTGACGCTTTGAGAAGGAAGGCTTACTGCAACAGTCTGATTCTCAAGCCTTATCAACCCGAGCTTTGTGAAGCTTTTCGCAAACTCAATCTGCAAGTTGTTCCTCAAGGTTTCCTCGCCAACCTTCAAGTCTCTCCTACCTTGGAAGACCAGATTCGCCAGGCTCAACTTCTTGATGCTATGGTGAAGAAGGTGAAGATTGGGATTGCCAAGAGTCAACCCAAGTACAAGTGCTACCGCATTGATGACAAGGATACTCTCTTCTTCGAGGATCGTATTGTTGTGCCCAAAGGTGACCTTCGTAAAGTGATTATGAACGAGGCTCACAATTCTCTCCTCTCCATCCACCCTGGGAGCACGAAGATGTATCAGGACCTCAAGCAGACTTATTGGTGGACTCAAATGAAGCGCGAGATTGCTCAGTTCGTGAATGAGTGTGATGTCTGCAGAAGAGTGAAGGCAGAACACCAAAGGCCAGCTGGTCTCCTCCAACCTCTTGCCATTCCAGAATGGAAGTTTGACCACATTGAGATGGACTTCGTGACTGGGTTTCCAAAGCCCAAGCGTGGCAATGATGCTATATTCATTGTCATCGACAAACTCACTAAAGTGGCTCACTTTCTGCCTATCAAAGAGTCAATCACCGCAGCTCAATTGGCGGAGCTCTATACCTCTCAAATTGTCTCTCTACATGGTATTCCACATGTGATCTCTTCAGACCGTGGCAGCATCTTTACCTCCAAGTTTTGGGATTCTTTTCAGAAGGCCATGGGCACCAACATCCGCTTCAGCACAGCTTTCCATCCTCAAACTAGCGGTCAAGTCGAGCGTGTCAACCAGATTGTTGAAGATATGCTCAGGGCTTGTGTGATCTCCTTCGGCATGAAGTGGGAAGATTGCCTTCCATACGCAGAATTCTCCTACAACAACAGTTTTCAAGCAAGTTCGGGCAAGGCCCCATTCGAAATTCTGTATGGCAGGAAGTGCCGTACCCCTCTCAACTGGTCTGAAACCGGTGAACGTCAACTTCTGGGAAATGAATTAATCACAGAGGCAGAGGAAATGTGTAAAGTCATTCGAGATAACCTCAAAGCAGCGCAATCGTGCCAGAAGAGCTACTATGATAGTAAGCACCATGATTTGGCTTTCGAGATCGGTGATCACGTTTACCTCCGCGTCTCTCCAATGAGAGGTACTCGTCGCTTCGGTATCAAAGGGAATCTTGCCCCTAGATACGTGGGACTTTCAAGATCGTCAGCAAGAGAGGCGATCTCGCCTATCAACTCAAGCTTCCTTCAAACTTTGCCAATGTGCACGACGTGTTCCATGTCTCTTAGCTCCGCAAGTGCTTCAAGACTCTTGACCGCACGGTCAACTTTGAAGACATTGATCTCCAAGAAGATCTCTCTTATCGTGAGCACCCCGTTGCTATTCTTGAAGAGACTGAACGCAAGACTCACAATAAGTCAATCAAATTCCTCAAAGTCAAGTGGTCACACCATTCCGACCGTGAAGCCACCTAGGAACGCGAGGATCACCTCCATTCTGAGTACCCGGAGTTCTTCCAGTCCTAGATCTCGAGACGAGATCCTTTCGTAGTGGTGGAGTGTTGTAACACCCCAGATATGATTTACCTAATATGTAATCCAACTCTTGCCATTTCCGGCGTTAAGTTATTTTCTTTTCTTGGGTTCGGTTTTTTGTCTCCGTGTGTTGTTTTCATTATCATGCATCTCATATCATGTCATCATGTGCATTGCATTTGCATACGTGTTTGTCTCATGCATCCGAGCATTTTCCCCGTTGTCCGTTTTGCATTCCGGCGCTCCGTTCACCTCCGGTGGTCGTTTCTACCTTTCTTTCATGTGTGGGGGTTAGACATTTTCGGATTGGACCGAGACTTGCCAAGAGGCCTTGGTTTACTACCGGTAGACCGCCTGTCAAGTTTCGTACCATTTGGACTTCGTTTGATGCTCCAACGGTTAACCGAGGGACCGAGAAGGCCTCGTGTGTGTTGCAGCCCAACACCCCACCATTTTGTCCCAAAACCCACCAAAACCCTCTCCATCATCTAGAGCATTAGATCACGATCGCGTGGCCGAAAACCGCACCTCATTTGGACTCTCCTAGCTCCCTCTATGCCTATAAATATCACCCCTCCGAGATCCACATTTCTTCTTCCCCCCAAAACCCAAAAATCATCTCCTCCGCGCATCGGACATGTCCGCCGCGCCGGACACCTCATCCGCCGCCGCCCGCGGCCACTGAGACGACGCCACATGGCACTGGCCGCCCCTCCCGCCACCGGCCCGTCCCGGCCCAGGGCGGGCATTCTCCGCCAAGTCAACCGGGCCGCGCCCCGCCCCCGCGCTCCGCCACCTTCCTCCTGCCGCGTGCCGCCCGCCTCGCCAATCCGCCACCGCGCACCCCGCCGCCGGCGAGCTCGGCTCCGCCGCCTGGTCGTCGCGCCACCTGGTCGTCCCACGCCTCCTCGTCACCGGGAGCGCCCCGACAAGCTCCTCCGCCGCTCCGGCCACCTCGTCAGCCGGCCGGTCTCGTCTTCCCCTCCCCGTGGCGAACTCCGGCCGCCACGAGCCATTGACACCAGCAAGCCCTCCGGCGAGCTCGGATCCGCCGCCACCTCGATCCGTGTGCGAACCCTAGATTTGGAGGTGGTAATTTCTTCTAAGTCCCCATTTTCTAGATTAAAATGCCCTTGTTCATCATGCCGTAACTCCACACCCGTAACTCTGATTTGCACGTATAGCATATCATAATGTTCACCTCAGAGAGCACATCATTTCATCTCATTGCATCATTTTCATTTGAGTTCATTGTGATGCCCGAAATGCTGTTGGAAGAGTGCTATTTGAGTTAATTGTCGGATCTGCTGCTCCAAATAGCTATTTGTCATTTTTGCCATGATTAATGTGTGCATGATATGCCCCTGAGCTCTAGATGTGTTTTGTTATATGCTTTGCCATCTTTCCATAGGTGCCATCCATGTATTTTTGTGATGTGTGTGCTGACTAGCACAAGCTTGCAAAAGTGGTACATTCGTTAATGCTGATTTCAGGGACTTAGCAATTCCACTAAGTCCTTGGACTGTTTTTATCAATATGTCCTATGTTCATGTTGTTTCCTAGTGATCCGTGCCTCTTTTGAGGATGATCACTAAGGATGATTTGTTAATCTTGTAGTGCTATATCCATACATGTCTTTTTTTGCAATTATGGAGCACCCTAGCTTGAGTCAATCAAGCTCTACTTGTGCTATTTCGTGAATCTGGGTAGATTGTCTACTTGTTAGCGATTTTGCCGAGGATGTTGTAGTTGATCCGTGCATGCTATGTTATTGTTCTTGCCATGTCTATCTTATATAATGTGTATTCTTGATGGGTGTATGCTTAGTTTGTCATGCCTTGCTCCGTAGTGAGTGCATCGAGCTCGTAAACATTCCTACTTGATATCTGATTTGCATGTTCCAGTTTTTCTCTAAGTCTGTGATCTGATTATGTTTTTGCCATGTTCACATGCTTGCAATTGTATTTTCTGATCCCTTTTGGCTCAAGGTCACTAAGGTACTTTTGTTAAGCTCTTTGAGTAGCTCCATGCGATGCTTTGCTTTGCCATGTTAAGTTCCTGTAGCATATAGTTTTCATGCTCCAAATTGTGCTACCTGATCTGAAATTCCACACAAGTGTTAATTTCCCTAAGTCTGAAACCTGTTTACCAATTGCACTTTTGCCATGCTTGTTTGAACCTGTTAATTGATGAATTGGCCGTAGCTCAGTGTTCATCTTTTTTTAAGCTTTATGAGTGGATCCCTGTCATGTATTTGGTTGCCGTGTTTAAGTGCTTTAGCTTGATTATCTTGATGCATTTAGATGGCTACTTGCTGTTTATCGCAGACCGTTGCCATATTTGAATTGCTTGCCATTTCCAAACCGTGCCTCCGATTCCGGTGTTCTTTATATCGTTTTCAACCGAAATCACCTCACCTTTCCAGTGGCACACTTGGATTACCAAGTTGAGGCCAGGTTCATTTATTCCTTTCCAAATCTTGCATATGCATCACATATCGCATCCCGCATAGCATACCATGTTTGCATCATGTTGTTTGAGTTTGGACGTGGTTGATTGTGTTTCCATTTGCTTGTTTTTCTTGTTTGGGTAGAGCCGGGAGACGAGTTCTCTAACGAGGAGCCCGTTGAGTTTTCTTTCGAGGATCCAGTCAACTCTGACAACTTTGTAGGCAAGATGATCATACCCTCAAAATCACTTCTATCTTTGCTTTGCTAGATGCTCGCTCTTTTGCTATGCCTATGCTATGATGCCTACCACTTGCTTATCATGCCTCCCAAATTGCCATGTCAAACCTCTAACCCACCATGTCCTAGTAAACCGTTGATTGGCTATGTTACCACTTTGCTCAGCCCCTCTTATAGCGTTGCTAGTTGCAGGTGAAGATTGGAGATCGTTCCTCGTTGGAACATTATTTACTTGTTGGGATATCACTATATTATCCTGTTATCTTAAAGCATCTATATATTTGGTAAAGGGTGGAAGGCTCGGCCTTTTGCCTAGTGTTTTGTTCCACTCTTGCCGCCCTAGTTTCCGTCATATTAGTCTTATATTCCCGGATTTTGCGTTCCTTACGCGGTTGGGTGATAATGGGAACCCCTTGATAGTTCGCCTTGAATAAAACTCTTCCAGCAATGCCCAACCTTGGTTTTACCATTTCCCACCTAGCCTCTTTTTCCCTTGGGTTTCCGAAGCCCGAGGGTCATCTTATTTAAACCCCCCGGGCCAGGGCTCCTATGAGTGTTGGTCCAACCTGTCAGTTGCCGGTGGCCACCAGGGGCAACTCTGGGCTGGCCTACCCGTACCTTAGACAATCTGAGTGTGCCCTGAGAGTGAGATGTGTGCAGCTCCTATCGGGATTTGTTGGCACATTCGGGCGGTGTTGCTGGATTTGTTTTAACTTGTCGAAATGTCTTGTAGAACCGGGATACCGAGTCTGATCGGAATGTCTCGGGAGAAGGTATATCCTTCGTTGACCATGAGAGCTTGTCATGGGCTAAGTTGGGACTCCCCTGCAGGGATTTGAACTTTCGAAAGCCGTGCCTGTGGTTATGTGCAGATGGGAATTTGTTAATGTCCGATTGTAGATAACTTGAACCTTAACTTAATTAAAATGAATCAACTGTGTGCGTTACCGTGATGGTCTCTTCTCGGCGGAGTCTGGGAAGTGAACACGGTGTTGGAGTAATGCTTGTCGCAGGATGTTCTCTAGTTCTTCGTTCGTGCTTTGCCTTCTCTTCTCGCTCTCTTTTGCGAACAGGTTAGCCACCATGTATGCTAGTCGCTTGCTGCAGCTCCACATATTACCTTGCCTTACCTATAAGCTTAAATAGTCTTGATCGCGAGGGTGCGAGATTGCCGAGTCCCTGTGGCTCACAGATTACTTCCAAACCAGATGCAGGGCCTGATGACTCTGTTCCAGATGACGCGCTTGAGCTCAAGTGGGAGTTCGACAAGGACTCACGCCGTTACTATGTGTCTTTCCCTGATGATCAGTAGTGGTGCCCAGTTGGGGCGATCGGGACCGTGTCGCATGTTGGGTTGATCTTTTATTTTGGCACCATAGTCGGGCCATGAGTGATTGGATGATGTAATGCTCTTTATGTACTTTGTTTGACGTGGTGAGTGTAAGCTAAGTATGTACCTTCCCCTTTTATTATCTATATTACATGGGATGTTGTGAAGATTGCCTTACTTGCGACATTGCTTTCAATGCGGTTATGCCTCTAAGTCGTGCTTCGACACGTAGGAGATATAGCCGCATCGAGGGCGTTACAAGTCCTGAATCACAGAATGGTAATGGCAATGGAAGCTCTGGAAAGAAGCCGAACCCTTTCAATAGGGGACAGGTGAACCACGTTAACGTGGAGTAGGTTGAAGAGCAGCCGAATGCAGTAATCGGTAAGTTTTTGGTTAAGTCATTTACTGCACTCGTTCTTTTTAATACTGGTGCATCACATTCATACATATCAAGGGGATTTGTGGATAAGTATAACCTGCCCACCAAAGTTCTTAGAACACCAATGTTAGTAAGCTCACCAGGACCGGAGTATATGGCTAGCCAAGGATGTTTTCAAGTGCCATTGAGTATAGGTAGGCATGTGTTTCCCGCGGATTTAATCATTTTGGAATCACAAGGTTTGGATGTAATTCTGGGTATGGATTAGCTGTCGATGTATGGAGGAAACATCGATTGCGCCAGTAAGTCAATTTTGCTCACCACCCCAGAAGGAAGAAGGATCAAGCATGTATCCTGACATGTGCCAAAGAGGAATCAGGTAAATTGTTTAACAGGAGTTGTGCAGGAGGAAGTACCAGTGGTGATGGATTTCCGGATGTAATTCCAGAAGAATTGCCAGGCATGCCACCGGATAGAGATATTGAGTTTTTGATTGAGCTTTTGCGAGGCACCGGGCCAATATCAAAGAGACCATATAGGATGCCCGCAAAGGATTTGGTGGAGATTAAGAAGTAGATTAAGGAGTTACTGGATAAAGGATATATTCGCCCAAGTTCTTCACCTTGCGGATCGCCAGTACTTCTAGTGGAGAAGAAGGATGGATCGTTAAGGATGGTTGTTGATTATCAAGGATTGAATGAAGTAACCATCAAGAACAAGTACCCACTACCGATGATCAATGATCTGTTTGATAGATTGCAAGGAGCTAAGGTATTTTCCAAGATCGATCTGCGATCAGGATACCACCAGTTGAAAATTCGAGAACAGGATATACCTAAGACGGCTTTTACCACCAGGTATGGGCTGTATGAGTATACCGTTATGTCATTTTGTCTGACTAACGCACCTGCATATTTTATGAACATGATGAACAAGGTGTTTATGGAGTTTCTGGATAAGCTCGTTGTAGTGTTCATTGATGATATCCTGGTTTACTCAAAGAATGAAGAGGAGCATAAGGAGCATCTGCGTTTGGTTCTTGGAAAACTCAGAGAACATTAATTATATGCCAAATTTAGCAAATCTCAGTTTTGGTTGAAGGAAGTTGGATTTCTCGGACACGTTATATCTGGAGAAGGTATAGTAGTAGATCCCACCAAGGTTGACACTGTGACAAATTGGGAAGCACCAACAACAGTTGGAGAGATCCGGAGTTTTCTTGGACTTGCAGGATACTACCGGAGATTCATTGAGAATTTCTCAAAGATTGCGAAGCCTGTGATGGAGTTGTTGAAGAAAGATACCAAGTTCATATGGACTGAGGAATGTGAGGGTAGTTTCCAGGAGTTGAAGAAACGTTTGGTTACATCACCTGTGTTGATTTTGCCAAATCAGACCAAGGATTATGAGGTGTATTGTGACGCTTCACGTCGAGGACATGGAGCAGTGCTTATGCAGGAAGGAAGAGTTGTTTCATATGCCTCATGACAGCTTAAGCCTCATGAGCTGAATTATGCTACGCATGATTTGGAGTTAGCAGCCGTAGTGCATGCATTGAAAACCTGGAGACACTTTCTCATTGGAAACCATTGTGAGGTGTACACGGATCACAAGAGTTTGAAGTATATTTTCACGCAGAAGGAGTTGAATCTCAGGCAAAGGAGATGGTTGGAGCTCATCAAGGATTATGATATGAGATTGCATTACCACCCCGGAAAGGCTAACGTAGTAGCTGACGCGTTGAGTCGTAAAAGTCATGTCAACACCTTAATGACGGGAGATTTACCAAGGGAGTTAGCCGAGAATCTTCGTGAGCTATGTTTGGAGATAGTTCCGAGAGGCTATGTAGCAGCATTGGAGATTTAGTCTACTTTGATGGATAAGATCAGAGAAGCCCAGAAGACCGACAAAGAGATTGCTTCTATTAAGGAGAAAATGAGCAAAGGAAAAGCTAAGGGATTTCGTGAGGATGAGCACGATACCTTATGGTTTGAAGACCGTGTTTATGTGCCTAATGATTCGGAGATCAGGAAGTTAATTCTGCAAGAGGCCCATGATTCACCATATTCGATTCACCCAGGAAATACCAAGATGTATTTGGATTTGAAGGATACTTTCTGGTGGACCGGAATGAAGAAGGATATTGCGGAGTATGTAGCAGTTTGTGATGTATGCCAGAGAGTAAAGGCAGAGCATCAGAAGCCAGCAGGATTGCTACAGCCATTGCCGATACCCGAATGGAAGTGGGATAAGTTAGGCATGGATTTTATTACAGGATTGCCTAGAACACGTTCAGGCTATGACTCAATATGGCTTGTAGTCGATCGTTTGACAAAGGTAGCTCATTTCATTCCAGTGAAGACTACCTATACCAGTGCAAATGTGGCAGAGATATACATGACCCGAATCGTATGTCTGCATGGAGTTCCAAGGAGCATTGTATCAGATAGAGGAACCCAATTCACCTCAAAGTTCTGGAATCAGTTGCATGAAACCTTAGTGTGATGGCCTAGCTTATTAGGGATGATAGACTACTCATATCAATAAGGAATTCCTTCTTTTCCGGGAGCCCATTCGGACAGAACTCCAAAGTTAAGCGTGCTCAGCTTGGAGTAGTGTCAGGATGGGTAACCGACCGGGAAGTTGCTCCCGGGTCCGCACGAGTGAGGACAAAGTGCATAGAAAAGACTAGTATTGATCTGTGGGGCCAGTCTAGATCCCGCCAGGAGTAACGACCACCGGCGGGTGTGTTCGGGGCGTTACACTTAGGTACCAGACTAGAGTTTAGTACATCTTTCCATCCGCAGACAGATGGACAGACCGAGAGAGTCAACCAGATTTTGGAGGATATGCTGAGAGCTTATGCCCTAGATTATGGATCTAGTTGGGACGAGAATTTGCCATATGCAGAGTTCTCTTACAACAACAGTTATCAATCCAGTTTGAAGAGGGCCCCTTTCGAAGCCTTGTACGGAAGGAGGTGCAGGACCCCATTGTCTTGGGATGAAGTTGGAGACCGCCAGTTGTTTGGACCGGATCTGATAAAGGAGTCCGAACAGAAAGTAAAATTCATTCGCGATAGGCTCAAGGTAGCTCAGTCCAGCCAGAAGAGCTACATAGATTCAAAACGCAAGGAGACAGTTTACAAAGTCGGAGACCGAGTTTATCTTCGAGTATCACCACTTCGAGGAGTTAAGCGCTTTGGAGTTAAGGGAAGTTAGCGCCATGTTTTGTGGGCCCATACATAGTTTTGGAGCGTATGGGAGAAGTAGCCTATAAGTTGGAGTTGCCCAAAGGATTGTCAGGAGTTCACGACATATTCCACGTTTCCCAGTTGAAGAAGTGCCACACAGAGATAGCTGATATACCGCTGAGAGATACAGTGCCGCTGGAAGCGATTCAGTTGGACAGTGATTTGATCTACGAGGAGAAACCAGTTAAGATTCTAGAGTATGCCAGTCGAGTCACCCGCAGCAAGGTTATCAAGTTTTGCAAAGTTTAGTGGAGCCACCACACGGAGGATGAAGCCACCTGGGAGCGAGAGGAAGAAATGCTGAAGGACCACCCTCACCTATTTTCTAGCCAACCCGAATCTCGAGGGCGAGATTCATCTTAAGGGGGTAGGTTTGTAACATCCCAAATTTTCAATTTGGAATGTTATAACTAGATCATCATTGCATATCATATTTTATTGCATTTTGGTTGATCCTAGAAAATTCTACGCAACTCAAGGACCCTCGGAGAGAGTTGGGGATTTCGTTATTTTCATATTTGAGTTTTCTCAAATTTTGAAAATAGGATCATTTGATTTTATTTATTTTATCTTCAATTATTTCTATTACAAAAAAATATGAGAGAGGGAATAAAATGACTTTCCCAAAATAAAGAAATATTGAGGATTTAATAAAAAAATCAAATAAGATTTTATTTTGGTTTTATTTGCTATTTTATTTGAATTTAGGAAAAATGCACGCTTTTCAAAATTGCATTTAGGCCCCAAATAAATGTTCATCCTGTGCGGCTTGATTTTAGAAGTCGGGAAAAATTTATTTCGGGATTTCTGGAGTCCATTTAGTATTCCTTTTCTTTTTTTCTGAGCGTAACTATTTAAAAAAAAAGTCTGAACCGACTCTGGGCCGTAACCGGCCAGGACTCCCCCTGGCCGGGCCCTTTATATAGCACCGCCGAGGCCCGAGGCCAGCCTACCATGCCCCGCCCCGAAACGCTAACCCTAGGCCGCCGCCGCCGCGCCTCCGCCGCTGCCGCTCGGCGCCGCCCGCGCCGCCGCCTCGCTGCCCGCCGCCGGAGGTAGCTTTTCTCGCCGCCGGTTTTTTTAGAAAACCGATCGGTTTTCCGTCGGTTTTGTTCGGTTTTTTTAGTTTCGTTTTTTAAATTGATCGGGTTTTCTGGTTTATTTAAGTGTTCGCCCGTTCGTTCGTTTTAATGAACGTTCATCGTTTTTTTTCTGATCGCGATTCCTGATCTGATTTTCATTTTAGTCTAACTTTTCGCTCGTCTATCGGAATCAGGCGATTCAAGAGCCTGGAGTTTCGTCTCAAAACCCTCTTTCCTTTTAATGAACTTAAACAAATTTTTTCCACTGTAAAAATTGCCCTAGATCTAGAATAGTAAATGAGGCCTGTTTCTTTTGCCGTTTGACTTTCGTTGCTTCGTTCGATTTGATTCTTTTTGCCAACCGGAGTTCTTAAGTTGAACTTTCTGGTTAGATCTCTTATTTGAGTTTTACCTGTGCACTAGTTGAGTACTTATTGTATGCTTGTTTGTTTGCGATAGAGTACCCGGAGTGCACCGCTTGCTACGTCGAATCGCTAGGTTTTGCGGATCATCAGCAAGGCAAGTAACACTTTGATCATACCTCCTACTACCCAGTTTTATTGCATTAGATCAATCCCCACACATTGCATGAGTAGGATCGAATTAAATTGTGGGTTGGGAAGTAGTAGTTGAGGTAGAACCTATTACCTGTTATTATCGAACCTTTGGGAGTTACTTCTACGTTTGCTTATTGCCATGCTATGCTAGTAGACGTGGATTGGGTGAGTGTATCCATGATAGATGTGAGATTGTTAATTAATGGTTGATTTAAGGTGGCAACCTAAGCACACATCTGGGTGGATTGAGGCACTTGGGTATCCCAGCGATGGCCTGTTTTCTTTTGGACCGCCACCCAGGCTCAAAGGGATCATGAGATTGTTCATGCTAGAAACTTCCGTGTGCAACCACAAGCTACTATGGGCTCTAGCATAGTTGAGTAGGTTGTGCGACCTCTTACAGTGGTAGACTAGCAGATGTAGGGGAAAGTAGGTGTAACGGTCTACCCGATCGTAAGGTGCTAGTGCTTCTGAAAGACTATGTCTCGGTCATCCATTTCTCAAACACCATGTTGTGCGAGAATCCCAACGGAGGAGATCGAGTCTTGTGGGGAAAAGTGCGCAAACCTCTGCAGAGTGTATAAACTAATCATGGTTAGCCGTGTCCCCGGTTATGGACATCTTGAGTATCTAGTACTTGGATTATCATGTGAATCCCATCATGTTACTCTAAAATTAATTTGTTGGGTTTTGTTTAATGATGATGCTTAATTGGGATTGAGAATGCTGTCAACCATTCTCAATGTTTAACAACTACCATGATAGTTAAATAAAATTTATTCCTTTGTAGTAGGGAAAAATTGGCTTTACGCAAAAATTGTAACCATAGAGCTTTCCACCAGCCAAATATGCATATAGTATAGCTTTATTCTTTCTTTACTCTCTATGTGTTACATTGCCAGCATATTCCATGTGCTGACCCGTTTCGGGCTGCAACGTTAATGTTGCATACTTTTCAGACAACGATTGAGGTGCCTTTAGTTCGCGGTTCTATACTCAGTGATGTCGTTGGAGTTGATGGACTCACTTATCTTCCAAGCCTTCCGCTGTTATCGTTATTAGATGGCCTTAAGCCATATTTATTGCAATAAGCTCTCCTTTGAGGCACTCGATGTAATAAGTGTGTGATTGCTACTCTGTTATAAATCATTCAAGTACTGTGTGGTGTCAGTATTACTGATCCAGGGATGACACCTGAGCACAGAGATTGGACCGTTTGAGGTCTGGTCGCTACAGTCGCTCTTGCGACCACTTCCAGGTGGCCATACACATGCACTCTTTTTGTCCAGATGGTGTCCATGGGATCCAGGTGGTTGTACACGTGCACGTCCGACGTGCGGATGGTGTCCACTTTTTATTAAGGGGTCCAAAATAAATCGTCCTAGTCCATTTCAGGTTGGGAGTAATGATACGTCCATTTTGCATCATGCTTTTATATCTATATTTACTGCATTATGGGATGTTATTACACATTATGTCACAATACTTATGCCTATTCTCTCTTATTCTACAAGGTTTACACAAAGAGGGAGAATGCCGACAGCTGGAATTTTGGGCTGGAAGAGGAGTAAATATTAGAGACCTATTCTACATAACTCCAAAAGTCCTGAAATTCCACAGAAGTCAGGTTCAGAATATATAAAAAAATATTGGTCAAAGAAAGTACCAGAGGGGCACCACCCACCGTCCACGCGGGTGGGGGGCACGCCCTACCCCCTAGGCGCGCCCCCTGCCTCGTGGGCCCCCTGACAGTCCTCCGGTGCCCATCTTTGCTATATGAAGTCTTTTGCCCTGGAAAAAAATCATAAGCAAGCTTTCGGGACGAAACTCCGCCGCCACGCGGCGGAACCTTGGCGGAACCAATATAGGGCTCCGGTAGAGCTGTTCTGCCGGGGAAACATCCCTCCTGGAGGGGGAAACCATCATCATCATCATCACCATCGATCCTCTCATCGGGCGGGGGTCAATCTCCATCAACATCTTCACCAGCACCATCTCATCTCAAACCAGTTTATCTCTTGTATCCAATCTTTGTCTCAAAACCTCAGATTGGTACATGTGGGTTGCTAGTAGTGTTGATTACTCCTTGTAGTTGATGCTAGTTGGTTTATTCGATGGAAGATTATATGTTCAGATCCTTTATGCAAATTAAAACCCCTCTGATTATGAACATGAATATGATTTGTGAGTAGTTACGTTTGTTCCTGAGGACATGAGAGAAGTCTTGCTATAAGTAGTTGTGTGAATTTGGTATTCGTTTGATATTTTGATGAGATGTATGTTGTCTGTCCTCTAGTGGTGTCATGTGAACATCGACTACATGACACTTTACCATTGTTTGGTCCTAGAGGAAGGCATTGGGAAGTAATAAGTAGATGATGGGTTGCTAGAGTGACAGAAGCTTAAACCCTAGTTTATGTGTTGCTTCATAAGGGGCTGATTTGGATCCATCTGTTTCATGCTATGGTTAGGTTTACCTTAATACTTATTTTGTAGTTGTGGATGCTTGCAAGAGGGGTTAATCATAAGTGGGATGCTTGTCCAAGTAAGGGCAGTACCCAAGCACCGGTCCACCCACATATCAAATTATCAAAGTAATGAATGTGAATCATATGAGCGTGATGAAAACTAGCTTGACGATATTCCCATGTGTCCTCGGGAGCGCTTTCCATTATATAAGAGTTTGTTCAGGCTTGTCCTTTTCTACAAAAAGGATTGGGCCACCTTGCTGCACCTTATTTACTTTTATTACTTGTTACCCATTGCAAATTACCTTATCATAAAACTATCTGTTACCGATAATTTCAGTGCTTGCACAGAATACCTTACTGAAAACCACTTGTCATTTCCTGTTGCTCCTCGTTGGGTTCGACACTCTGACTTACCAAAAGGACTACGATAGATCCCCTATACTTGTGGGTCATCAAGACTCTTTTCTGGCGCCGTTGCCGGGGAGTGAAGCGCCTTTGGTAAGTGGAATTTGGTAAGGAAAGATTTATATTGTGTGCTGAAATTTACTGTCACTTGTTACTATGGAAAGTAATCTTTTGAGGGGCTTGTTCGGGGTATCTTCACCCTGACCAGTAGAGCAAAGAGTTGCTCCTCAACCTACTGAACCTATTGAAAATGTTTACTTTGAAATTCCTTCGGGTATATTAGAGAAATTTCTGGCTAATCCTTTTACAGGAGATGGAACATTGCATCCCGATTTACACCTAATCTACGTGGATGAAGCTTGTGGATTATTTAAGCTTGCAGGTATGCCCGAGGATGTTATCAAGAAGAAGGTATTCCCTTTATCTTTGAAGGGAAAGGCATTGACATGGTTTAGTCTATGTGATGATATTGGGTCATGGAACTACAACCGATTGAAATTGGAATTTCATCAGAAGTTTTATCCTAGGCATCTGCTTCATCCTGATCATAATTACATATATAATTTTTGGCCTCGCGAAGGAGAAAGCATCGCTCAAGCTTGGGGGAGGCTTAAGTCAATGTTATATTCATGCCCCAATCATTAGCTCTCAAGAGAAATTATTATTCAAAATTTTTATGCTCGGCTTTCTCTCAATAATTGATCCATGCTCGATACTTCTTGTACTGGTTCCTTTATGATGAAGACTATTGAATTCAAATGGGATTTAATGGAATGAATTAAATGCAAATCTGAAGATTGGGAACTCGACGAAGGTAAGGAGTCAGGTATAACACATAAGCTTGATTGTGTTAAATCTTTTATAGATACCGATGTTTTTCATGAATTTAGCACTAAATATGGACTTGACTCTGAGATAGTAGCTTCTTTCTGTGAATCATTTGCTACTCATGTTGATCTCCCTAAGGAGAAGTGGTTTAAATATCATCCACCCCTTGAAGTAAAAGTACTTGAACCTATTAAATTTGAAGAAAAGACTATCACTTATAATGTTGATCCTATTGTTCCTATCGCTTATATTGAGAAACCACCTTTCTCTGTTAGAATAAAAGATCATGCTAAAGCTTCAACTATGGTTCATAAGAGTATTGATAGAACACCTACACCCCATGAGAAAATTAAAGTTGAACCTAGTATTGCTATGGTTAAAGATCTCTTGGTTGATAATATTGATGGGCATGTTATTTACTTTTGTGATGAAGCTGCTAGAATTGCTAAACCTGATACTAAAGATAAACATAGACTTGTTGTAGGCATGCTTGTTGTTTCTGTTAAAATAGGAGATCATTGCTATCATGGCTTATGTGATATGGGTGCTAGTGCAAGTGCAATACCTCATTCCTTATAGAAAGAAATAATGCATGATATTGCACCTGCTGAGATATAAGAGATTGATGTTAAAATCAAGCTTGCCAATAGAGATACTATTTCACTTGTTGGGATTGTTAGAGATGTTGAAGTCTTGTGTGGGAAAGTTAAACATCCTACTGATTTTCTTGTTCTTGGTTCTCCACAAGATGATTTTTGTCCCATTATATTTGGTAGACCCTTCTTGAATACGTTTAAAGCTAAGATAGACTGCAAAAAGGATATTGTTTCTGTTGGTTTAGGGGATATGTCTCATGAATTTAATTTTGCTAAATTTCGTAGACAACCCCATGATAAAGAATTGCCTAGTAAATATGAAATTATTGGTCTTGCTTCTATTGCCGTACCTCCTAATGATCCTTTAGAACAATATTTGCTAGACCATGAAAATGATATGTTTATGAATGAAAGAAGGGAAATATATGAAGTATTCTTTAAACAGGGACCTATTTTGAAACACAACTTGCCCATTGAAATTCTATGGGATCCTCCTACACCCAAGGGAGATCCCGTGTTTGAGCTTAAACCATTACCTGATACTCTTAAATATGCTTATCTTGATGAAAAGAAGATATATCCTGTTATTATTAGTGCTAACCTTTCAGAGAGCAAGAAGAAGAGACATTATTGAAAACTCTGAAGAACCACCGTGCTGCTATTGGATATACTCTTGATGATCTTAAGGGCATTAGTCCCACTCTATGCCAGCACAAAATAAAATTGGAGAAAGACGCGAAACTGGTTGTTGAGCACCAACGACGGTTAAACCCTAAGATGAAAGAAGTGGTAAGAAAAGAAATACTAAAGCTTCTGGAGGTAGGTATAATTTATCCTGTTGCTGATAGTCAGTGGGTAAGTCATGTCCATTGTGTCCCTAAGAAGGGAGGTATTACTGTTGTTCCTAATGATAAAGATGAATTGATCCCACAAAGAATTGTTATAGATTATAGAATGGTAATTGATTTCCGCAAATTAAATAAAGCTACTAAGAAAGATCATTACCCTTTACCTTTTATCGATCAAATGTTAGAAAGATTATCTAAACATTCACATTTTTTGCTTTCTAGTTGGTTATTCTGGTTTCTCTCAAATACCTGTGTCAAAAGAGGATGGGGAAAGACCACTTTTCCTTGCCCTTTTGGTACCTTTGCTTATAGACGTATGCCTTTTGGTTTATGTAATGCACCTGCTACTTTTCAAAGATGTATGACTGCTATATTCTCTGACTTTTGTGAAAAGATTGTTGAGGTTTTCATGGATGATTTCTCCGTTTATGGAACTTCCTTTGATGATTGCTTAAGCAACCTTGATCGAGTTTTGCAGAGATGTGAAGAAACTAATCTTGTCTTGAATTGGGAGAAGTGCCACTTTATGGTTAATGAAGGTATTGTCTTAGGGCATAAAGTTTTGAAAGAGGTATTGAAGTTGATAAAGCTAAAGTTGATGCTATTGAAAAGATGCCGTGTCCTAAGGACATGAAAGGTATAAGAAGTTTCCTTGATCATGCCGGTTTTTACAGGAGGTTCATTAAAGAATTATCTAAATTTTCTAGGCCTCTGACCAATCTCTTACAAAAAGATGTTCCTTTTCTCTTTGATGATGATTGTGTAGAAGCATTTGAACTACTTAAGAAAGCCTTGATTTCTGTACCTATTGTTCAGCCACCTGATTGGAATTTACCCTTTGAAATTATGTGTGATGCTAACAATTTGTTGTACGTGCTGTTATAGGACAAAGAGTGTGACGCCCGAATATTTAAGATACTGTAATTCCCTGTTAATGATGCCATATCACCTCGATTTCTGTTGCTAATCTCGTGTTAGTTCAAAAACTGATTTAAATTCAAATTTAAAAATTCAGCAAACAACAAAAGTTTTCAAAAGGTTAAAACTAAAATGTTCTTATTCTGACAAATAATTCACAAGATATATTGGTGGAGAAAACAAGTTTTTATAAAATGTTTAAATGCACTAAACTAATTAAATTAGTAGCTATAACCAATAATCAAATGCTTTTTGTAATATATAAAATATTAAACTAATTTATTTGGGAGCCCAAGTTATGGTGGCATTAGCATAAGTAGTAGCACTATTTTAGGAACAAATTATATATTTTACAAAAATAAAATAAATAGAAATAAAATAAAACAGTAAACATGAAAAGTAAAACAAAAACAAAACAATAAAAGTAAGTAAAAAAGAAAGCAGACCCCCCTCCCACTGGGCCACCGGCCCAGCGGGCCGGCCCAGCCACCCCCCACTACACCTAGCCCCCACTTCCCAGGAACCCTAGCAATCAACCCCACTCCCCCCACTTTTCTGTCGCCCCTCTCTCCCCTGATCGGATCTGGATCGGGGCAATTGCCTCGGCCCCGTCGAACGCCGTCCGCCGCCCAAAGAAACCCCCCTTCACCGGACGCCTCTCCTTCCTCCACTCCTCCCCCTCTCTCTACTGGATCCAGGCGTTTCACATCGCCCCTGACCCCGCCTCGCCGTCATTGCCGCGATGGCCCTCGCCTCTGCCCCGATGGCAGCCGGTGCCCCCATCGCTCGACATCGTTCGCCGTCGCCGGTGCCGCCCATCATCTACGGACCGTCCCCGTCTTCCTCGTCAACGGCTCCAATAAGCCTCGCTGCCCGATCACCTGCAATGCTGGTGAGGCCACCGGCCTCCTCTCCCCTCATTCTCTGTCGCCATCGTCGTCCGCCGCGCGCCGACGCATTCGGTCCCGCGCCTCGCCGTGGGCTCCGGCACCTGCCCACCTCGCACGCGCGCCGCCCTGCTTGCGCTTGCCGTGGCCCACGCCGCTACAGCCTCCCCTGCTGCCTCCACCGCCTGGCCGATCTGTCGCCGCCCGCCTCGCGCTCCACCTCGCGGCCGATGCCCTGCCACTGCATCGCCCACCGCTGCGGCCCGCTCTACCCTTCCCCGTGCGCCGCCTCCGCCGTCGAGCCTGCTATGCCCACGCTGGCTGATCATCGCGTCCGACACCGCCCTGACCTCGCTCGCCTCTGCTCCACCGCATCCCTCTCCTCGCTTGACCGATGAGCCGCCATCCTTGTCGTCGCCGCCGCCTCCGCCCGCTGCTTGCACCGGCGGCCGCGCCCCAACCGCCCCTCCCTCGTCGTCCTATGTCTGACCCTGCTCGCGCTGCGGCCGGCGCTCCCGCTCGGGCGACGCCCCGCCCGGGCTCGCCCCTGTCGGGCACTCGCACCCATTCACGCACTAGCGCCCGTAACCCGCTTGTGCCCGCTAGGCCTCTGGCCCAATGACATGTGGGGCCTACCCCTAAGAACATTTAAAAAAAAGAAGAATAAAAATAAATAAATAAATAAATTAATCATGTTTAATTAATCTAATTAACTATTTAGTTTAATTAAACAATAATTAGATTAGTTAAACCCTAATTAGGCTAAACAGTCAATGACATGCGGGACCCACACGTCAGCGACCTAGTCAACACCTCTGTTGACTGCTGACGTCAGCATGCACTGTTCTGGATAAAGTTGAATTTAAATAATTAAATAAATCCTAAAAATGATTTAAATCTTTTAAAATTAATATAAAATAAACCGTAGCTCGGTTAGAAAAACTTTGTACATAAAAGTTGCTCAGAACAACGAGACGAATCAGGATACGCAGCCCGTTCATCCGCCACACATCCCTAGCATAGCAAACACGCAACTTTCCCCCTCCGATTCATCTGTCCAAAAACGCGAAACACCAGGGATATTTTCCTGGATGTTTTCCCCCTTCACCGGTATCACCTCATACCGCATTAGGGCACACCTAGCACCACACATTGACATGTCATGAATTGTCACGCTTATGTTTGATTAATATTTATTGTTTCTTCCCCCTCTTCTCTCGCTAGACACCGAGACCGACACCGCTGCTACCCAATATGACTACGGTGTTGACGACCCCTCTCTCTTGCCAGAGCAACCAGGCAAGCCCCCCCCCCTTGATCACCATATATCGCCTACTCTCTTTCTACTGCTTGCATTAGAGTAGTGTAGCATATTACTGCTTTCCGTTAATCCTATTCTGATGCATAGCATGTCATTGTTGCTACAACTGTTGATACCTTACCTGCAATCCTACATACTTAGTATAGGTTGCTAGTACTACATCAGTGGCCCTACATTCTAGTCCGTCTGCCATGCTATACTATCGGGCTGTGATCACTCACGAGGTGATCACGGGTATATACATACATATATACATACTATACAGGTGGTGACTAAAGTCGGGTCGGCTCGTTGAGTACCCGCAAGTGATTCCGATGTTGGGGGCTGAAGGGGCAGGTGGTTCCACCCAGGTAGTGGTGGGCCTGGGTTCGGACGGCCCCCGACTGTTACTTTGAGGCAGAGCGATAGGGCAGGTGGAGACCACCTAGGTGAGAGGTGGGCCTAGCCCTGGTTGGTGTTCGCGGTTACTTCAAAATAACACGCTTAACGAGATCTGGGTATTTGATCTGAGTCTGGCTACTGGCCTATACGCACTGACCAACTACGCGGGAACAGTTATGGGCACTCGACGTCGTGGTATTAGCCGAAGCCTTCGTGAAATCAGCGACTGAGCGGCGCGCGCCGGGTTGGACTGGAACGCCTGCTCTTGTATAAGGGAGGCTAGGTCTGCTCACGGATCGCATTTGCAACATGCAGGTGTGCAATGGGCGATGGGTCCAGACCCTTGCGCCATAGGATTTAGACCGGCGTGCTGACCTCTCTATTGTGCCTAGGTAGGGCTGCGACATGTTGATCTTCCCAGGCCGGGCATGACCCAGGAAAGTGTGTCCGGCCAAAGGAGATCGAGCGTGTTGGGAAATGTGGTGCACCCCTGCAAGGAAGTTAATCTATTCGAATAGCCGTGATCTTCGGTAACAGGACAACTTGGAGTTGTACCTTGACCTTACACTACTAGGAAAATGCTTATACATAGAATTTTAGTAGTAGCGCCTGTTTGGGCACCCATGCTACTGGTATTTACCAGTAGCGCCGGCCAAAACGGGCGCTACTGCTACTGCGTAGCAGCAGCACTGGTTGGCGCGGGCCGCGCTACTGTTTAGCGGGCCGCCAGGGCCAAAGGGCAGGCCACTTAGCTGTAGCGTGTGATTTGCGCCCGCGCTACAGCTAGTGGGCTTAGCAGTAGCGCTTACCCATTGCCCGAGCTGCTGTTAAGCCCACTACCTCCTCCCGCGCGCCCCCGACCCGGCCTCATCACTCTCACTCACACTCCACACGCCTCCCTCGATCCCCCGCGTGCCGCCGTTGACCCCCGCACGCTGCCGTCCCCCGCGCCGGCCCTCCTCCCTGCGTCGGCCACCCTCGCCAGCGCCGGCCCTCCTCCCCGCCGGCCGCCCAGCTCCCCCGCGTCGGCCTCCTCCTCCGCCCTCCGCCTCGGCCCCCGCGCCGACCCTCCTTCACCGAGAGGTACTCCTCCCTCCCTAGTTATAGTTATTAGAGTAGTTATTTTAAATCCTATGTAGTTGAAAAATGTAGGTTATTAGAATAATGTAAGTTATGATCGAACCTTAGCTAGGACAGATTAGGTATGAACCCTAGTTAATTCGTATGAACCCTAGGTTTTTAAATTTAGCTAGGTTTTAAAGTTAGGACAGAAATTTAGCTAGGTTTTTAATTAGGTGTAATTAATAGAATTTAGGTGTTTTAAGTGTATTTAAAAAATGTTAGGTGTTTTAGTTGTTTTAGGTGTAGTTAACAGAATTTTAGGTGTTTTAGTTGTCTTAGGTGTAGTTAACAGAATTCTAGGTATTTTTTTAGTTAAAGCAATTGTTGTTATTTTTTTAGTTAAAGCAATTTTTCTTGTTATATGCAAAATTGCAGTGGACATGTCATATTTTGAACATGTCACATTTTGGACATGTCATATTTTTCCGAGTGGCCTATGTTTTGCCAGAGATGTCGATTCATTTACATTCTGGCAAATTTCACGCGCTCGATATGTCCTGTTTTTAGCAAAGGTCATGCCAAATTTTGCTAAGTGTATTAATTTTGTTTTCATAATTAAGCATTTTGTTCTCGACGTCGATGATGCCTATTCCGCATCCTCGTCGTCGACTCGGCGAAGGACTCCAGGTTGAGGCGAGGGGCCATGTCCGGGACTGGGCTCCGCTGGGCTGGTACTGGGTTGCGCTACCTTCTGGTGAGCGCAGCTTAGTGAGGAGCCATCCCGTTGTCGACCCGGAGCTTCATTGGTGGTGGTCACGTGGGCCTACATCGGTCGAGAGGCTTGAGTCCCCCGCGTAGGTGGTACAGCACCGTGTCACGGAGGATAACACGCACGTCCAGCGCTACTTGGTTGCATTGGCGAACGGCCGGTTCTCCAATACCTGGCAGATTCGTTGGGGATCTCACCGGAGCTATGATCCGGTGATGGTTCCTTCTCTTTAGGTGTCCACCGCGGCCCACTGAACCTAGATCTATTATTCGAGATGTATTTGTGATATTATATGATGATCTTTGCTACAAACTACTATATATGTATTCGATGATGGATTATTAATTGCCTACTAGTTATTTGCTTATTGAATGCAAAAGATGAGCGCGGTTTGTGCTACAAACTACTATATATGTATTCATGATGGATTATATGATGATCTTTGCTACAAACTACTACAAACTACAAATTTTAGGTGTTTTAGTTGTTATATGATGATCTTTGCTACAAACTACTATATATGTATTCGATGATGGATTATTAATTACCTATTAGGAAATGTCTCATGATGAAAGGGAATTTGCTATGTGCGAATACTGCAAAGATGAGCGCGGTCTGTGCGACATGCCTCACCTGGTAGAAGGTAGGCGCTTCAACATCAAGCTCCAAGAGACCTTCGATGTTGAAATGGTATGCAACGACAAGTGTTTTTTGTTATTTTTTGCACGACTTCTCTGCTTCTTCAACGTGTAATTTCCGTATTTTACAATTCGACAACTTATCCCATGCCATACAAGACGCTATGTCTTGGAGAAGATGGGTTTTGAAGATCATGAAAGAATGGAGACAAAAATAATTCAACTAAGGACCCATCATGGTTATGATTTTGCTGTAAATCTATACAATTATGTGAACTCATCCAATTTTGGTTGCCTGAATTGGGAAGCCCTTTGCAAGGCATTTGATTTTCATGAGGGTATGCTTCTTACTTCGTTCTTGGTGATCCTGACATCGATGAAAATGATATGACCATTGGGGTCCTTGTTGACACGCTTCCAGTTCTACCGCTGTGTGAGTTTCTTAAACATATTTACTAAGTAATTTATATTGTTTATTTCAAAATATTTGATAGCTTATTTCCATTGACAGCTTATTTTCATTCTTCAAAAAATGTACGGAAAATGGTAGACAGAACCTACTACTACAATGATGAAGCACAATTAACTTATAAGGAGCAAGATGGTCTTATCGCATTTTTTACTAATCTTGAGAATTACAATAGCTATTATCAAACTCCTCCATGTTATGGTCAATACGTGCCACTAGTGCACGTGTTGAACTATGATAACATCAATGGAGATATCATGGTAAGATTTTCTACTATTACGACATCCGTGCATCTTTTGCATAAATTCTTCTAAAACTAAACTACATTGCTAACTACAAGGTTATTACTATGTTTTTGAACAGAAAATCCCGATGGATTGTGTGCCTCATCTGATGTTGCCGAGAGGTCGTGTTAATGTTATGAGCTTACAGCCACCACGACCAGGTCAGCCATAGTATCCACATCACTCCTGTCCATACCGGATTTCTATAAGCGAGGAAGCCATGATAATAAATGATTTCAAAAAATGTTTGAACCATCGTAGAGAGCTACTTGGAAGCAACATTGTGCGTAGGCCAAGACTTGGAGATAGGATGATCTCCGTTCTTTATTATGGAGAGTCAATTTTTCTTAATGGAGAGTCAATGCCTATCTTGTTTTATGATATTTTACCTAAGAGAGGGTATAGTAGGTCCTATGAGAGGAGGTCGTAGCTAGAATATGTTATTATGTGCTACAACGTGTTAGAGTTGATGATTATGAGGAGGAGTTATGATTATGACTAGTGACCAACTTGTTATATGATGTCTCATTGACGCACATTGTTTGGTGGTGATGACAAGTGGTAATGAATATGCTATTTAAACAGACTAGTTCATGATGAGTTGTTATTGTATAAAAGATATATCTGTTTAAACATGTACAGTGCTAAAATGCTAAAAACATAAATGGTAGCAGTAGCGCTGGCATAAAAACGTGCTACTAGTACTTGAACTTACCAGTAGCGATGGCCTAAAAACGTGCTACTGCTACAAAATAGTTGTAGCGTCGTAGCAGTAGCGCTAGTGCCCGCGCTACTGGTAGCACAAAAACCAGCGCTACTGGTAAGCTTTTCTCTAGTAGTGTTATGACAACTAGAACCGATACTTGATAAAACACACCCTTCCAAGTGCCAGATACAATCGGTGATTGCTCTCTCACAGGGCGACGAGGGGAGGATCATCGGTTAGGATTATGCTATGCGAAGTTACTTGGTGAACTTACCTTCTACTCTCTTCTTCTGCTGCAAGATGGAGTTTACCAGAAGCATAGTCTTTGACAGGACTAGCTATCCCCCTCTTATTCCGGCATTCTGCAGTTCAGTCCACATATGATACCCCTTTTCCATTTGATACCAATACATACATATGTAGTGTAGCTCCTTGCTTGCGAGTACTTTGGATGAGTACTCACGGTTGCTTTGCTCCCCCTTTTCCCCCTTCCTATACCCGATTGCTGTGACCAAAGTTGGAGTCCAGGAGCCAAACGCCACTGTCGATGACTACTGCTACTACTCAGGAGGTGCCTACTACTACGTGCAGGCCGCTGGCGATGACCGGGAGTAGTTTAGGAGGATCCCAGGCAGGAGGCCTGCGCCTCTTTCGATCTGCATCCCAGTTTGTGCTAGCGTTCTTAAGGCAAACTTGCTTACTTATGTCTGTATTCAGATTTTGTTGCTTCCGCTGACTCGTCTATGATCGAGCTCTTGTATTCGAGCCCTCGAGGCCCCTGGCTTGTAATATGATGCTTGTATGGCTTATTTTTATTTGTAGAGTTGTGTTGTGATATCTTCCCGTGAGTCCCTGATCTTGATCGTACACATTTGCGTGTATGATTAGTGTACGATTGAATTGGGGGCGTCACAAGTTGGTTTCAGAGCCGACTGCATGTAGGAATCCCCCTTCCAAACTCCTTGGCCAAAGTCGAGTCTAGACATTACAAAACTTTTTACTAACATGGATGTGTGTCTTACGGGCCCACATCGCCATTTGGGTGGTATTAGGATCTTTTACTCCTCGATCCTTACTCTGGGACTCTGAACTCTCTTCTACTCAGGTTAAAATGGTTTTACTAACTCTAACATTAGGATCTCGTGATCACATCCACCTGGAGAGCCCCTTATTACAGATGATCACCTGCTACACCAGAAGGTTCTGAAGATACTCTACGATGTTCTCTTGCGACTTTGTGCCATCACTTTTGCAATTCCCTTCCATCGATAGACCCCTATGGATAGCGATGTACACTTGCCATTCATATAACCATCCCCTGTTGATCTTGTTATTACAAGATACCCTGAAATCCTCTCTATTGTTCTGAGAATATTTTGTGCCACTGCCCTTGCAGTCCTTTGCAACCTGAAGACCCCTACAAATACTTTCTCGCACTTATCAAGTAGCCGCCCATCCCCAGTTGATTATGTGTTTCACTAAGGTCTTCAAAATACTATTGATCTTCCAAAAATCCTTAGCATCTTATTGCTCTTGAAATTATTGCTTGCTTGCATTATGGTTAATCCCATAAGTATAGTAATCTTATTGGCAGCATTTGTCACTATCATTTTGAGTCCATTGATTCAATATGTTGTGAATGCTCGCAATCCTCAATCAGGTCCTAGAATTCATCCTTTCGTCTCAGACGTCATTTTAAGCATGAGCTGGATTTCGACCAATCAAATTGCCATCGATTGTACCCCTAAGTCTATTCAACTTATCCATCCCTGATCAGAGCATTGCTTCTGATCCCTTGTCTTGGAATTAATAATTCCTTTGCATTTGAGCCTTGAATTAGTCAGTTGTTTCTAAAGTCTGATCTCCTTGCATTGTTTCTTCCTCTGGTTGAGTACCGATGCTCACATCAGATCCCTTGAGGACCACCGGATCCTTTGTTGGATTTTATCCGATAGCGTCCTTCATATTCAATCACTTTGGAAGTTCTTTTTCCATGGGTAAATCCTATCCTTTGATTGACCAACCATGCTCTACTTTCGAGCTTGTGTTATTACTCCGAAGTTTGTGGTATATGTTCCTAAGATGCCCTAATGGGTTGAACCTACGCCTTTCCTAGTCCGTATGAACCCGAAAGATTTCATGGGTCATACTTATCTGGTATTGCACCAGGTAAAATTTTCAACAACTAATGTCCTTTTCGAAATACGAGAGGTGAATGAAAGGTTATGCGTTGAACAAGTGGGAGTCGACCTTGAACCCTGTGTTCATGCCCATGGACACGATGTATACCTTATCATGGAAGCTTCCCTTAAATTAATTATCCCCTTGTTATAAGTTCATCTTGTATTTGTGGACGTGGTTCCGACCATGTTTCTCCTTGATTCCATTTCTCGTGCAAGTTTGAGCACTTCTCTTCTGCAGAGCAATACCCTAGTCCAACCTCTACTTTGACCTGTCATCGAGTATTACCCCCCTATTATCTCAAGATTATCATGGAACTGCATAACTTATGAGTTCTTCATCAAGTACTACATTCTCACCGATTCCAATTTTTCACAGGCTCTGAGTTATTAAACACTCAAAGACACTGATAACCGAACCAAGCCTGCACTACGGTTCAACAACTCTTAGTAATCTTCTTTACATATGAGTTTGTACCTGATCACGTCATTCCTAGCTTGTTTGGCCATACCATTGTCGTGATGATTTTAACTGTGCTACCTGGTCTTTATCCCCGAAGCACTACTTTCGACGATGAGCTAAGCTTACGTCGATTTTCCTCGTCATATCATTTCGCCTTGAACAACAAGCTTGATTTCGAGTTTGTGTCGTACTCGTGGTTCCAATAATTTTTTGCTTCATCATTCCGTTGACTTGATGTCATCGCCGATCGATTACATCTTCATGAAATCTCTCGACAACTGTGTCATGATAATCATCAACATCCTAAGCTCTTCCAAGATTTATATATCAAATTCTTAATGGGTAATACCATCCTTGCCCCTCGATGATTCGTGTTATCATCGACCACTTTATTGCCTTCCGTCCAACACAAACTTGTTCATGTTTTGTGTTATACCTTGAGATCCTTGCTATCCCGCATTTGTTCTTCCTTGCCTTGGAGTATTACCATCTATTATGTCAAGAATGTCGTGAGAATTTCACCACCTCTTAATAATTCTTGATATAGTAATATTTCTAGCCATCTCCGTTCATATCTTGGTCCCCGTGTTGTTTCTAACCGGGATACGAGCCATTTAACTATGATGTGTGAAGTCAAAACTTCTAGCAACCCTAGTGCTTGTAAGTTATTGGTCGATAGTTTCATTCTAAGTTTATTGCTTATTGAATCATCATTCAAACATTGACCATGCTACCCAATCTAGATTTCAGGGTGCACCTTTCTATCATTGTTAAACTATGTATGTTTTCCTTGAGCATACATCATTATACCATTTGATCTTTTTGGAAATCTTGATGAATTGTCGCTGAGTTCATCAGTCACCTCCTCATCCTATCCTTGGTTTAATGAGGAACTCTTGTTTCAAGACTCGCTTCCATAGTTCATTTCCCGAGAGTCTTACAATGACATCTCGTCAAATTTGTGTTGCACCTTTTTCTTCTGAGACATCCTGAGTCTGAGGTATCCTGACACCAATTAGATCTGAATCTCGGTCAGATATGATGGTTGGAACGTATTTTCGAGAGTTATATCATTGGTCCTCATATCACCCGGTAAGGTGATGTCATGCCTAGCACACCTGGCTGGCGGGCCTATTGTTATAGTTGCCTTTTTAGCAAGGTTAGCCATTCTTCCATGAGGAAATTGTAAGACTTATTCTAAAGGCCGTTACTGATGGGTCCTTTGCATTTCCAAAGTCTGACCTTCACCTGATGACCATGTCAATGCTATCTCGATGCATATCTATGGTACTCCAATTTTCAACAAGAACATTTGAAGCCCAATGCTAAATGTTTCCTACTCAATTATCCAAACAACGTTGTATGGGTAATGTTAGGAAACTTCTCTCCCCTTACCTAAAGAGTTTTCTACATTATATCATGTCATGGATATCATGCTCTACTTGTTCTTGGGAAGGAGATACCCTTGAAATATATGTTTAAGCACATTTTCCTTTCCATTCTTCTGTTTAATCTGATAATCACATTTTCCTTTCCATTGTTTTGTTTAACCTTATTGAGGTTTATATGATCTAAGCAGTAATAAGTCACTACTTTTGTAAGCACCTCGGTGTACAACTCTGTCAGTAAAAACCTATTACTATTGATTGATCACATTCCGGTATCCACCGATGGACGAGAACTTTGCCTAATGGTCCGCCTCGTTCAACGAGCAAGAGGGTGGTTCTCTTCGTCCCTCGCCCTTGGTACCGATGTTGTTGCCGACATAACTAATAGGCTATCCCCTGACATGCCTTGCTTACATGATCATGCATGATATCAACGCTCCTTCTACTTTTAACCCACATGGTGGGCCCATAACCCACAGTTCCATAGGATCGAAACCTGACTCTCATGAACACCCCTGTTTCTAAAGTTATTCCTCACGCTTGGCTTCGTATGAAAGATCACGAGCCACCTGCCTAGTGATATAATGTGGTATCAGACGCATTAGTTATTCCCATTGCTCTGAACCCCTTTCACCTTCTGATTAGGCCATCGAACGATTGCCTGCCCATTAGAAACTTCTCATGGTACCTTCTTACTTTACTCTCGACATGTTCTTAAGTATCTATTCGAGAGTTACTTTCTACCACGTTCCCTGAGTTATCTGCCGGATAGTCAACCTTGTAAGGTCCGTTCTTCCGAAGTTACCCCTTGTCCTTTCGTAAGTACGACGAAATTTCTGAAGAAAGGATGATGACTTCATCATGATGGCCTGAAGCAGACGAATGAAGACATCGATGTAATGGATCGACCTCTTCGAGAAGAGCAACCAAGACCGAGAAGACTCGATAGAATTTCATAGCCACATCTTTCCCCGTACTCCCCTGTTAAATCTCGCGACGAGATTTCTTGTAGTGGAGGAAAATTGTGACGCCCGGATATTTAAGCTACAGTAATTCCCTGTTAGTGATGCCACATCACCTCGATTTCTGTTGCTAATCTCGTGTTAGTTCAAAAACCGATTCAAATTCAAATTTAAAAATATGGCAAAGGACAAAAGTTTTCAAAAGGTCAAAACTAAAATGTTCTTATTCTGATAAATAATTCACAAGATATATTGGTTGAGAAAACAAGTTTTTATAAAATGTTTAAATGCACTAAACAAATTAAATTAGTAGCTATAACCAATAATCAAATGCTTTTTGTAATATATAAAATATTAAACTAATTTATTTGGGAGCCCAAGTTATTGTGGCATTAGCATAAGTACTAGCACTATTTTAGCAGCAAATTATATATTTTACAAAACTAAAATAAATAGAAAATAAAATAAAACAGTAAACAGGAAGAGTAAAACAAAAACAGAACAATAAAAGTAAGTAAAAAAAGAAAGCAGACCCCCCTCCCACTGGGCCACTGGCCCAGCGGGCCGGCCCAGCCACCCCCACTACACCTACCCCCACTTCCCAGGAACCCTAGCGACCAACCCAACTCCCCCACTTTTCCCTCGCCCCCTCTCCCCCGATCGGATCTGGATCGGCGTAGTTGC
>NC_041388.1:513983133-514001347 GCF_002162155.2 Triticum dicoccoides
GCCCAAAGAACCCCCCCTCGCCGGACGCCTCTGCTTCCTCCACTCCTCCCCCTCTCTCTGCTGGATCCAGCCGTTTCACATCGCCCCTGACCCCGCCTCCCCATCACTGCCGCGACGGCCCTCGCCTCTGCCCCGACGGCAGCCGTTGCCCCCGTCGCTCGACCTCGTTCGCCGGCTCCGGCACCCGCCTACATCGCCGCGTGCCGCCCTACTCGCGCCTGCCGTGGTCCGCGCCGTCGCAGCCTCCCCTGTTGCCTCCACCGATTGGCCGCTCCATCGCCGCCCGCCTCGCGCTCCACCCCGCGTGTCACAACCCAAGACCGGGCCTAGGCGAGACAGCCGCCGCGCGCCTATAGACCAGAGGCCTATAGTCAACTGTCATGCCCTGAGACCGGGCCTCGACGAGACAGCCGCCGCGAGCCTATAGACCAGAGGCCTATAGTCACGCAAGGCGTGATAAAGCAGGCATAAACCAGCAGTGGATCACATAAGCTCATATATTTACTATACAAATTCCTTGACATTTACAAATAGTTGAGTAAAGACATCATATTCTCTAGTCGCTTCCCACCCGCTGGTCAAGCCTAGTTTGGATGAAGACATCTTCTGAACATACTTAAGTTGAACATACTTAAGTTACATCGTCCGCATCTAAAAAACAGAGGAGGCAAGGGTGAGTACGACAAATCATACTCAGCAAGTAGATACTTCACTATTCAACAAGAGTAGAATTTAAGGATATTGATACAGTAACAACAGGTTGACTGTATCTAAAGGAGCATAAATAACGTGACAAATTGCTGGAGCCAGTTCATTGGAAATAGATAAAAGAACAACATAACCGGATATAATGAAAATGGACCAAGAAATTATTGGCGTCACACATGACCGCAAGCTTCCCAACCCGGGAGTCACAGGGGTGAAATTTCACACTTGTACACTCTTAAGAGGGGTACTCCGACGTCGACAGCCTCGACTAGAACCACACAGGTTCCAGAAGAGCAGAGCTCTTTGATCCCCTAAGAACCGACCACCCGACTTACTAGTATCGATCGCTCCTACGGATCCATCACCGACACGCTTCCGAACGGGTGTCGTTCTTAGCAGAGAACTCAGACAGTCCCATACCTGAACTGTGACCGGTACAATTACGTTTGCCGTCGTGACACCAATATTGATGGATGTGTGTTTGAATCAACGATAGGACCACTGAAATATCAGTCAAAGACAATACACTCATGACTTTTCATGAGTTCCTCCAAAATACTCTGATTCTATCAACAAATGGATTATGAGGAAAACACATCCCTCTCTCAAGGACCAACATAGGCTCAACAAAGATCAAGGTGCAATGATATTACCAGATAATCAACCAATAATATGTGGTGGCATTGTTCTAATTATTCTCTGTTCGTTGGCCACGGTATAATTGAGAAGAAATATGTTCTGCTAAGCAAGTAATCGTCATGATTATTTGGGCTTACGCGGAGACTTAAGAATTGCATATATTTCTGGCATCCTAATTAATTCTTTGGCATACACTAATACAACCCTTACATGTAGTATAAGTGTGTAATAAATAAATGGTTCATAGTAAGTTTTGGTTCTGAATTTCGAGGACGAAATTCTTATAAGGTAGGAAGGATGTAATAACCCGAATTTTTGGTTATTATTTAATTCCAAATAAACATATAATTGATTCCTTATAGTTTATAGTATTACTAATATATTATATTTTAGGAGTTATTACCCTGAATGTTATATTCATGTAACACATAAAATTATTCAATCAGATGAGGCGATGCCATGAAGCTTGGTACGTGCATATAAGCATTTTATGTTGAACCATGCATGATTAGGATGAAGACTAGTAATTAATTATCAAGGGGTACGTTGCTTGATTATAGAGGATAGGCATGCATGTGTTGGCAAATACACTCTAGTGAATCAATCACACGTGTATGAGATGAAGAGAAGCAAAGATTGGGTTGACTCCTTTCTACCAGTTCGTGCATGCATGTATAATCATGAGAGAGGCAACGTGGCAACGAACGTACAAGAAATTGGATGTGCTGGCGTTGTACTAGTGGCTTACTCAGCTGACTCACAACGTGGACTCTATGCATTGTCTCCAGGCAGCATTAGATGACTCTTTGGTCGCCAAGAAGCTGTCGGCCAGCATTCTGACACTGCTCCAAAGGTCAGCTTGAAAGGTCACCTGCGGCTGGATATTTAGGCGATGTTCACACCTGCTCACTCCCTATAAATACCTCCTACCCGCTCACTTGCACCTTACACTACCAAGAGAAAGATAGGAACGCATAGAACTAGAGTCCAGATGAGAGGGCAGAGCTAGGAGGAGATGCTGATATGCATAGATTACATAGAAGAGACTACAAATAGATGCAGATATAGCAGAAGACAATCAAGTTGTATATGTTATGTATAGAACATACATATACTACGATGTGGCATTATATAACAGTGGTCGATCGATGACAAATTTATCTGATGCCATGGAGAATAGTTCTTGTCACCGAGGCAAGTAGCTGCTTTGCTAAACTCCCTGATCTCTCCTTATATTGGTTGATTATCTGGTAATATCATTGCACCTTGATCTTTGTTGAGCCTCTGTTCATCCTTGAGAGAGGGATGTGTTTTCCTCATAATCCATTTGTTGAGAATCAGAGTATTTTGGAGAAACTCATGAAAAGTCATGAGTGTATTGTCTTTGACTGATATTTCAGTGGTCCTATCGTTGATTCAAACACACATCCATCAATATTGGTGTCATGACGACAAACGTAATTGTACCGGTCACAGTTCAGGTATGGGACTGTCTGGGTTCTCTGCTAAGAATGACACCCGTTCGGAAGCGTGTCGGTGATGGATCCGTAGGAGCGATCGACACTAGTAAGTCGGGTGGTCGGTTCTTAGGGGATCAAAGAGCTCTGCTTTTCTGGAACCTGTGTGGTTCTAGTCGAGGCTGTCGACGTCGGAGTACCCCTCTTAAGAGCGTAAAAGTGTGAAATTTCACCCCTGTGACTCCTGGGTTGGCAAGCTTGCGGTCATGTGTGACGCTAATAATTTCTTGGTCCATTTTCATTATATCCGGTTATATTGTTCTTTTATCTATTTAAATTGAATTGGCTCCAGCAATTTGTCACGTTATTTATGCTCCTTTAGATACAGTCAACCTATTGTTACTGTATCAATATCCTTAAATTCTACTCTTGTTGAATAGTGAAGTATCTACTTGCTGAATATGATTTGTCGTACTCACCCTTGCCTCCTCTGTTTTTTAGATGTGGACGATGTAACTTATGTATGTTCAACTTAAGTATGTTCAGAAGATGTCTTCATCCAAGACTAGGCTTGACCAGCGGATCGGAAGCGACTAGAGAATATGATGTCTTTACTCAACTATTTATAAATGTCAAGGAATTTGTATAATAAATATATGAGCTTATGTGATCCACTGCTAGTTTATGCCTGCTTTATCACGCCTTGCATGACTATAGGCCTCTGGTCTATAGGCTCGCGGCGGCTGTTTCGTCTAGGTCCGGCTCGGGGCGTGACACCGCGGCCGATGCCCTGCGACTACACCGCCCACCGCTGCGGCCCGCTCTGTCCTTTCCCGTGTGCCGCCTCTGTCGTCGAGCCTGGTATGCCCATGCTGGCTGGTCATCGCGTCCGACCCCGCCCTGACCTCGCTCGCCTCTGCTCTGCCGCATCCTGCTCCTCACTCGACCGGCGAGCCGCCATCCTTGCCGCCGTTGCCGCCTCCGCCCACTGCTTGCGCCGGCGGAACGCCCCAACCGTCCCTCCCTCGTCGTCCTCCGTCCGGCCCCGCTCGCGCCACGGCCGCCCGGCTAACCGGCGCTCCCGCTCGGGCGATGCCGCTCCCGGGCTCGCCCCTGTCGGGCGCCCGCACCCGTTCGTGCACCAGCGCCCGTAACCCGCTTGTGCCCGCTAGGCCTCTGGCCCAATGACATGTGGGGCCTACCCTTGAGAACATTTTAAAAAAGAAGAATATAAATAAATAAGTAATAATTAATTAATTAAGTTAATTAATCTAGTTTAATTAACCTAATCAACTAGTTAGTTTAATTAAACAGTAATTAGATTAGTTAAACCCTAATTAGGCTAAACCGTCAATGATATGCGGGACCCACACGTCAGCGACCCAGTCAACACCTTTGTTGACTGCTGACGTCATGCTGACGTCAGCATGCACTGTTCTGGATAATGTTGAATTTAAATAATTAAATAAATCCTTAAAATGATTTATTTTTTTTAAAATTAATATAAAATAAACCGTAGCTCGGTTGGAAAAACTTTGCACATAAAAGTTGCTCAGAACGACGAGACGAATCCGGATGCACAGCCCGTTCGTTCGCCACGCATCCCTAGCATAGCGAACACGCAACTTTCCCCCTCCGATTCATTTGTCCGAAAACGCGAAACACTGGGGATATTTTTCTGGATGTTTTGCCCCTTCACCGGTATCACCCCATACCGCATTAGGGCACACCTAGCACCACGCATTGACATGTCATGCATCGTCACACTTATGTTTGATTAATATTTATTGTTTCTTCCCCCTCTTCTCTCGCTAGACACCAAGACCGACGCCGCTGCTACCCAGTACGACTACGGTGTTGACGACCCCTCTGTCTTGCCAGAGCAACCAGGCAAGCCCCCCCCCCTTGATCACCAGATATCGCCTACTCTCTTTCTACTGCTTGCATTAGAGTAGTGTAGCATGTTACTGCTTGCCGGGGATATTTCCCCGGATGTTTTCCCCCTTCACCGGTATCACCTCATACCGCATTAGGGCACACCGAGCACCATGCATTGACATGTCATGCATCGTCACGCTTATGTTTGATTAATATTTATTGTTTCTTCCCCCTCTTCTCTCGCTAGACACCAAGACCGACGCCGCTGCTACCTAGTACGACTACGGTGTTGACGACCCCTTTGTCTTGCCAGAGCAACCAGGCAAGCCCCCCCTTGATCACCAGATATCGCCTACTCTCTTTCAACTGCTTGCATTAGAGTAGTGTAGCATGTTACTGCTTTCCGTTAATCCTATTCTGATGCATAGCCTGTCATTGTTGCTACAACTATTGATACCTTACCTGCAATCCTACATACTTAGTATAGGTTGCTAGTACTACACAGTGGACCTACATTCTAGTCCGTCTGCCATGCTATACTATCGGGCCGTGATCACTCTGGTGGTGATCACGGGTATATACATACATATATACATACTATATTGGTGGTGACTAAAGTCGGGTCGGCTCGTTGAGTAACCGCAAGTGATTCCGATGTTGGGGGCTGAAGGGGCAGGTGGTTCCACCTGGTAGTGGTGGGCCTGGGTTCCCTATGGCCCTCGAGTGTTACTTTGAGGCGGAGCAACAGGGCAGGTGGAGACCACCTAGGTGAGAGGTGGGCCTGGCCCTGGTCGGCGTTCGCGGTTACTTCAAAATAACACGCTTAACGAGATCTGGGTATTTGATCTGAGTCTGGCTACTAGCCTATATGCACTAACCAACTACGCGGGAACAGTTATGGGCATTCAACGTCGTGGTATCAGCCGAAGCCTTCGTGACGTCGGCAACTGAGCGGTGCGCGCCGGGTTGGACTGGAACTCCTGCTCTTGTATAGGGGAGGCTAGGTCTGCTCACCAGCCGCATTTGCAACGTGTAGGTGTGAAATGGGCGATGCGCCCAGACCCCTGCGCCATAGGATTTAGACTGGTGTGCTGACCTCTCTGTTGTGCCTAGGTAGGTGTCGGTGTCAAAACCGATGGATCTCGAGTAGGGGGTCCCGAACTGTGCATCTAAGGCGGATGGTAACAGGAGGCAGGGGACACGATGTTTTACCCAGGTTCGGGCCCTCTTGATGGAGGTAAAACCCTACATCCTGCTTGATTATTCTTGATAATACGAGTAGTACAAGAGTTTATCTACCATGAGATCGGAGAGGCTAAACCCTAGAAGCTAGCCTATGGTATGATTGTATATTGTCCTACGGACTAAAACCCTTCGGTTTATATAGACACCGGAGGGGGCTAGGGTTACACAAGGTCGGTTACAATGGAGGGGATATACATATTCGTATTGCCTAGCTTGCCTTCCACGCCAAGTAGAGTCCCATCCGGACACGGGACGAAGTCTTCAATCTCGTATCTTCATAGTCCAATAGTCCGACCAAATGATATAGTCCGGCTGTCCGGAGAACCCCTAATCCAGGACTACCTCAGTAGCCCCTGAACCAGGCTTCAATGACGATGAGTCCGGTGCGCAGTGTTGTTTTCGGCATTGGAAGGCAGGTTCCTCCTCCGAATACACCACAGAAGAGTTTGAATACAAGGATAGTGTCCGACCCTACAAAACATGTTCCACATACCACCATAGAGAGAATAATATTTCCACAAATCTAATCTGCTGACATGTTTTGGCAGCATGACATCATGCCATGGACTGGTCATTATTCGAGCCGTTTTACTTTAACCAGCCCCGTACATAACGCGAGGCGGTTTCTTGACACGTCTTGTCAAAGCAGAGATCGTGCTCCCCTTATTATGGGATTCTCATCAATACAGGCATGGGTAACCCAACCGTGCCCAGGACTCCTAGATCTTAGGAAAGTCCCAAACGGCCACGAGGAGGATGCTTGATATTCACCCTCTTTATAAAGGGACAAGGCTTTTACTTTTTCCCCTCCCATGCTCAATCAAATCCTTCCCCCGCCTCGAGATCTAACACCCAAAGCCCAAGACCTTTAGCCATGGAGCGTTAGCAATTTTTCTTATTAGAGCAGCTCTGCACGCTGCGTACTGCCCCTCGACCATCTTTACTTATCATGACATCATTCTGAAGAATCGCTCTTTGACCAAGACTGGATAACAAAGGCGAAGATGATCCAGTGTTCGGCCCCCCTTCCTGAAGGCTTGGACAATCCGGTGCTGGAAAAGATGCTCGAGCCAGCACCTTGTCTAGTGCCCTCAAAGGAAGACGAAGGAGGGAGTAAAGAGGGCGAAAGCGGGTCTCCATCGCTACCTATTCCAACCGAGGGAATGAGCGCCTCCATGAGGGAGGATAACCAAGGGGAAGAATCTGACGTTCTCTCTCCCCCGGGAAGGAAGAGGACTACCTCTGAAGATCCAGAAACCAAGGTTTCCAAACGGGAGAAGAAATCTCCGCCAGAGGGTCCTGCCTCGGAGAGTGTTCTTGCCGCACAATGTCCGCGTGGGGATCAGCCCTCTAACGAGCTGTAAGTAATCAAAAAGTACTTGATAGTGAAGATATCCTACCTTACTTCTGAGGAAAATAACCGAAGCATTTATCTTGTAGTTTGGATCTTAGCCCTTCTCAGCAGAGCTCGTCTTCAGGGGATCTTCTTCCAGAGATGATGGAGAGTGAAACGCCTCCCCTGGACTCCCCAGCTCAAGAAGCGGGCGACCTTGAAGTGTCGTCGCGAAGGGTATCTCCGGATCCGGCAAGGCCAGGAGGTAATCCTACGGCCACCCGAAGTCCCCAGTATCCGGCTATTGAAGAGAGCAATCAAAAGAGTCCGGCACCATCTGGTATGCGGTCGGACGTACTAAGGGATCTGCTAGAGCAAGCGACTATCTCAGAAGAGCACCGTACGTTGATGGGTATGGTGATTGAAAGGATTTCGTTCGCCGAAAGTGGATTGCATGAAGCCTTTATGAGTCTACTGACGGGTTTTGAGGTACGTGAAATGATGTATATTTTTGACAGCACCGCACATTTTTAGGTGTGCCCTGTGTAGATAGTAGCCCCTGAGATTCTGGTTGTCGTCGAAAATGGCAGCATACAGGGGATCATAGTCCCAGGTAATAACCAGACCACTTGTATGCGCGGGTGGTTGAAGCTCCGGTGGCTAGCCGGACTGATGGGTTTGCCGAACTAAAGTGGCAACTGGATGCGGCAGATGCCGATATCGTGCTCGTTAACAAGCGGCTTGACGAGGCACAAGGTAGGTGATTTTTCTTGTGAATGTCACATAGTAAGAGCAACATGATGCCAGTATCTTTAATATGTTGTGACTGTAGATGGAGCTGCCACCATGGAGACCCTTCGGGCGGAGCTTGCCCGAGCCAAGGAGCAAGCAAGGAGTAGTAATGCGGCCGCTTTAAAGGCGGCTGAAGAGTTAAGGGCCGAATAGGCCGCACATTGCGGGAGCAAAGAAAAAATTGCCAAGATGGCTGTTGAGTTGAAAGATGCTGCTGACCGTTACCGGCTTCTTGAAGAAGAAAACCGGGTGAAGGCAACGGACCTGGAGAAGGCCCGGGTGGCTGCCAAGGAGGCCCGCTCCAAAATTAGAGCGACGAAGGAGGAGCTGAATCAAGCTGCGGATATCGTTTCTGGGAAGCCCTTCTTGTTGAGGACTAAGTTCGGAGATCCGAAATATGCTCCTCTGGACCGGCTATGGAGTTCTGCGGATGAGTACATGGATTTGGCTGCGAGTGCTGCGGATGCGACCGTGTACTTCAAGGATCAGAAAGGTCTTGAAGTGGAGAAGCTATTCTGGTCACAGTTTCACGCTCCAGTCCGTCCTCTGCTGCTGAATGAGCGATTGACCGGTTGGGCCGAGCTCCATAGATTTTCCGGACTGGCCATGAGGTCCGTTGTGGATCATTTGTGGCTAGGAGGGCCAAGGCCGAGTAGCTACTTTAGTTTAGTGCAACAATTCCTTGAAGTTGTGCCACACATCGATGCTGTAAAGAGATCAGTGTGGATAGAAGGTGCGCGGATGGCCCTTGCCCGTGTCAAAACATATTGGACGGAGATGGAGGCCACCACTGTTACGGCACAGGGTTCGGCCATAGGCCGAGTGGCTGCCGAGCACTACTTTGAAGAAGTTCTTGAAGGCGCTCATTTGATAGAGGCTCAGTGCTCGAAGAATATTATGTTTGAATAACATGTATCCCCATTGTAAAAACAATGTTTTATTGAATTTATCAAGGCTATATTTATACTTTTGCCCCAAAGTGCTATAATGCCTCCTGTGCGGCCGTTTATGTATATATGTATATAACCTAAAAGATTACAGTCGTCGGCTTCAGCCCCCACACATATAATGCGGGGGTGTTCGTAGAAGACGCATGTTCACACTTGATCCAACGTCTTGGTCCATTTAAGGAGGTGATAGCGCAGTGAACTAGGCAACCGGACTATAATGCTTTAACACTTTCACTTAGCCAGAGGAGTTTGACAGTGGGGCTACTATATAGCCCCTGGTGGCTCCGCACTCATCCGAATTCGGGGTGCATACATGCCTGGCCAGGAAACGGCCCTTCGTTAAAGCGGAGGAATCCCGAAGATTCTGCTAGGTCATCGAGTGGTTGACCAGTCTCACGCTATATCATGACAGTCAGTTTTCGGCTTTCTCTACTGAGGTGCTCGTCCGGATGAACCAGGGCACAATTGCAGTAGTTCTCCTGGTGCCGCCTTAGCTGATAGAGCGCAACGTAAGGCAGCAAAACACAGGAGCCGGGCAAACGCAATATTTGACCAAAGACATGATTCGGAGCTGATGCATATAAGGCCAAACTCGCGACGCCGAACACTTCCTAAGGTATTCGGTCTTTATGGTGGAAACCGGGCTTAAGCAGTGCCCTTTGTAATAGGCCCCTGGTGTCCAGGTACGTGAAATATTCTGACGTGGCCACATGCCAATACGTCAGCATCCTTCTCAATTGTACTGAGAGTCTGGGGGATGTTTATCAACAAGAGACATAAAAAAGGTTTACGCAGGGTCTTAATCTAAAAAGAATCCTTGGAACGGGTCCCTGCTGCACGTCTGCACCTGTGTCTCCGTTGTGCCGTATCCTGGACGGGTGTAGCACGATGGTCATCTGTAAAAGAGAGGAACTTAGTTGAAAAGTTGTCGTGCAAAAAGGTAGGTTATGCTAAAGAAACCATGTACAATTCAAGATGAGTAAAATTGAGCCTAATTGCCACTTGTTTGCGCGCTTTGAGCCCCTTGTATTGTAATAGGGGTATGGCCGTCAAACCTGTATCAATTACATATAGTTGTGCCAGACTCGTCTAACCGCGTCTGTGGTCTTAACGACCTGTCAAATGCTTTAGTTGGTGAGGCCGTTTAGTGTGCGGCTGCCAAGGCAGCCATACTATCTTCGGCGCGCAAGGAGTGCTCAATATTTTCATTTACTGTAATGATGCCGCGTGGACTGGGCATCTTAAGCATGAGAGAAGCATAATGCGGTACTGCGTTAAAGCGAGTGAAAGCTTCATGTCCGAGTAGTGCTTGATAGCCACTTTGGAACGGAGCGATGTGGAAGGTTAACTTTTTGCTACGGAAGTTATCGGGAAGGCCGAATATAACCTCTAGTAGCAGGGAGCCCGTGCAATGGGCTCCTGGGCCTGGTGTTACTCCTTTAAAGGTAGTATTGCTATGGCTAATTTTTGCTGGGTCTATCCCCATGGTGCGGACTGTGTCCTGATATATCAGGTTTAAACTGCTGCCGCCGTCCATCAGGACTCGTGTGAAGTGGTATCCGTCAATTATTGGGTCTAATACCAAGGCAGCCCATCCTATACTTGCCGAGTAATCCCGATGGTCAAAGGTGATTGGTTGGGACGACCAGTGGCAGAACTCTGCGGTGATAGGCCCTGGGGCATGTGTCTCTAGGAGTGCCGCTTTGTTTCTCCCCTTTATCATGTGTAACACATTTACTATTTTGACTTCTGGTGGGAATTTCTTCTGTTCCCCAGTGCTTTGCTTGTGAGGCTCGTCCTCGTCTTCGCTTGGTGTATCCTGCCCCTTATGTTCGGCGTTGAGCTTACCGGACTGCTTGAAAACCAAACATTCTCTATAGGTATGATTTGCAGGCTTATCTGGGGTGCTGTGGATCTGACATATGTTATCCAGAATCTTGTTTAGGCTGGACAGTTCGTCTCGTTGCCTTTGGGGGGCGACTTTTGTTGACCTGGCCGAGAGCTTCTGAATCCAGCGTTTACCGCTGTGCTCTTTGGGCTATCTTCTTTATTCCGGCGCTTGTTTTTGCTGCGTCGTGATTTCCCGTTTCCGTCCCTGACTTCGGATGTACTTGGCTCGCTGGTGCTGCATCGGGCTAACCAGCTGTCCTCGCCCGCGCAAAAGCGGGTCATGAGGCTTGTTAATGCTGCCATTGTTCTTGGCTTTTCTTGGCCGAGGTGTCTGGCAAGCCATTCATCAAGAACGCTGTGCTTGAAAGCTGCTAAGGCTTCGGCGTCCGGACAGTCGACTATTTGGTTATTTTTAGTGAGGAACCTGTTCCAAAGCTTTCGGGCTGACTCTCCGGGCTGTTGAGTTATATGATTTAAATCGTTTGCATCCGGTGGTCAGACATAGGTCCCTTGAAAATTTGTCCGAAAGGCATCTTCGAGCTCTTCCCAGCTTCTAATGGAGTTTTCGGGGAGGCTTTTAAGCCAGTGCCGAGCTGGCCCTTTGAGCTTGAGGGGTATGTACTTTATGGCGTGGAGATCGTCTCCTCGAGCCATGTGGATATGGAGGATGTAGTCCTCAATCCAGACCCCAGGGTCTGTCGTTCCGTCGTACGCCTCTATGTTTACGGGTTTGTATCCCTCTGGAAATTCATGGTCCAGCACCTCATCGGTGAAACATAGGGGGTGTGTGGCACCCCTGTATTTGGCTGAGCCGTGGTGTTCGGATGTTTATTGTGTTGCATTGCATACTGGAGCGCGCTTGCGTGGTCCATAGATGGATCTGGTTGCGCCGTCCATTTGATGCGAGCCCTCACGCGGATCGCATACTGGCTTATGTGCGGCATCATTTGCCACTCTATGTTGGTCACGAGGTCATCTATCCAATCGGATGGCCATTTTGTTTTTTGGTTGCGGGGGATCTAAGGCCTCCTCATCGAATTCAGGTAGCAACTTTCGCTTCGGGTAGCTCTTGGTGTGGCGATTACCGCTGTACTTCGCTGCAGTGTTGAGTACTTCACTCCATCTGATTCTTAGTGTGTCTTGTGCAGCCGTGACCCTTTGCTTCTGCTTTTTCAGACTCCTCGCAGTGGCAACAAGCATTCTGTTGCTCCGGGTGCCTGTCCGGTGTGATGTCGTCCGGACTGTTATCTTCGACGGAGTCGGGTTGTTCGGTTTGATTTTCCGTGTTGCAGTGGTCGGGTGATGGTTCACCCTACTCTAACGCTGGGTCTATATGATCGCTATTTCTGTCGAGGCGGGATTTGGAGCGGCGCTTACACCGTCGCTTTGACTACTTCTCAAGGGAACAATCCTTCGATGCGTCCTTCCGCTCTTCGTCGTTGTTTTCTTTGGGTGCGTCCACCATGTATACATCATATGATGAAGTGGGCGTCTAGTGCCCTATGGGCAGTGATTCCTGTTCGTCTCCTGCATTGTCGTCCATACCATCGATGTCTTCGGAGTCGAAGTCGAGCATGTCGGTCAAATTGTTGACAGTGGCTATTAAGTGGGTGGTGGGTGGGCGGCGAATTTCTTCGCCATCCGCGTCCCAATCCTGCCGGACATAGTTTGGCCAGGACTCTCCTGACAGGGAGAGAGACCTTAGTGAGTTCATTATGTCGCCGAAGGGCGAGTGCTGAAAGATATCCGCGGAGGTGAACTCCATGATTGGCGCTCGGTCAGATTCGATAGGCATGGGCGCAGGCAGTTCGGAGTCCGTAGCCGAGCAAGAATCCGGCAGTTTGGCGTCAGTGCTCTCGTGAAGGGTAAGGTCGCTACTTGGCTCGATCGCCGATGAGAATGCGGCCTCCGTGGCGGGGTCTATCCACCCGTCCTCGGATGGCGCAATTGGCTCCGAACTGAGGGTCGGAGCGGTCGCCGGTGCGATCTCCCGAACACTGTCCGATGGTAGAGCTAAATCATGCTCATCGTGACCGTGCGGCGCACTCGGTAGGGGCTCGAATCCGTCGAAGATCAAATCTTCGTGGATGTCGGCTGCGTAGTTCAAATTTCTAGATCTGACCTGATGGCCAGGGGCGTAACTCTCAATCTGCTCCAGATGGCCAAGCGAGTTGGCCCGCAGTGCGGAGCCGCCGAGTACAAGGATGATCAAAGGATCCATCAAGCCTAACGGCGACGACACAGAGGAACTCTCAATGAAAGCACCAATGTCAGTGTCAAAACCGGCGGATCTCGGGTAGGGGGTCCAGAACTGTGTGTCTAAGGCGGATGGTAACAGGAGGCAGGGGACACGATGTTTACCCCAGGTTCGGGCCCTCTTGATGGAGGTCAAACCCTATGTCCTGCTTGATTATTCTTGATAATACGAGTAGTATAAGAGTTGATCTACCATGAGATCGGAGAGGCTAAACCCTAGAACCTAGCCTATAGTATGATTGTATGTTGTCCTACGGACTAAAACCCTCCGGTTTATATAGACACCAGAGGGGGCTAGGGTTACACAAGGTCGGTTACAAAGGAGGGGATATACATATCCGTATCGCCTAGCTTGGCTTCCATGCCAGGTAGAGTCCCATCCGGACACGGGACGACGTCTTCAATCTCGTATCTTAATAGTCCAACAGTCCGGCCAAAGGATATAGTCCGGCTGTCCGGAGACCCCCTAATCCAGGACTCCCTCAGTAGGGCTGTGACGTGTTGATCTTCCGATGCCAGGCATGACCCAGGAAAGTGTGTCCGGCCAAAGGGGATTGAGCGTGTTGGGAAATGTGGCGCACCCCTGTAGGGAAGTTAATCTATTCGAATAGCCATGATATTCGGTAACAGGACGACTTGGAGTTGTACCTTGACATTATGAAAACTAGAATCAGATACTTAATAGAACACACCCTTCCAAGTGCCAGATACAACTGGTGACCGCTCACTCACAAGGCGACGAGGGGAGGATCATCGGTTAGGATTATGCTATGCGAAGTTACTTGTTGAACTTACCTTCTACTCTCTTCTTGTGCTACACGATGGAGGTTACCGGAAGCGTAGTCTTTGACAAGACTAGCTATCCCCCTCTTATTCCGGCATTCTGCAGTTCAGTCCACATATGATACCCCTTTTTCATTTGATACCAATGCATACATATGTAGTGTAGCTCCTTGCTTGCGAGTACTTTGGATGAGTACTCACGGTTGCTTTGCTCCCCCTTTTCCCCCTTCCTATACCTGATTGCTGCGACCAGACATTGGAGTCCAGGAGCCAGACGCCACTGTCGATGACCACTGCTACTACTTGGGAGGTGCCTACTACTACGCGCAGGCCGCTGGCGACGACCAGGAGTAGTTTAGGAGGATCCCATGCAGGAGGCATGTGCCTCTTTCGATCTGTATCCCACTTTGTGCTAGCCTTCTTAAGGCAAACTTGTTTACTTATGTCTGTACTCATATTTTGTTGCTTCCGCTGACTCGTCTATGATCGAGCTCTTGTATTCGAGCCCTCTGGCTTGTAATATGATGCTTGTATGACTTATTTTTATTTATAGAGTTGTGTTGTGATATCTTCCCATGAGTCCTTGATCTTGATCGTACACGTTTGCGTGTATGATTAGTGTATGATTGAATCGGGGGCCTCACAAAGAGTTGATAAGAAATTAAATGTTATCAATTATGCTAGTAAATCTGTAGATAGTGCCCAGAGAAATTATGCTACTACTGAAAAATAATTTATAGCAGTTGTATTTGCTTGTGATAAGTTCAGTCCTTATATTGTTGATTCTAAAGTAACTATTCACACTGATCATGTTGTTATTAAATATCTGATGGAAAAGAAAGATGCTAAACCTAGACTCATTAGATGGGTTCTCTTGCTACAAGAATTTGATTTGCATATTATTGATAGAAAATGAGCTGAGAACCCTGTTGCAGACAACTTATCTAGGTTAGAGAATGTTCTTGATGACCCACTACCTATTGATGATAGCTTTCCTGATGAACAATTAGCTATCATAAATGCTTCTTGTACTGCTCCATGGTATGCTGATTATGCTAATTACATTGTTGCTAAATTTATACCACCTAGTTTCACATACTAGCAAAAGAAAAAGTTCTTCTATGATTTAAAACATTACTTTTGGGATGACCCACACCTTTATAAAGGAGTAGATGGTGTTATTAGACATTGTGTACCTGAGCATGAATATGAACATATTCTACGCAAGTGTCACTCTGAGGCTTATGGAGGACACCACGCTGGAGATAGAACTGCACATAAAGTATTGCAATCCAGTTTTTATTGGGCTACTCTCTTCAAAGATGCCCGTAAGTTTGTCTTATCTTGTGTTGAATGTCAAAGAATTGATAATATCAGTAGACGTCAAGAAATGCCTATGAACTATTCACTTGTTATTGAAACATTTGATGTTTGAGGCTTTGATTATATGGGACCTTTTCCTTCCTCTAATGGGTATACACATATTTTAGTTGTTGTTGATTACGTTACTAAGTGGCTAGAAGCTATTCCAACTAGTAGTGCTGATCATAACACCTCTATTAGGATGCTTAAAGAAGTTATTTTTCTGATGTTTGGAGTCCCTAGATATTTAACGACTGATGGTGGTTCACATTTTATTCGTGGTGCTTTTCGTAAAATGCTTGCTAAGTATGATGTTAATCATAGAATTGCATCTCCATACCACCCACAATCTAGTGGTCAAGTAGAACTAAGTAATAGAGAGCTTAAATTAATTTTGCAAAAGACTGTTAATAGATCTCGAAAGAATTGGTCCAAGAAACTTGATGATGCATTATGGACCTATAGAGTTGCATATAAAAATCCTATGGGCATGTCTCCATATAAAATGGTTTATGGTAAAGCATGTCACTTACGTCTTGAACTAGAACATAAGGTATATTGGGCCATTAAAGACCTCAATTATGATTTCAAACTTGCCGGTGAGAAGAGGCTATTTGACATTAGCCCACTTGATGAATGGAGAACCCATGCCTATGAGAATGCCAAACTACTTAAAGAAAAAGTTAAAAGATGGCATGACAAAAGGATACAAGAGCGTGAGTTTAATGTAGGTGATTATGTTTTGCTATACAACTCTCGTTTAAGATTTTTTTCAGGAAAAATCCTCTCTACATGGGAAGGTCCTTACGTTATCGAGGAGGTCTATCGTTCCGGTGCCATAAAAATCAACAACTTTGAAGGCACAAATCCAAAGGTGGTGAACGGTCAAAGAATCAAACATTATATCTCAGGTACTTCCATAAATGTTGAAACCAATGTTATTGAAACCGTAACCCCGAAGGAATACATAAGGGACACTTTCCAGAATGTTTCAGTCTCTGAAAGGAATAGGTATGTGGTACGGTAAGTACACCCACTCCAAAACAGTTCTAATAGCAATTTTTCTCCGTTTTGGAATATTTAAGAAAATAGGAAAATAAGAAGCAGTCCGGGAAGGACATGAGGTGCCCATGAGGGTGGAGGCGCACCCCCCTGGGCATGCCCCTACCTCGTGGGCACCTTGTGTGTTCTCTGGACTCCATTTTCTTGCACGATACTTCTTTTGGTTGGTAAAAAATCATTATATAATCTCCCGAAGGTTTTGACCACTGTACCACGCAAATATCCTCTGTTTTTGTTTCGAGCTGTTTTTCTGACAGATCTAGATCACCATGACGTCTTCAAGTTCCCCCAAGTACAAGTTCTTCGAGAAGGTCATCAACCCCTACGTCGCGGAGGTGATGCAACACCCTTAAACCATTGAGGTGCATGAGGGGTTGCTGCACATCCACGATGTTGAGGGACCAAGGAGGACCGGAAGCGTGGAGACAAGACTCGAAGCAATGGAGTAACAATTTTTCAAGTGCCAGGAGATGGTGGAATGTGGACTCAATGCCAACCACATAATGATCATGGAGTTCACCAACAACACCAAGCTAGATGCCAGGAACATTGGGGAGACCATCTTCAAGCTTCATGAGAAAATCGAGCACCTCCAAGCCCAAATCTATGACCTGCAAAACGAAAACTATGAGTATGAATATAGATTCAAGAGGATGAGTTTGGCTGCAGATTCGAGGATCCTATAGACTCGATCATCCTTCTATGATGGTGATCCTATGCCTTGGAAGATGGACGACAAGCCTACATCATCAACACCTCCATCATCACCACCCCCTGAGGAAGGAGACATAAACACATGGGTATGGGCACTCCCCTTGGCAACTGCCAAGCTTGGGGGAGGTGCCCCAGTATCGTATCACCATCACACTTCTATCTTTACCGTTTTTGTTAGTTCGATCCTTTTTGGTAATATCTTAATCTAGTAGAATAAAGTTTTAGTATGATCTAGTTTTGAGTTTTGCTTTATGATCCTTCTATGTAATCGAGTTAGTGAGCTATATATAATAAAGATTAGTGTTGAGTCAAGGGCTTGGTTATCTTGCTATGATATTGAGGGAACAAAAGAAAGGATAACAAGAAATAAAGAGACCATATTGATCTTATGGAGAGTAATGACTTCACATATAAAAGAGTATGATGAATAAAAGTTGTTGAGAGTTGACAAGCATAGTTTTGGTCATCGTTGCAACTAATAAGAAGTAATAAAGAAAGAGAGGTTTTCGCATATAAATATACTATCTTGGAAATCTTTTATGATTGTGAGCACTCATTAAAATATGACATGCTAAAATGTTGATGTTGGACAAGGAAGACAACGTAATGCGTTATGTTTTCTTATATCCAAAATAAAGTATATTGTCATGGATCATCCAACATGTTGAGCTTGCCTTTCCCCCTCATGCTAGCCACATTCTTTGCACCAAGTAGAGATACTACTTGTGCTTCTGAATACCCTTAAACCCAGTTTTGCCATGAGAGTCCAGCATACCTACATATGGATTGAGTAAGATCCTTTAAGTAAGTTGTGATGTTGCATGCAATAAAAATTGCTCTCTAAATATGTATGATCTATTAGTGTGGATAAAATAAGCTTTATGCAATCTTGTGATATGGAAGCAATAAAAGCGGCGGACTGCATAATAAAGGTCCCTATCACAAGTGGCAATATAAATTGACGTTCTTTCGCATTAAGATTTTGTGCATCCAACCATAAAAGCACATCACAACCTCTGCTTCCCTCTGTGAAGGGCCTATCTCTTATTTTTGTCTTATACCTTATACAAGAGTCATGGTGATCTTCAGCTTTACTTTTTACATTTTATCCTTTGGCAAGCACATTGTGTTGGAAAGATCCTGAT